>NW_028270144.1:38816947-39176447 GCF_037043375.1 Chiloscyllium plagiosum
ATATCAACTGCTTTAGCCTCATCCTCTGTTTGATCAGCTTCTCAAAAAACTCAATAATGTTTGTGAAGCACGACCTATCCTTCACAAAAGCATGTTGACTATCCCTAATCAAATTATTCTTTCCTCGCTGATTATAAATCCTATGTCTTATGATCCTTTCCAATACTTTACCCACAACCAAAGTAAGGCTCACAGGTCTATAACTTTTTAACTTTGTACACCCCAGTCCAACACCGGTATCTCCAAATCAGGTCTATAATTACCAGAGTTGTCACCACTCCCTTTCATGAACAAAGGGACAACATTTGCTATTCTCCAGTCTTCTGGCACTATTCCTATAGACAATAACATCATAATGATCAAAGCCAAAGGCTCTATAATCTTCTCCCTGGCTTCACAGAGAATCCGAGGATAAATCCCATCCAGCACAGGAGACTTATCTATTTTCACTTTCCAGAATTGCTAACACCTCCTCCATATGAACTGCAACCCTGTCTAGTCTAATAGTCTGTATCTCAGTAATCTCCTCAACAACATTGCCTTTTTCCTGTGTGAATATTGATGAAAAATATTCATTTAGCACCTCTCCTATCTACTCAGTCTCCATACACAACTTCTCACTACTGTCCCTGACTGGCCCTAATCTTACTCTAGTCATTCTTTTATTCCTGACATGCATATAGAAAGCTTTAGGCTTTTCCTTGATCCTACCTGCCAAAGACTTTTCATGTCCCCTCCTGGCTCTTCTTAGCTCTCTCTTTAGGTCCTTCCTGGTTAACTTGTTACTCTCAAGTGCCCTAACTGAGCCTTCACATCTCATCTTTACGTAAGTCCATTCTTCCTCTTGACAAGAGATTCAACTTCTTTAGTAAACCATGGCTCCCTCGCTCGACCACTTCCTCCCTACTTGACAGGTGCATACTTATCAAGGACACACAGTAGCTGTTCCTTGAAGAAGCTCCACACTTTAATTGTGTCCATCCCCTTCAGTTTCCTTCCCCGTCCTATGCATTCTAAATCTTGCCTAATTGCATCAGAATTGCCTTTCCCCCAGCTATAACTCTTGCCCTGCGGTATATACCTATCCCATTCCATCACTAAAGTAAACTTAACCAAATTGTGGTCACTATCACCAAAGTGTTCAACTACCTCCAAATCTAACACCTAGCCTGATTCCTTACCCAGTACCAAATCCAATGTGGCCTCGCTCCTTGTTGGCCTGTCTACACACTGTGTCAGGAAACCCTCCTGCACACATTGGACAAAAACCGACCCATCTAAAATACTTGAACTATAGCATTTCCAGTTAATATTTGAAAATTTAAAGACCCCCATAACAACTATCCTGTTATTTTTGATCCTATCTAGAATCATCATTCCAATCCTTTCCTCTACATCTCTGGAACTTTTCGCAGGCCTATAGAAAACTCTCAACAGTGTGATCTCTTCTTTACTGTTTCTTACCTAAACTTATACTGCCTCAGTAGACGAATCCTCATCAAACATCCTTTCTGCCCCGTAATACTGTCCTAAACTAGCAATGCTACACCTTCCCTCTCTTTTACCACCTTCCTGTTCTGAATGAAACACCTAAAACGCAGAACCAAAGATAAACATTCCTGTCCCTGCTCAATCCATGTCTCCGAAATGGCCACAACATCGAAGTCCCAGATACCAACCCATGCTGCAAGTTCAGCCACCTTATTCCGGATGCTCCTGGCATTGAAGTAGACACACTTCAAGGGGAGACAGGCCGGCTACTTGCGGAGCGTTTCAGAGAACACCTCTGGGACACCCGGACCAACCAACCCAACCACCCAGTAGCTCAACATTTCAATTCCCCCTCCCACTCCACCAAGGATATGCAGGTCTTTGGACTCCTCCATCGTCAGACCACAACAAAACGATGGTTGGAGGAAGAACGCCTCATCTTCCGGCTAGGAATCCTCCAACCACAAGGGATGAACTCGGATTTCACCAGTTTCCTCATTTCCCCTCCCCCCACCCTGTCTCAGTCAAATCCATCAAATTCAGCACCGCCTTCCTAACCTGAGATCTTCTTCCCGACCTCTCCGCCCCCACCCCAGTCTGACCTATCACCCTCACCTTGACCTCTTTCCACCTATCACATTTCCGACGCCCCTCTCCCAAGTCCCTCCTCCCTACCTTTTATCTTAGCCTGCTGGGCAAACTTTCCCCATTCCTGAAGAAGGGCTTATGCCCCAAACGTCGATTCTCCTGTTCCCTGGATGCTGCCTGACCTGCTGCGCTTTTCCAGCAACACATTTCCAACACTTCAAATCACAGTCCTGCCTGCCGGTACATTCTTGTGACCTTGAAGCCCTTTTTATGACCTCATTACTCTCAGCCTTCTGTATATTGGAGCTACAATTCAGGTTCCTATCCCCCTGCTGAATTAATTTGAACCCTTCTGAAGCACATTAGCAAATCTCCTCCCTCCCCCCCACCCCACCTCCCCAGGATATTGGTACCCCTCTGGTTCAGGTGTAGACCACCCCATTTTTAAGAGGTCCCACATTCCCCAGAAAGAGCCCCAAGTATCTGAATCCCTCCTTCCTGCACCATCCCTGTATCCACATGTTAACCTGCTTTCTCCCCATACTCCTCCCCTCCCTAGCATGTGCCACAGTAACAAACCAGAGATAACAACACTTTGTTCTAGCTTTAAGCTCCTAGTTCCATACAAATGGATTACACTTATTGTTCTTCCGATCTGAAATCCTCCCTCAATAATGTTGTGATTCTAACTATATTATTAGTACAACCCCAACTTCCTCTTCCTTCTTATGTCATTGGTACCAATGTGGACTATGACTTCAGGCTGTTCTCCCTTCCCCAGAAAGATGTCCTGCAGCCATTCTTTGTTTCAAACCAAACAAATGTCTGAAAGTAATTTCTATCTTTCTTTCTATTTAAAAATGAAACAGATCAACAGGTGCATTGTTCTATTTCAACTTGATCGATTAAGTTATTTGATAGCTATTGAAAAACATTTTTTTCCTACGTAGAAATTATTTATCATATTTTTCTTTTTATTGAAATCAATCTTTTCTACATACATTTCCTTCTCTAAATTAGAGTGTCAAACAAATTGGCAGTTGATGTATGCTGTGTTCCAGTCACTTTTATATTTTAAAAAAATCAATCACTTTTTCATTGAAAAGCTCACCTATAAGCTTGTACTTTTCAGGGAACTAATGAGTTAATTGTTGGAACCACCATTAATTCACCTGCCACTGGGGGAGATTTTATGTGTCATTCATCTTGATTACAGGATTTCATAAAGGTCTGCTTTATAGTTGCCTATTACCTAACAGTTCCTATTTCTTTGTGGATTGTGTCAGTTTTATTTTCTAAGCTGTTTGATAGTTTCCTGAATTTGTCAGTTGGATGTATGAGAGCATTCATTTAAGTCAAGAAACTGTCCACCGTCAAACATCACCAGAAGTGGAGGCAACATGCTAACAGTTTTTAACTTATCAAAACACAGACCCAAACCTTGAGAAGAAGTGGGAAGGCTGGTTATCAATGTCAACAGAGGCAAAGTATTATCATTTTCCTAGCTGCACAGGGGGCCAGCAAGATTTCCATTAATTGCTACAATTCAAGTATTATAAATGATGCCATAAAAAGTCTATCTAGATACAGGTCAAAGCAATTTTACATCAGTAACCAACATAGTTCAAAGGGGTGAATAGATATAAAGGTTGTCTTCCTCATTCAGCACAGCCTTGATGAAAAACCTTTGCAAGCCTCTGGAAAAGGAGGTGAATAGGCATTTAAACCATTTTTCCAGACTTTTAATGGCTCTGCTGGTGATCAAATGGCAAATGACCAAGAGAAATAAACCGCCACCAACATTCCCTTTGTCATTGTCTCTGTTATTTCAAAGATATTGTAATACACACATTGTTGTGTCTTTAACTGCTGTAACATTTGGATGGAGTGAAATATAATTCAACAATCCATCAATATTTACAGGCACTTGCCTTATTCTGGAAGCCAGAATGAAAGATTTGACAAAAGTCTAAGGAGGCATCAATTCAAGGCAATAAGCATTTGCCTTATGCTATCACTTTATTTAGTGATCTTGGTTGCCACAAAATCTAGCTCTTTGGTAGCTTCAGGAGTACAAATATAATAAATACCCATATGTTCAACAATATAATCCCCTTCCATTCCCTGATTCGAGGCGAACAATGCTCTTTCTCATTAATGGTTATTCTGACAATATGTGTCAGAATAATCTGCATTATTTTAGTTCTACTTTGGTTTGCCAAAACAGTACTGATAATTTACTTTGCGCCAATTCTTTTTTGTGACGTATTACCAAAGATGCATTTTGTGATCCTTTCACAGTGTTCTTTGATATCTTTGGTGGAGGCACATCCCAAACAATTGATTAATTTTGTTATATTTTGGCTCCCTTGTATGTGGGAGACAGACATTAGGTTCCTCTGGTGTGAGCACCTGTGGTTTGGTAGACATTTTGAAAAGCTGTTTATTAAACTAGAAACCATGAAGATTGATAGTAGACCGGATAATAGACTGTCTTGAAGTTGGGAAAGCAATAAGCACTCAGGAGAGGAATTATATTAAAATGGGGGACCAAATGGCTTAGTATTCTAATAATTGCCTTTTCCAAAAGGAAAAGGATACAGTTTCACAAGTTCCTATATCTTCTTCCAGTGCATTAGGCAGTTCTAAAATTTATTGTTAGCAGGCTAGATGTTTAGGTACAACAGACTTGTTCATGTGGTAGGTGGGGAAAAAAAACTATAATAATGGTGCTCAGGCATAAAGGTGTGAGTTGAAATGAGAACTCCAGCCGTTGGTTTGGAACATGTTGGTATCAATTATGCTGGGCTGTTTAGGAAGTACCAAGTAGAAGGAAACATGAATGTTTGAAGGGGAGGGATGTGGGAAGTGTGGAGAGGGTAGGGGTAACCTGATGAACAGAATAAGACTGGGACTCATGGTGTCTTGTAAAACTTGTATAGCCTTTCATATTTTCACAATTCTTAAATGCAACCAACATCGATCAGAGATGGCAGAGACATTTTGTTTCTGGGTCAAAATGCAAGCTCAACTTTTGAGCCATAAGATACCATCAAGGAGCAGTTGTATCAATCATGTATTCACTGAGTATCTTTCAAAGCCATTTGGAACCATACACATGTGGAATGCTCAAAGTGTACAATGATGGGATGCAATGTTATTCACAAATATTCTCAACTATGTAGTAGCTTCTTGTAGATTAAAGATAGTCATCTCTGTGAAGCAGAAGTAATCATAGGTGATCTTAAAAGAGAAAAAAGTTGGCCACAATGCTAAAAGGTAATGCAAGACCTCAGAGCTATACAGGGGTAGGGAACTGATTCCGTCTCAATTTGAAACATGCTCTTATGTGAAATAATGCCCTTTGTTGGTGATGTGAGGCTGGGAGGAGAATCATGTAGCACTTGCAATCTCCAACAGTATCCTTGCAACATGACGAGTGGTGTGTCACCAGATTAAGGTCCAAAGTCAAAATTCCAAGTAAAGTCATTACTTGGCCCTCTTTGTTACAGTGCTCCATGTCCCATTGGATGGAGCTACATGCAAAGCCTTCATTTGTATGTCATTGGAATGCTGACTGCTCGCATTACTAAGGTCTTGTTCTGTTGCTTATGATCCCCAGAATGGGGCATTGCAAAAGAGACTGACTGATCACATCAGGGATGTTTGGTGCAGTTGCTATGATGCAGCAAAGGCACAGTAAGTTATAGAGGAACACAGTAGCAAGCTAGTCCAGGACTAGCAACAACCTCCAGCAGATGACAACCAACATCCACAAGAAGAGATCAGAGCTAAATGTCCCCTTAGGATGCACAGGAGACCTAGAGTTTAACATTCTTGAGGGCACTTCCTCCGGATAAGCAAAGTTCAATGTACACACTGAGGATACTCCAGGACATTGCCATGAGTCTATGCCGGCAGTGGAAGAAGGACCTGTGATCTGAAGAGGTGGTTGGCCATACAATCCCACTGACCATCATACTGATAGCTACGCTGAAACTTTATGCAGCTGGCCCCTTCCACGAAGTGATCAGGACCTGTTCTGGAATCTCTATTTCATCTACCCGCAAACACAATAACATGCTTACCATTTGTAGTAGATCAAATGGCTTCATCTTGTTTCCAGATGACAAGGTCAGTGCTAAAGCCCAGGTAGAAGGATTTGGTAGCATAACTAGCTTCGCTCAGTGACAGAGTGCCATTAACTGTACACATGCTACAGTGATAGTGACAATATCACAATTCAGCGTTTATAGAAAATCAACTGAAAAGGGCTTCAGTGTGCCAGCAATGCATCAATCCATCAATTTCCTCATTTGTGATCATCGGTAGTACTTTTTAAAGATTGTGCCAAGTATCCTGGGAGCTGCCATGATACATATAGTCTTGAGAAAGATCCATTTTCTTGTTTTGTTTGAGGGTTCAGAAGCCTTATAACAGTGATTAATGGGGAAAAGGGCTATCCTCTGCAACCATGGCTGACACCTTTTCTGAGGCCAAATGTAGATACAATACAGCCAGCCCTTTATCCAGGGCACTGGTGGAGCAAACAACAGGTCTCCTGAAGATGAAGTTCCATGATTTGGTTGGTCTAGTGGTGGTCTTGTTTGCACCCCAGTAAATGAGTAGCCTTAGTTACTGCAACTGGGGCAGATAAGGAGGCAATGCTTTTGATACTGGAAAGCTGAGACAATGTGAGCAGTCTTCTTCTGAGGATGAGGACATTGAGCTGGAGGACCATCACTTTCAACATGACAAAATCATGTGGTGCTACAAGCCAGAGAGGACCTCATTGACACAGGCTCCTTTGGATGACAGCTGGGTGCAGTGATTTACTGTTATATTGTTGGTGTTTGACATGCGAGCAATTTGTTTCTATTCCGAAAGACAAATGCCGCTTTTCCTTGTTTGTTTTCGGATTGCTTTTTATGTTGGTGAGTAAAGGTGAATGTGCAATGTTTGAAGCCTTCCCTGGATGTGATGGCCCCACACTGAGCAATAAAAAAAAACTGGGCTACAGTGGGCACTGGTGAAAGAATAGCAGTGACTTAGAGACTGCACAAGGAGGAATGTGACTAAGGATAGGTAAGCTGCATGGCCCAGTGCTTAAACAGAAATTAGGCTGGGAATGTACACTTTCCTGTGTAAAGAAGTATCCGCCATGCCTCTACATTCACGTTGACAGTCAACACCAGACTGCCAGACCTGAACTGACTGCACAGCTGGGGTCAAAGATGGCGTTGGCATCAGGGATGCCGGGATATCCTGGCAGTGACAAGTACTTTCACTGATGACAGTGAGAAAATTGGATCTGATAAGCAGGAAACCATAAGGGTATAGTACCTAGTTAATGAGGCAATTTCGGGTTAATATTGCAAGAAAGTTAGTCTGACATCATGAAGGGAAACCCTCCATGGAACATGACAAAACCGCCACTTAGCCTTGTACTGATAAAATTAATTGTGTCTATGTTGTTAAGCACACTTTCAATGGAAAAAGCCACTGATGACTTGCTTCGAGCATGATAGTAGTATTATTTTTGGAAAATCTGTTGATCTGAAGTATACTTGGTGAGATATGATTATTTTGCATTTTTTATAAAATGACAGGTTTCTCATTAAAGTAATAAAATTATATCACTGTCATCAGGTAGATAAAAATCAGAGGGAAAAGAAAAAAAATGTTCTAATGATGAACAGACAATTTGCTCACCTGCTTGCGAATCATTAACAGGTATAGAGGAGCTGAATATTAGTTAAATGGAGAAAGATGACAGAAATCTATGGAACAAAGAGATTTGGGAGTTTTTGCTCATGAATCACAGAAAGCTAGCATCCAATTTCAGCGGGTCATAGGGAAGGCAAATGGAATCGTGGCCTTCAATAGGGATGGGATTTTAAAATAGAAAAGTCTTGCTAACACAGTACTAAGCATCAGTCAGATCATAGCTGGAATACAGTGCTCAGTTTTAAGTAAAGATATACTGGTATTGGTGGCAGTCCTGAGGATGGTCATTAGATGGATATCAGGTATCGAGAGATTGCCATATGAGGAGATGTTGAGTAGGTTGGATTGTACTCATTTGATAAATGAGAGGCAACCCTATTGAAGCACAGAAGATTTGCTGGGGATTTATCAGATGAAAAGATTGTAGCCCATTATTGAACAGTCTAAAACCAGAGGGCATAACCTTAGTATAAGGATCACCCTTTTGAGACAGAGATGAGAAGGAATATGGAGAAAATGAGGACTGCAGATGCTGGAGATCAGAGCTGAAAAATGTGTTGCTGGAAAAGCGCAGCAGGTCAGGCAGCATCAAAGAAGCAGGAGAATCGATATTACTTAAATGGAACACTTTTCATTTTACCTCCGATCTAGTTGGTAGGCTTTCATTGTGCTGTAAAGACATGGAAATATACATAGTTTCCATGAAGATACTGTCATGTAACTTAATGTTGGAAGAATAATTTTTCACTTCATGTGGAATGGTAAAAAGGATCAATAATATCAAAAGAAATGCATCAACTTGCTTGCCAATCTCAGATGCTTGAAATTTATGTAATTCTGGCAAGGATGCTTCACTGACTACTTAAAGGGACCATTTGGATTAGTGGCCATAGGGGCCTGTTACTTCAGTTGAATTTTCTTTTATTTAATTGAGAACAAATGATACTGTTTAAATTGGCAGATATGAGTTTAGTGTCTAAGTACGGTTATTTAGATAATTGTTACACATAGAAAACAGACTCGTTGGCCCCAATGTTTGTTCAGAAGTCTGGAAAAATCTTGGCTCTTTGAACCTGAACACTAAGAATTGGATTTTCAGCATGTGAGGTCTAAGAGGCTGCACAGCTCTGGAGGAAAATGATTTGGAGAGTCTGTCTGGAGACTCCAGGCAGCTGTATTTTTAGTTTAAAAACAAAGATTAAAACAAAAAGCATCTATTCTGTTCTAAACCATTCTCTTTTCATGCCACATCCATGCTGACTTATGTCCCCAGAGCCATGTCCATGGCCCCTCATTCCCCTGAAACAACCAATAACCACCTCCCCACCTCCCATAGTCCCTCTTAACCCTTCAGTTCCCATGCATCCACATGACCTTTTATAGCTCAATGCCAATTCAGTGCCAATGCAAAACCTCCACCCACCATTCTTGTCCTTCCCTCTCCATGTCAAGTCTTCTATTATCGAGCATTAACATTAATCAGGAGGCATCCTGACAGAAGATAGAGTTACTAGTCTATCAAGGATATCACTATTGAAAATAAACATCTTTCATTAATGAATAAAAGTAAGTTTTTGTTTGTGTGTTTAAGGGGGTATATATAAAGGGATTAGTATTTTAACTAGTAGAGTGATATGGTGATTCGTTCATACTGTTCATTTATAATAAGTAGTGATTTTCTTGTTGAGTACAGAAACCAGGTCCATTCATAGAGTCAAGGAGGTCTACTGCACAGAACCAGGCCCTTCAGCACAACCCGTCCATGCCAACCAGGATTCCAAAACTAATCGAGTCCAAACCTTGCCTATCCATGTACCTGTCCAAATGTCTTTTAAATGTTGGAATTGCTCCCACCTCTACCACTTCCTCTGACAACATGTTCCATGTACGCACCAGCTTCTGTGTGAAAAGACACCCATTAGGTTCATTTTTTAATCTTTCCTCTCTAACCTTAAACCAATTCTCTCTAGTTTTAGACTCCCCTATCCTGGACTCCCTTATTGAAGACCTTGACCATTCAACTTATCTATGCCCCTCTTTAAGGTCACCTCTTAAAGCCCTTATATGCTCCGGGGAAAAAAAAAGTCCCAGCCGATCCAACTTCTCCTTATAACTCAAACCCTCCAGGCTCCCAAACATCCTTGTAAATCTTTGTTGCACCCTTTTCAGTTTAATAACATCCTTCCCAGAGCAGGGTGACCAGAATTGTATGCAGTATTCCAAATGTGATCTTACCAATGTCTCGTGTAGCCATAACATGCCATTCCAATTCCTGTAATCAATGCTCTGACCAATGAAGGCAAGTGTGCCAAATGTCTCCTTCACAACCCTGTCTATATATGATGTCATGTTCAGGGACCAATGTACCTGCACCATTAGGTCTGTTCTGTTAATTTGGATATAACAAACAGAAAAATTGGGAAAGTCTCCCAATGTTTCAAAAACTTTAACTTCTGTGACATCTCCAGAAATTGTAAGGCTCAATTTTTGGTGTGCCAGTGAGGAATAATGCTGTCCCTGGATTAAAGGACTGGAATTCCCTCCATAACAGTGCTGTGGGTACCCCTACACCACAAGAGCTTCAGCAGTTCAAAAAGTTATCACACCAAACAGCTTTTCCAGGGCAATTAGGGTTACAAAATAAATGTAAGTTTAGTTAGAGATATGCATATCTCATTAGTGATTTTTAAAAAAAAATCCACAAATACCCATGCAATGTCAGAAATATCTTCCTCGACTACCTAAAGTTGTATAACATAAGCTATGCTGTGCTGTGAAAAGCACAATCCATAAGACCATCAAACATTGGAGCAGAAATTAGGCCATTCAGCCCATCAAATCTACTCCACCATTCAGTCATGGCTAATACATTTTACAATCCCATTCTCCCGCTTACTCCCTGTAACCTTTGATCCCCTTTACAATCAAGAACCTGTGTTATCTCCGTCTTAATTATACTCAATAACCTGGCCTCCACAGCCTTCTGTGGCAATGAATTCCACAGATTCACTACTCTCTGGCTAACAAAGTGTCTCCTTATCTCTGTTCTAAAAGGTTTTCCCTTTACTCTAAGGCTGTGCCCTTGGGTCCTTGTCTCTCCTGCCAATGGAAACATCTTCTCAATGTCCACTCTATCCAGGCCTTTCATCTGATTGAAACATACTCTGTACGTTTCACTCAGATTCCCTCCTCATCATTCTAAACTCCTTCGAGTATAATCCCACAGTCCTCAAGTGTTCCTCATGTGTTAAGCCTTTCATTCCTGAAATCATTCTCATGAATCTCCTCTGGACCTGCTCTGGGGCCAATACATCTTTCCTGACGTATGGGAACCAAAATTGCTCATAATACATTAAATTCAGTCTGATAAAGCCTTATAAAGAAGTACACCCCTGCTTTTACATTCTAGTCCTCTTGAGATAAATGACAAGATTGCATTTGCCTTCCTAACTATTTTCTCAAGTTGCAAGTTTACCTTGAGAGAATCCTGGACTAGAACTCCCAAGTCTCTTTGGATTCAGACATCTGAATTTTCTCTCCATTTAGAAAATAGTCCATACTCAATTCTTCCCTACACTTCTTACACTTTCCCACATTGTACTCCAGCTGCCACTTCTTTGCCCACTCTCCCAACCTGACCAAATCCTTCTGCAGCCTCAATGCTACCTATCTCTCTAACTATCTTTTTATCATTTGCAAACGTAGCCAGAATATCCTCAGCTCCTTCTTCTTGATTGCTAATGTATAAAGTGAAAAGTTGTGGTCCCAACACTGAGCTTTGTGGAGCACCACTTGTCATCGGCTGCCATTCTGAGAAAGACCCTTTTATCCCACTCTCTGCTTTCTGCCAGACAGCAAGCTTCTATCCATGCTAGCACCTTGCTTCTAACACCATGGGCCCTTATCTTACTTAGTAGCCTCCTGTATGGCACCTTGTCAAAGGCCCTCTTGAAGTCCAGGTAGAAAACATCCATTGGTTCCCCTTGGCCTAATCTACTCTTTACTTCCTCAAAGAATTCTAACAGATTTGTCAAGCATGACCTCCCTTTGATGAAACCACTCATTCATCAATTAAGATTTTGACATTTGTGACACTTCTTGGCCAACCAACACAGAATCACATAATTATTATGGTGCAGAAGGAGACCCCTTAGCCCATTTTGACTGCACCAGCTGTTATCTACATTTGTTAGCTCTTCCTGGCAGGTCTTGAAAAGTTGGACAATCCAAGAGGTTTATGCATTTGTTTTACACAGAATCATCTCCACAGTTAGTATACCTAACAGGAATCTAACACTACCCACCTCACTGCCTGCCAAAGCTCCATGCACTCCAAACTCCAATGAATATCAGATCTCACCTGTCGAAAGTATCTCCTGCCCCCACCTCCACCCCCAAGTGACTGCATCCACAGGGGTACCTTACTTCTCCAAAGGGCTATCCAGAAGACATACACTGAGAATAGACTGCTCTTACATGTGTTCTGGGTTCCAGACACCAGGTGCATCAAATCCAATTTCAGTGGATGCAGTAATTAATTAATCAAATGGCCACATATCTCTTGAAACTGCAAGTATATAAACCATGGGCCACAGCCATGAAAATGAGAGTTGCTGGTTTCTCATGTAAAACTTGGAATTCACAACTCCATCTGGCAGCTTTGCCATGGCAGAGATGTTCTCTGTTTTGGCAAAAATCAGGGCCATAGTTTAATTATAATTGTCTCAAAGTGTTTATTTTGACTGTTTTGGCAGTGAAATTTCAGGGGAACACTTAAAGGAATAATATTCTATAAGTCCAGGAAGCAAATTTGTTGAAACCTACGCAGTCAGTATAAAATTAAATTTACCTTCTCAAGCTCTACCTTATTGGAACCCATCTGTCCCCCAGCTAAATAATCTCTCAAATTAATCAACATTCATGGTTTTACTACAGTCAAAATAAACACACATGATGATGAAGAAAAAATAAATGTATGTTAATCAGAACCAATACGATGGACTGAAAAGTTTATCAGAAACATAAAATTATGATTTTATCGTGTGTGTATATGTATTGGAATAAAGAAGAACACAATATTCATGACTAGAATGAGAGCTATTAAAGCTAGGAAACATGTATCCTTTCTATCTTAGTAATTGACAATTATTGAAATTATGCATTCTGAAAAAATAAAATACTTAAATGAATTGTCGTGCATTTTTATATGCACTGTTATTACATTTGAAGAAAATGAATTTGTGTTTGTACTTAAAATGTTGACAAAGGTGTTCCAGGTGAACAGTTAAAGTAACTGTGTTGTCCACAGCATCATTATAAGTCCATTGTGTAAAATTATTGAAATCTATGGAGAGAATTTGAGGGGCAATCTTGCCTTTAACTGACAAATGCTAACAACGCCAGAAAACATGATGAACAGCCATATGACTTGGCCTCAGAAAAAGAAGACTGAGACCTAAAACAAATATGCCCTTTGGAATTAGATTGCAAGGGTTTTTCTTTCGTCAAAAGTGATTGAAATGTAGATGAAGTTTCAATCACATATAAGCCTGTGATTGTTAACTGTTTTAAGTAAAGAGATAAATGTCTGTTTGAGAACGGAACCATGGATTGAAGATAATTGAATCCTCACTCAGCATAAAGTTTCCTCCAGAGCCAGACCCACATAACAGGATGGCCTATTGTCTTTGGAAAAGAGTAGAGTAGGGTTAAGCTGAAACAATATGAAGATGGACAGACAGGTTGAGGTTTTGAGTGATCACCAATAGGATCGAAGTGCTTAGAAAGAGTTTTATCTAAAAGTGGTTAATTAGCTCAGATAGTTAGGATAAAATTGGAGAATCTAATGGCCTACTCTGGTTTTGTGTACTTTTAAATATATTGTTCTTAAAAATCTTACTGAAATTTATCTCAGTTGATTTAATGAGGAATCTGAGTATGGGTGACAACTCAAAGATTGTTTTGTGTGTATGTGGAAGAGTAGACCAAATGAATCACTAACACAAAGAATGGACTAAAAGGGAATTACTATTTATGATCAAATGAAAATCAAAAGCAAGTAAATATTTGAAGATCAGACTGGACTCAACTTGAAAATGTTGCATTTATTTCTATGATTATTTCCTTCAAAGAAAGAACAAATCTGCTTACATTCTAACCAAGGGACAATACATCTAAGTGAAAACCATTATCTCTGGTAATTGGATGATATAATGACTACAAATCATTCCCCATATTAATTTTGGCTATTCAGGCAACATTGCCTAATCTTATTGGAGTTAATTTAATAACAGATTTCCAACCAGCTGACCAAATCAAACACTTTATTTCCATCTTCAGATCCCATCTCCAAGTGCAACACTGGTGTGTGATAACATAATTAAAATAGTAATTCCAAACCCAATGCTAATACAAAATCAATTCCCACCATAGCAGCGATGGGATTGAAATTCATTTAAAAACAAGCTGTGGAATTAAAAGCCAGCATGGCTAAATCCTCAAATATTGCGATTTTTCTGTCATTTAGATAAAAATATATTCACTCAGTCACACTTCCTTAATTCACACAAAACATGGTTCCTGAACATACTTCTATAGTTAGGGCTATAGGAGATATTTTCACCATCAAGCGTATATTGCAATAGCCAATAATCATGTGTGGTTTGTAAATTATATAAATATCTGATGGAAGATTGTGAGGCTGAAGTCTGTTTAAGGACTGTTTTGTTTTTGCCACAGCCATAATCTTCAGTTTTTTTTAAATTGTATCCAATCTGTCTGATGAGTTTCACAGACAAGCTTCATGCACTGTTCTTTGTTGATGCTTTGATGAAGAAAAAGAAATTGGTAAGCTTCTAACTGACAAGTTGTTCACAACAGAATCCAGGTTAGAATGCAGTGTACAATGAAAATATGCTTATCTTGAGATCAGGTAACAGCTGGACAGTAATATAAACAAAAGGATTTCTTCTGCTCAGAGTTGAAGAGAAATCTTACTTAAAGAACATGATTTTTATTTTAAATAATTGCGAATGATTTTTGAGTGTAGAGAACAGCTTCTAGAAAGAACAGGCATGGATGTAACTACGTGTGGCACCATTGTTGGGTATTGTGACACTTCTTTGTTCCCAAGGGTTTCACACAGGAAGATAATTGTACATTGAGAGGAGATGAATCATGCAATGCATCACAAAGCTGTGCCAAAAGCAAACAAAAATGCATGCCAACGTCTTTATTTCAAAAGCAAGTGTGATGTGATATACTGACTTCATTATTCATAATTGTGATGGTGATAAAAAATTTACATTTCTGTCTCAAGTTCTGATCTCCATAAAAGGCAATAGCTGAAAGACATAAAACCTTCTGAGTAATAATTAAGTTTAACGTTTCTGAATAAGGACACAATTTGAAGTTATGTAAATTGGGAAACATCTTTGCCTAAAGAAAGATAATTTCATTGTAATTGAAGCAGGAGTAGGCCATTTGGCCCATCGAGCCTGCTCTAGCATTCATTAAAATCATGACTGATCTACCCATCGTCTTAGCTCCTCCTGCCTGCATTATCCCCATAACCCTTAATTCTCCTATCATGCAAAAACCCATCCAACTGTGTCTTGAATATATTTAATGAAGCTGCCTCTACTGCTTCCTTGGGCAGAGAATTCCACAGATTCACTACTCTCTGGAAAAAGCCGTCCCTCCTGATCTTTGTCCTAAATCTACTCCCCTTAATCTTGAGGCCATTTCCCCTAGTCCTAGTCTCACTCACCAGTCAAAACAACCTGCCAGCCTCTACCTTATCTATTCCTTTCATAATTGTATATGTTTCTATAAGATCCCCTCTTATTCTTCTAAATTCTAGTGAGTTCAATTGCAGCAGACCTCCCTGTTCTTAAATTCAATCCCTCTAGCAATATTCCATTTGCCTTCCTGATTACCGGTTGCATCTGCAAAATTGAAAGCAGTCTCTACTTAAAGATGTCATGCAGTCAAATTGGAAGATTGAAACTTTGGGGTCAGGTCAGTTAATCTGTGAACAATAGAGAAATGCGTTTGTTCCAGTAAACCATGAATTTTTATTGTGTGCTCTAATTGTTTGGCTTATAATTGTCATTCTTCATGAAAACAATTAAAAATAAATCAATCATTAACAGAATTCTTGGGCCCAACTTAAACACATTTCCCCCACCCTAGCCTCATTTCTCACATCTTATATTAGAAAAGAAAGAGGATTGATTTAAAATGAGTGAATTTCCTGTCCAGTTTGCTTTGTTCCTTTCCAAAGATATTTTAATGGCAACATGTTTTTCCAGGCCAATGGTCTTGCTACAATACCATGTAACCTGAGGTGTTGTGGTGCTTGGAGATCTTTGCACCAGTAATCCTGTTATCTTCAGTCACTATTTCCTTGACATTGATTTTTGAAATCTTAAAACTATTTTGTAAGTTTTGCTTTAAGGGTACATGAACAATGCAGCCTCATAAACTGTTCTGTAAATGCTGTCTAAATCATAAAGTTAGAATGCACATTCCAAGACAAATCACATCATTAATGAAGTCCCCAAATATTAGACTATCATGCACAAATTATAATCCCTGTAATGGGCAGCCTCTGTTTAGCAATGCATAAGAAAAGTGAGAAAGTATATCCATTTTGCTCATTGCTCCAGAGTTAGCATTTTAGAGATCCTTACAGCTGGCAACCACTTGTGTTGTTATATGTGTGAGAACTTGAAATTGGTTGCTCATCCATAGCTGTTGATGCTGTTGTCTGGCTTAGGGATCATGAGCATTTGTTGAAGAGGTGATTAGGAATTAGACAAGCTGAAAGAAAGCAACAATTGTTCTAAGTAATAGAAAGGATCTAGAGAGAAGAAGAAAGGATGGAACATCAAGTTTGAAGCTGTATCGAATGCCAAGGATGGCTGGAGCATCTGGTTTGAAGTTCTGAAGTTAACTGAAGGTGCAAATGTCTACGGTAGTTTATGCCATATAGTTTGAAAAACAGTCATTGTCCTGAGCAGATCTCCCAACCTCATTCTCTCACAGTAAAATTTAACTGTGTATCATTACTTGGTACATTCTCCTTGACAATGCTCAACAAATCAGAGCTCATGTATCAACCAATCAGCACTCTTCTTGCATGCAGTCTAAATGTGTGTTTTCCCTTTGAATTGATATTCTAATGAATTGGCCTGATGAGTGAAAGATGAAAAGGTTTGACAATATGCCTTTTTTAAGCTACAAATATAATTTCATGTAAGCCATAGGGGAAAAAACAACTTTAAAGCAGATGAATGAAAGCTTGGTGAGAAAGTTAAGTGATGCATCTCAAAGGTTGGCATGGTGGCTCAGTGGTTTGTACTGCTGCCTCATCAAGGGATCCAGGTTAGATTCTAGCCTCTTGGTTTCCTGTCTGTGTGGAGTTTGCACATTCTCCTCGTGTTTGTGTGGGTTTCTTCGAAGTGCTACAGTTACCATCCACAGGTTAGGTGAATTGGACATGCTAAATTTCCCCTAGTGTTCAGGGGTGTGTAGGTTCAATACACTGGTCAGGGATAAATATAGAGTAATATGGTAGGGGAATGGGTTTGGTTGGGATACTCTTCAGAGGGTCATGTGGACTTGTTGGGCTGAAGGGCCTGTTTCCACACTATAGGGATTCTATGGATTCTCTGGAAAGGGAAAGGAAAAGGTAGAGAGGTGAAGAAGTTCACTGTGGACATTCCAGTAGCCCAGGTCTGAGGCAGCTAAAGACATCTAAGATGGATTCTAGGACTGAAAGAATAGGAATGGGTGCAAAAACAAAAAAAAAAGCAGAATTTAAAATCAAATCTTGCCATTCACACTGAACTTCTCACAGACTGCATATGGAAAGGGCCATCAGTATTTCCTTTCAATGATTGCAGCACTGTTTAAGACATCAATCTAGATCTTGAAGAAAAAAAGCAGTAAAATTGGCAGACGACGCATATTCTCTGACGCATTGTATATATCTCAAAGTGGAGCTCTAGTTTGACCAGTACACTCATTTCCAAGTACTATATTACTGCTTTGTTTTCACTGGCTTTTCCAACCAGGGGCTCCTCCCTTCACCCCACATACCCAGGACCTCCATGTACAATGAGCCAGTAAAACCCCAGTCAACATCTGCACATAATACATGGCCCGTTTCTTTTATAAAGCTTTGCAAAAGTCTTGCTCATTTAATCTACTGCCCGATGAGAGTGCGTTCATGATATTTAATTTTTACCCAACTCTCTTTCGAAAGATACTTGGCTACAGGTATTCCATTCTTCAAAAAGTTAGGTTCATAACCAATTATAAACAGTATGCACATTATTATCTGATGAATTGGCAGGGATAAGACCAACTTGAAATGGCAATCCTATCTGTTCTTCCACCACTGTTAATTTTGCAACTTCACCTGGGGTTAAACAGTCTGAGTATGCTTTTTCCACTGCACAAACGATTTTGCTTGCTGTTCAGTAAGATAAATATCTCCACAGGTCCATGCTGTATCTTAACAGGGTTCAGTCAGTGCACAGGCAGATATGGCATGATATACTCTTAATAAAATGGTTTCATAATAATCACATGACCAATTTTAAGCATGAAAGTACAAATATAATTACACCATTAAGCCTTAGGAGAGCTTGTATTATTGCAACAAATATCTACTGTGGCTTCCTCTGTTCGGTAATATATATAATATTTATGTATATGTATAACATTTCTTTCATCTTGTTCATGTAATGACAGCTTTCTTCTATCCAGGACAATACATCATTGGAAGTATTTCACTCTAAAACAGATTCAATCTTTTGGATGACAGATACTGACACCTCAGTGTCCATTGCATCAAGCTATCTTTTGCATGTCAGGTGGCATAGTTTATGCCACACCCTAGACAAACTGCAGATTGAGCTCAAACTGCAAACCTATTATTAATTATCACCTTTTGGACCAGGAGTGTGCTGCTTGATCAAATATTCCAGATAATCGAGACGCCCACATAATCAATGTAAAAACACACATTAAGTAAAAGAATTACAATGCATATCACTGTTATATTTTATGTATAAATGTAATAATAATGCAACTTTGCCTTAAATAAATCTTACTGGCAGAGAGCCTTCTCACTCGCACCCTCAGCTGACTAATCAGATGTTATGGTAGATCACAGCATTTGAGGAGAAATTGATTCGAAATTGAATCAATTATTCATATTTCATGTGGCCATTTGATTGAACAACAGGTATGTATACATTGAAGTAATTAATTTTTTAAAACTGCAATAATTGGACAAAATATTACAGTGAACTTTGCAGTGTTTATGATATATAAGTTTTGCCAATTTATCGGGATCGGCAGTTTATTAGGCACTAGTTAAAACAAAATTTGCCGCACTTGCCTTTTTCTGTTAGAGACTGAATATCATTCTTCTGTATTTCCTCAGTTTTTATTAATACCTTTACTTTACAGCCAGCATACATAACTTATTTTGCACTTATGCTATTCGACCATATATTCTCAAGTAATAGTCGATCTCATGTAAAAGTTGACCCCCTATTTTTGGCCAAATAACCTGCAATTTTCCATATATCTCGTGTAAAATTCAACCCTAGTTCTTCACAGATAACAGATCAACATTTATGAGTAAGTTTGTCAGCTGTCATGTCCCGCTTCAGCTCCAGCATTTCAGTCTGCCAGTTGTTGTGCTCTACTCCCGCTCTTCCAGTCTGCTGGCTGGTGAGTTCTGCTCCGGGTTTTCAGAATTACAATAATTTGTTTTTTTACACTCATTTAGAGATCAACTGGGCTTCTGCTAATGATATGGTATGAATTTTAACAGGCATGAATTTCAGCTCCTCAAAAGTAATATCCATGTAATATCCCATAAATTTAACCTTAAAAAGTAGTCAAAAACATTTGACCATTACTCGAGTATACACAGTATTTTACAATACACTGTACTGAAAATTCTGTTGTCATTAATTTCCTCTATCGTTTGAACTGAATTGCAATAAAAAGTCTTGTTTAAATACTGAAATTTTTACTGAAATATATAACTGAAATTAATGAAGTTCCTTCAATTAGTGTGAGATCTCTGGAATCTTGAAAATTGTTGATCAAAAAAGAAGACAAAGCTGCTTTAGCTCCACAGGAATGAATTAGCTGCTCACAAATGATTATTCAGTTGATTTTGGCCTCTCTGTTCAAAAACATACAGTACCTTTTAAGAAAATGTTTCTTTATGCATACAATACTGAGAGTCCAATTATGCTTATTTGCAAAATTAAGTCAATGTTCCTCATTGTAACCAAAATGAAAGATGGGCATATTTGATTTGGATCCAGAACAGGTTGCAAACAAAATAAAAGCCAAATACATTAGCTGTGCAACTTTTAAATCAACTTAAATAATTGGATCATCTATTTTCCAAGGATTTTGCACTCTGGTGTTGTAGGAATATTTTGACTCTCTACCTTGCTAGATGAGGAATGCAAGAGAGAGTGAATGAGAGGCTGAACTTAGAGAAACAACAGTTTAGCTGCACTTGAAATTGTCCTGTACATAAACTGTGCTTGGCATTATCACTAACAAAATCACGGGGCTAAATCATTATTGCATAAATTCATACATCTAAGGAGATTGGTTCATATTAACCATAGCTTATGGCTTTGAAATGGGATCCTTGAAAATGCATGCTTCGACTGCTGATTTCCACAACATGCCCATTATTCCTATGTGCATGTGAATCTGAAAGATAATCAATGTCCATTTAACAGGATGAACTTCCAATAGATCTTGGCTACTTGAAAATCTTTGGGGTAGATCTTGAAGCGGTTCTTTAGTGTAAAATGGATGATTGGAAATCAGCACCTTTCCCTTCTCCCATTGAAGTCAACAGAATCGGAAACCTGGTCGAGATATTGAATGGGTTACAGACTCACTCTTACCCATTTTGCACTGTCACACAAAGACAAGATCTGTTTCATTACCACTTGCATACTTAGGATTCAGTGCACATGATTATGCAGTGTTCAAATTCTTATGCTTTTAAATTTCCAATACTTAGATCTTTTATATTAGAATGAGCAGCAAGCAGTGTTAAATTAATATTTAAGTGCATGCTAAGGCTTACAGAATGTAAATCCAAAGAGGTATTAAGATTTAAATCTGAAACATCAGCAATAATCTTGAATTTAATTTGATTTCATTTATTGTAGTCACGTGTACCTAAATACAGTGAAAATGTTTGTTTGCCAATCAGTACAGGCAGGTCATAGTAAGCAAGGGACATACGGATCATAGAGTGCCTAGACAGAGTGAGGCATACAGTTACACTGCACAGCAGTTGTGTGAAGCAAGATCAACATTATTTGAAGTTAGAGAGTCCAATCATCAGTCTAATAATGGCAGGGATGAAGCTATTCTTGAACCTGTTGGTGCGTGTGTTCAAGCTTCTGTATCTTCTGCCTTATGGAAGAGGTTGTAGGAGAGCATTGCTTGGGTGGGAGGGGTCTTTGATGTTGGCTGCCTTTGTGTAGCATCAAGAAGTATAAATGGAATCCATACATGGAAGGTTGGCTTGGTGGTCTGGGCTGTGCATACAACATTTGGTGGTTTCTTATGGTCCTGGGCAGAGCAGTTGATGTACCAGGTCTTTATATGCCCAGAGAGTATGCTTTTTATGGTCCATACTATCTGGGACCTTGATAGTATGGTGAGGGTTCTTATGGACATGCTAAATTTCCTGAACCACCTGAGGAAGAAGAAGAATTGTTGAGCCTTCTTGACCATCGCAAGGAACTTGATGGTCTTAACTCTCTCAACCTTTGCTCTGCTGATGTAGATTGGGGCGTGTTATCCTCCTTTTATTCAGAAGTCAATAATCAGTTCTTTTGTTTTGCCGACATTGAGAGAGAGGTTGTTATCATCACGCCATGACACCAAGCTTTCTATCTCCTGTATGTATTCCGACTCATCATTCTTTGATATCTGTCTTATTATGGTGGTATCATCTGAAAACTTGTGGATGGCATTTGTTCGGAATTTGTCGTGGGTGTACAGGGAGTACAGCAAGGGGCAGAGAATGCATCCTTGAGGATTATCGGGAGGAGATTCAGTTTTCTATCTTCACTGACTGCGGTTTATGGGTCAAGAAGTGGAGGATCCATTTGCAGAGGGTGGAACCGAGACCTAGGTCTTGGAGCTTTGAGATCAGTCGGGAGGGCAAAGTGGGGCTACAGTCGATGTCTGACATTGGTGTCCAAGTTGTCCAGATGTTCCAGGGATGAGTGCAGGAGCAGGAAAGTGGCATCCACTGTGAACCTGTTTTGTCAGTAGGCAGATTGCAAAGGATCAAGACAGGCTGGGGGGGCTGGAGTTGTGTGGGCCATGACCAGCCCCTCAAAGCACTTCATGATTATGGAAGTCAGAACTGCTGGGCGGTAGTCATTAAGTCATTCTTTGGAAGTGGGATGATGGTGGTTTTCCTGAAGCAGATAGGGACATCGGCTTGTCGGAGGGTGACATTGAAAATGTCAGTGGATACCTCCACCAGCTGGTCTGCACAGGATCTAACTGCACGGCCGGAGGCTCTGCCCAGGCCCCTTGCTTTCCTTGGGTTGACTCTAAGGAAGACCAATCTGATGTCCGTAGAAGTAATGGAGGGAACTTGTGCGTCCGAGCAATCAGGATAAGTGATACCGCATCACTGGCATTCTGCTCAAACAAAACATAGAAATACTGAGCGCATCAGGGAGGGATGTGCTTTTGTCTGTCAGCTTGTTCTGCTTCATTTTATATCCGATTATGTTTAGGCCTTGCCACAGACAGCGGGTATCTGTATGGGATTGTACGGGTTTTTAACTTGGTCCAGTACTGCCTCTTTGCATCTTTGATGATATTGTGGAGAATGTAATTCTGCTGTCTGCCTTGATATGTAATGATTTTTATTTTCTAACATATTAATTGAAAGTGGCCATCTGCAGATATGAAACTGTCAGTTTTCCCTCTACACTTCACCTGCCAACATGTATCAAGCTTTCAGTGGTCAAGGAGTAGATTCAATTTTACCATTCAGTTGTGATTTATGCATTCAACAGTTATGAGTTCCAGCTCCACTTCTGCATTCATGGGCTGTGAATCAGACAATTAAACACTTGAAGTGAAAATTGCTCAAACTATATTGTACCTAGAAAAATGGGTTTCCAGGTTACAAATGGAACTGAGGATTTTGGATGTTGTCAAGATATATACATTCATTCATGCACAAAATAAATATTTGCTCAAATGGAAAAAAAATCACATTTAATCAATGATCAAATATGAATTATAATGTCAAATTTAAACTTATTACTAAAGCCAACCTAAAACAAATGGACTGCAAAGTTAAACTATGGAAGTTACCTAGCCTGAACTGCCAAACATTTCTAGATTTACATCCGCCTCTGCAGATTATTTTTCCATTACAATTTTGGTTACTGATGTACATGCTGAGTGGGTGTCTGTACTAGCATGAGTGTAACTCTTGTTAATTATAGACAATTAAATATCCTAAACAATTCAAATATGATATATTTTACCTGCAAAACACCAGTAAATTTCCTGAAAAATTAAGTGTTTTAAATTATGCAGTGAGAGCTCATATGAGCTTTTTTGTTCCCTTTTGATATTTTTTGAAACATTTAACAATGTATTCACTAACTACACTGAATATTGACTCACAATTTAGGGCATGAGAAAGACAAGAACAAAGAAATATGAGTAGTCTACTTAGGCTATTAATCTGTTATTCAATGAGATTTTGGTTGATCTATATCCTAAAGTCATACACCGATGTTTGGCCCTTAATATTCTTGCTTAACAAAAGATAATCAGTCTCTGCTTTAAAAGTAGCAATTTGATTAAGCATCAATTGCAATTACAAAGCAAGTTCCAAACTTATGAGTGGAAATGTTTCCAAATTTCACTCCCTAACGACCTGACATCTTTTGTTTACATTATATACCCGAACCCTAGAAATTATTTCTGTCTCTCCACCTTATCTGTGACCCTTAATATCGTCAAGCCATCAATCAAATCATTCCTTAAACTTTTAGGTTACAGTAAGTATAATTTTAACTGTGTTATCTCTCTTTTGTCAGTTAGTAGGAGAGATAGTGGTGAAATAGCAATATTACTGGATTGGATAATCTAAACAGAACAAACCAGAGGGGCTGAATATTACTTGCCTCTGGAAATGAGCAGGGAAATGGGTACCCTGGAAGAATGGCAGACAAGGTGCCAGAATGGGAGCCCAGCATCTTCCTATCACCATGGGATATTGTCAGTGATAGGAACAGTAGTAGCCATAGCTGCCTGCCTGCAAAGGTGAGTAACTAATTAATGAGATTCATTCACCAATTGGCAGCCCTTTCGCAACCAGACACACCAGCATTTTACTGGTGTGGAGAGCCTGTGCAGAGGCAATTGACTTATAACCCCTTAACAACTCAAGGAAGGCCTCCCCCAGTGCAAAATGGCTGACCCAATCACACTGATACCACTGCCACATGCTTCATCCTTAAATCACCGAGATGTGCTTATTTGGCTTCAGCACAATCAGATAAAATCTTGTTTTTCAAAGGTGCCTGAACATAGAGTCATAGAGACATAGAGCACAGAAACAGACCCTTCGGTCCAACTCATCCATGTTGATCAGATATCCCAACCTAACCAGTCCCTTTTGCCAGCACTTAGACCATATTCCTCTAACCCTTTCCTATTCATATACCCATCAAGATGCTTTTTAAATGCTTTAATTGTACAAACCTCCACCACTTCCTATGCCAGCTCATTCCACATAGCTATCTTTTGTTGCCTCTTGGATCCCTTTTATATCTTTCCCCTCTCACCCTAAACCTATGCCCTTTAAGTCTAGACCCTCCCACCCCAGGTAAAAGACCTTGTCGATTTATCCTATCCATGTCCCTCATGATTTTATAAACCTCTAAAAGGTCACCCCTCAACCCCTGACACTCCAGGGAAAACAGCACCAGCCTATTCAGCCTCTCCCTTTAGATCAAATCCTCCAAGCCTGGCAACATCCTTGTAAATCTTTTCTGAACACATTCAAGTTTCACAACATCCTTCCGACAGGAAGAAGATCAGAATTGCACACAATATTCCAAAAGTGGCCTAAATAATGTGCCCTGTACAGCCACAACATGATCTCTCAACTCCTATACTCAATGCTTTGACCAATAAAGGAAAGCATACCAAACGTCTTCTTCACTATCCTACCTACCTGCGACTCTACTTTCAAGGAACTGTGAACCTGAACTCCAAGATCTCTTTGTTCAGCAACACTCCTTAGGACCTTACCTTTAAGTGTATATGTCCTGCTCTGATTTGCTTTCCCAAAAAGTAGCACCTTGCCTTTATCTAAATTAAACTCCATCTGCCACTCCTCAACTCATTGGCCCATCTGATCAAGATCCTGTTGTACTCTGAGGTAACCTTCTTCGCTGACAACTACACCTCCAATTTTGGTGGAATCTGCAAACTTACTAATTGTACTTCCTATGTTCACATCCAAATCATGTATATAAATGATGAAAAGTAGTGGAAATGATTCTTTTGGTTTATCAATGCATGCTGCTCCTTGATATTCCTTCTCTATAGGCTTTCACTTGTTTGCTGGAGGTATATAATGATTGGTTCACACTGATGAAGCATCTGACTTACATGTTTAGAAGAAAACACAACTTACAAAAAAAGCTGAAGGGAAACAAACTGGCTTTCTTCATGCTTTTTAACTGCAAAATAAAAGGACATGTCCTTTCCTCTTGGAGAACAAATGTTTTCTAACTCAAAGGTTCACTCACACAAGCTGTTTAGCAACCTAGGAGTCAAACACATCCTTAATGAAAGGCTTTTGTCATTGATATCTGCTCAATGTACCATGGACCAATCAGCTTTTTGTTGCCAGATAGGAGCTTCATTCATACATACCCCTTGGCTCAAACTGATCTGCAGTTGAGGTTTACTCACTGCTTCATAACTTGCAATGAAAATAACATTTACATTGAATGCCAGGTAATGTGCATTTACAAAATGCAATAATGTTTTAACCATCCTTGGCTTTTAAAATTGTTTTTTTTTCCTATTTCAGTCTTTAATCAAAATATAGAAAAGTAACAAGATATGATCTTTACAACTGGACTTACACGTTGCAGAGCACACTTTCAAAGTTGCTGAGTTTCCAACAGCTTACAGCTTCACCATCACTAACACAACAACATTCAAGTCATTATGCCCTATAATGTCGACCAGCATGGCACTTGTCACAGTTTTCCTTAATTTCAACTTGGATTGATTAATAAAATGGGCTTGTTCCATAAATTCCTGAATCCTGGCAATTTTTGAATGGGCAAAGTGAGCTGTCCAGCATAAAAACCTGTGGAGCGAGGGGATCCAAGATGGCGGCGACCCAGTAAGACTGAGTCTATAGTGCTCCTCCCAAGACCTGGGCACAGTGGGTCACCTACCCCCTACCAAGCTCACCAAATCATTTATAAATCATTTATAATAGTTTAGTAACTGAATTAGTGGTTTAATATTACATTTAAGCTACATTTAAGCAACTTTATCCTAAGTTAAAATGACTAAAGGGAAGGGAGCCCGCAGCTCTCAGCATGCAGCAACCCCTCCCCCACACTCTCCAGCTGCAGCAGAGGTGTCCACAGCCGCCCCGGGGGACTTACCTACGGTAGCAAGCCTTACAGAAATGCTTTCCAAGCTTGACTCGAAGATCGATGCTTTTATCGTCGAATCCAGGAACCGTTGGGAGTCGTTGTCGGCCGCGCTGAAGAAGCACGACCGTGAAATTGAAGAAATTCAACGCCGAGTCGGAGGGGCGGAGCTAAAGGCCGCGACCTCGGAGACAACCGCTCAATCGGCCGTGGATCAGGTCCGGACTCTCGAGCAGCGAGTCCGGACC
The DNA here is from genome assembly GCF_037043375.1 of Chiloscyllium plagiosum. Classification (NCBI taxonomy): domain Eukaryota; kingdom Metazoa; phylum Chordata; class Chondrichthyes; order Orectolobiformes; family Hemiscylliidae; genus Chiloscyllium; species Chiloscyllium plagiosum. Next base: position 38,843,745 of record NW_028270144.1, read on the forward strand.
TTGGAAAATCATATTGACGACCTCGATAATCGAGGTCGTCGAAAAAATATTCGTTTGCTGGGCCTTCTCGAGCAGGAAGAGGAAGGCCAGCTTACAGCATTCCTGGAGCAGTGGCTGCCACAACTTTTAAATCTGCAAGCTGGATCAGGCCAGGTAAGGGTGGAATGGGCCTACCGGGTAGCAATACGCGGGCCCGGCTCGAACCAGCGCCCGCGCCCGGTCCTGTTCCGGCTGCAGAGCTACAGGGAGAGGCAGATACTCCTGGAAGCCTCTAGAAATCTCGGAAAAGACCCCCAAGCTATGATCTACAAAGGATCCAAGATCATGCTATTTCAGGACTTTTCCCCGGCTCTGGTTCGAAAGAGGAAAGCATTCGACGAGACGAAGAAGCGTTTAAGGGACTTAAATGTACAGTACTCCTTACGATACCCAGCGATGTTACGCTTTAACCATGAAGGTTCTGTATATAACTTTGGATCACCAGAAAAGGCTAAGGAATTCTTGGACTCTCTTAGATAAACTGTAGGACATAATGGATGTTGGTCTGCCTTCCCCCCCGTTTTGGTTTATATCCCCTCCCTTTTTTTTTCTTACCTTATTGCTTAATATTATTATGGGGGGTGGGGAGAGGGATTTGATTTTCTCCCCCCCCCCCCCTTGGAGTTGTTTTCTGTTATTATTTTATGTATATATGAGGGGTGTATGTATATGTGTGTGTATGTATGTATATATATATATATATATGTATGTGTATGTATATAAATGTATATATAAGTTGGGGGATTTGGTTAATGTTGGTGGGGGGAGGTGGTTACCTTATTCGATTTTACCTCTGTCTTTAGGAGCGGGGTTGTTTTTCCCTTCGTTATTTTGTATTATCATATTTAATTATTATTTGTTGAACTGGTAATTTTATAGTTATATGTTTATATATGGTATTAACATTACCAAATATACCCAGGTGTTGGTAGGGGTGGGGGTGGGGTGCTCACTGTTAACTCTAGCTTTGTATTATATTTGAATTTTCCTCACTTTATTGAGGAGTGCCTGGGTCAAGGGTGGGGCATTGGTTGGGAGAGGATATGAGGGATTTTTGGAGAGGAAGTGATGCCCCCTGGGAACAAGGGGGAAAGTCTCCACTTAGATACGTTTTATATTTTTTTTATTTAGAAATAGTTTTTTACTGTATTGTTGTGGGTGTATTAAAGAGGGTTTATTTTTGTAAATTTTACATGTTCCATGCTCGGGATGTTCTGGATAGGGTTCCCCCTCCCGAGGGGTCTCGGATTGGCCCAGAGGATTATGGTTGATCAATCGGTTAAGTGGTGCACCTGGAATGTCAAAGGGAGTAATTCGCCACTTAAAAGGAAGAAAATATTATCAAATCTTAAGAAGGAAAGAGTTGATATAGCTCTCCTACAGGAGACGCATCTGTCAGATAAAGAACACTTGAAATTACGACAGGGCGGATTTGATCAGGCCTTTTTTTCTTCTTTTAGCTCAAAAAGCAGGGCAGTTGTTATTCTTGTTCGGAAGAATTTCCCTTTCAAAATCCTAAAGCAGATAAAAGACGAATCTGGACGATATATCTTGATTAAAGCTCTCATAAATGGAGAGGAATATGGGATTTTAAATTTGTACTGCCCCCCGGCACACCCCTTTAAATTTATAACAGAAGCCTTCTCAAAATTGATGGCTTTTAATGCCCGTCATATAATTATAGGGGGAGACTTTAATTGTATTATGGATCCGGAAATAGACAGGATTCCCAAGAGTACTGCAGGAGTATCTCCCAGATCTAGACAATTGATGGATCTGAACAAAGAATTAGGATTAGTAGATGTATGGAGATGTCTTCATCCACAGGGTAGAGATTTTTCTTTCTACTCTAATCCACATAAATGTCATACCAGAATTGATATGTTTTTTGCCCCCTCAATTTTTTTAAATTCCATATCATCCTGTAAAATAGGTAATATAGCAATTTCTGACCACGCTGCTGTATATATGGAAACTAAGGCGAGGAACAGTGGGACATCCCCTCGGCATTGGCGTATGGACCCCTTCTTAATGAAAGATAGTAAATTTGTAAAGTACTTCTCTCAAGAATTTAAAACTTTTTTAGAAATTAATTCAGGTACAGCTAGCAACCCGTCAATGATGTGGGAGACCATCAAAGCTTACACGCGAGGCTTGATCATCTCCTACTCAGCGACCCAGAAGAAATTAAAAGGAGAACAACAGCGTTTGCTTGAAGCCCGCTTAAAAGCGGCTGAAACAGCATACACTGATAGACCCTCTATTATTAAATTGCAAAGGATTACAGCTCTTAGGACAGCTCTAAATACTACACTTACTCAAACGGCTAAGAGGGAAATATTATTTGCAAAGCAAAGATTATATGAATATGGCGACAAACCGGGTAGATACTTAGCATTTCTTGCAAAGAAAAAAAAGGCCCCTCAGACGATTATGTCTATTAAGGAAAGTACGGGTATTTTGACTCATGATCATAAAAAGATTAATGCGACCTTTAGAAAATTCTATTCTGAGTTATATAAATCACAGGATTGTGAAGATAGGGCGAAGAGGATGCAGTCATTTTTTAAAAATTTGACTTTTCCAGACCTAACTCCGGAACAAGTATCGGTCCTAAATGCTCCTCTTACACCCCAAGAAATAGTTGATGCAATTAGGCACCTTCAAAATGGTAAGACGCCGGGCCCAGATGGCTTTCAAGCTGAATTCTATAAAGAATTTACAGAAATACTGGTTGGTCCACTTATGGACATGTATAACTATGCATATAGTCAGGGCTGTCTCCCGCCTTCGCTGAAAGAGGCAAATATCTCTCTTATCCTCAAAAAAGGAAAGGACCCAGAAGATTGTACATCATACAGACCAATATCCTTGCTAAATGTAGATTTTAAAATCCTCTCTAAAACGTTAGCACTGAGATTAGAAAGGATACTGCCACATATTATAAAGGAGGATCAGACGGGGTTTATTAAGGGCCGTAGATCATCTAATAATGTTAGAAGGGCTCTGAATATGATTCAAGCTTGTCATCAGGGAAAGATACCAGGAGTAGTGGTTTCATTAGACGCGGAAAAGGCATTTGATAGGGTCGAATGGTCATATTTGTTTTACACATTGGAGAGGTTTGGTGTTGGACAGGTGTTTACCAAATGGATCTCAACATTGTATAGTGATCCCAAAGCAGTTGTGGTTACCAATGGATTAGGCTCGGATAGCTTCAGTGTGGGTAGGGGCTGCCATCAGGGATGTCCCCTCTCGCCATTGTTATTCACGCTAATAATTGAACCACTAGCAGAAGCTATACGAGCTGATCCTAACATAGTGGCCCCAAGGATTGGTACAGGTAAACATAAAATTACCCTTTATGCAGATGATGTTCTTCTATTCCTCAGTAACCCTTTGATGTCCATACCTCGCTTAATCCAAGTTATTAATACATTTAGTGCATTCTCAGGCTATAAAATTAATTTTTCAAAATCGGAAGCTATGCCAATGGGTGGCCTTGCTGTGATACCCCGCTTAGCGGACGGTTCCCTTTTTCCCTTTCGCTGGTCCCTGGAGGGTTTCTTATATTTAGGCATTTTTATTACTCCAGTATTTGGTCAGTTGTATAAGGCTAATTTTGTGTATTTATTGGAAAGGATAAGGCAGGACCTCCAGCGATGGGGAGACCTGCCAATTTCCTGGCTGGGTAGAATAGCATTAATCAAAATGAATATCCTGCCCCGTCTCCTATATCCTATGAGAATGCTTCCGGTGATGCTGCCGAGGACAGCTTTATGTAAATTATACGGCTGGCTGAGTTCCTTTATCTGGAACCATAGGCGACCCCTCATTAAGCTGAAGAAGCTACAGCTTCCACAGGCAAGGGGTGGATTGGACTTCCCAGATTTTAGGAAATATCAATTAAGTTCCCTATTAAGTTATATAGCTGATTGGGCCTTGTCTGATCCACAATCAATCTGGTTGGACATCGAGGCTTCTCAAGTAAAATACCCACTTATTAACCTTTTATTCTCAGACAAGAGGAAAATCATTACAGATCACTGTAAAAACCCTATAATACTGAATACAATCAAGGCTTGGAATATAATGCGGCAAAATGAGGGTAATTCACATAAAACATCCCCCTATGCACCGATAGTGGGAGCATGGGGATTCCAACCGGGGTTAACAGATGCCACTTTTAAACTCTGGAGAGCCAGGGGTATCTCATGTCTTGGGGATTTATTTAAAGATGGGGTCCTGATGTCTTTCGGACAGCTGCGTCAGAAATTCGGATTACCCAATGGAGACCTCTTTCGATACTTCCAAATTCGAGATTTTATACAGAAGAAGACTACGTTATTAGATAGTCTTTATAAATCCGATAGAGAATGTAGTGTCCTACGACCAGTGGGGGTATCTTCCGTCAGTAATATTTATCATTTGCTACATGATGACGTATCGGGAGATATGGATAATCTGCTTAAAACATGGGATCAGGATCTGGGACTAGAAATCTCCACAGAAACGTGGAATGATATCTGGGAAAATGCTAGAAGAATTACTATTTGTAACAGAACCCAGGCTATCCAGCTGAAGATACTTCATAGGGCCCATATAGCACCGGTTCGATTGGCAAAATTTAAGGCAGGAGCATCTCCAATGTGTCCTAAATGCAAAATAGAGGTGGGCACTCTTGTACATTGCTTATGGACCTGTCATAAGATCCGTGGATATTGGACTAAAGTAGCAAGTACCCTGACAGAAATTTTAGGAACGGAAATAAAAGTGGACCCCGTATCTCTCCTCTTGGGCTTTTCGAACTTTCCCTCCCTGGACACGTACGGGAAGAGACTATTTTCTATTCTTTCTTTCTGTGCAAGGAAAAATATTTTGATGAACTGGGTGGCGGAGGGCCCCCCTGGACTTTCAAATTGGCACAGACTAATTATGGAATGTATTCCCCTTGACTTCCTTACAAATATGGTGCACCGAAAGACCGAATTATTTTATAAAATATGGCAGCCCTTTTTGAATTACATAAATACAGATATTTCGGCTATCCTAACAAGGGCTTTTATTTAATTGAGACCACGAACCTGGCTGGTCCGCGGCCCCTCGGGGGAGGAATCCCGCACGAATACGGGTTTTATCATATCTGATGTTAACACATCCCGAGCATGTAAGAGACTTAAATATACACCCTGATTAGTTGTAGGTTAGATTAGTAGATAGTTGAGTTTTGTCTGTTTGTTTTTTTTTGTTGTTTTTTTTTGGGGTTTTTTTTTTGTTGTTTTGTTTTGTTTTGTTTTTTTTTTGTTGTCAAATTTTGGCTATTGTATATTTGAGCTAATTGTATATCAATGTTTATATCTGAGAGTTTTGTTTATTTTTGTAAACTTGTAAAAATGTTAAATTTCTAATAAAAATATCTATAAAAAAAAACCTGTGGAGCACCATGCACTTAGTGCTAACTTATCTCCAGCATCTCACTTTCTCCATTGCATCTGTGTCAGCTCTCTGATTGAGCAAATCACCTTAGTGTCAATCTTTCATCAACTTACTGGAACACTGTTCATTGTTCCTTTTCAAATGATGATCTAATTGCAGAGTACAGAACTAATATATTCACCACAATATATTAGGATTGGCATTTCTAGACAGAAAGAGTCGTAGTAGCCTAGTGATTACAAATAAATCCAGGAGCTGAGTGTAAGGTATACAGGGTTATTCAATTTTTAAAAATGATAATGGGAGAGATCTGATATTAAATCTAAATTTATTTATAGTTTTTTTATCATGATGCTGACACTATACAACAGAATTTGTAAACAGTGTGCAAAGCTTACAATTATTTTCATAATGAGTCTTTTCAAATTTATCTGACTTAATATTTTGTTCCACACTATTTTTTAGCATTATTCTCTGCACCATCTGACCAGTCCTAATGCCCACATTAATATGCTGCAGAAATATTCCAAAGCCCAGGCCATTCCTCCCTCCTTGCAAGTGGAATCTGTTGTGTTAGGCATGTTTGCCCTTTTCTTTCACTGGCCACAAGCTCCAAGTTACAGAAAAAAGTATTCATAGAATAGAATCCATATAGTTTGGAAGCAGGCCATTCAGCCCATCGAGTCCATATCCCTTATCTTATCCCTGTCACCCTTCATTCCCCATGTAGGAAATTTCACACTACCAATCTACCTAACATACATATCTTTGAACTGTGGGAAGAAGCAGCCAGAGTACTTGGTGGAAACAAACACAGACGTGGGAAGTATGTGCAAACTCTATACAGACAGTCACCCAAAGTGGAATCAAACCTGTGTCGTTGCCATTGGTGCTAACCACTGAGCCACCATACTACCCTAGTTGAGAGATATAAAATAATACGCTTTTCGCTGTAAAGGCAAGATAAAGTACATCTTAAGTATAACATTTTGAAATTAGATGAGGATGGGTATCTTATTGTACAAGTTAAGAAAGATGACAATAGCGCTCCAACAGGCCATAAAAGTGAAAAATGAAAATCTGGATTGTGAGAAGAATATGGTAAAAGTGCAATGAATAATGCTGAACTTGCATAAGGCCATACATAGCCAACTGGCTGTTATCAGGAAACCTGTAGGCTACAAATCTTGTATCTTCATCAGGTAAGATGCAGATCTTAAACTTTGTGTCTCCTTTTAGCAATATTAAATGGTTATTATAAATTCCTTTGTTCTCTTAAAACTGACACTACTTGATGTAATATCATTGCATGGATACCTGTTTCTCTTCAATCACTCAGTCAAGTAGGCATACAGGTATTGTGTTTCAGAAAATATTATTTTCAAAAACATTTATGCATTTTAAACATATGTTTATATCAGAGATCATATCTGATACATATGATCCTCCCTTTTAGCCCATTGATTTCTGGGAATCAGAAATTTCTACCGCATCCCAGCATTGAGACTGTAAACTACTCACCTGAATTTTTCTCTTCATCTTTGCAATCTGGCTTTTGTCTTTTCTTCATTAATGTCCCACTGCATCCAGTGTCTCCACTAATATTATCTTTGACATATTCAAAAGGATTAAACATTCCTGTTTGATATGATGAGGTTTTATTTTAATTGTGTGAGGAATGGCCTTGCATGAAACATCCTTTAGTTATGATGATGGATAATGTAAAAGGACCATTCAAAATATACTCCATTTCAATTCTCCCTCAAATTTCCCACTTTAGTGATCACAATTATTACAAAGTTTCTAAATAAATGGTTTATTATAATTATTAAACACCATAAAATTAACAAATAAGAATGATACTTCTGTTTATATCTGCAAACTAAACAACAGGTTTATTTTAAAACAAAATCTGTGATTCATAGATGAAATTATTATTTTGAATCATGCAACAAATGTTATATAGTGTACCGCCAACTAAAAATTGTAACATTATTCTGTTAAGTACTGTTTTGACAGAGATCCTAACATATTTGCATAACCTTAATTTGAAATGTATCTGCATCTGTGACTGAAGTTTTCACAATGAAATCTCTTACTGCAAGTAACACTCACTACCTAGTGAGTGAGGTAATCAACACTGACAGTCATGTGCTGTTGCCTGATCACCTAACATGACATGTAATTATAGAGTGAGACAAGGTAAACATTTATTGACTTCCATCTTGCTTGAAATTATGACACTGCTTGTTATTACCAATTAAGATGGGAGATTTCTGTGACAGATCTATTAACTGTGTCCATCTACTTGTTCCACAATACAGAGTACTCCAGTAAGGTGGAAACTACTGCATTTTTGTTACTGGGCAGTATTTAGCAACATAGCAGCATTTAGAATTTTAAAAAAAAATACTTTATTCTTTGGTTGCCTGTCATTGGGATTATCCAATTGTTGACAGCTTTGTGCATTGGGATGGTTTGCTAGGTTAAATATAAGTTGCTATCACATATTTTTATGGAAAAAATACTTGAAATCAGTTTTAGATTAAGTTTGCTTAGCATTTTACTGACCATAATCTTAATTTTCTTAAGTATCATGCATGTACCAATTCAACAATTAGTTTATCCAAATGGATTAAGTTGCACTGAATGGCAATATGCTTCTGCTCTAATTTTGGATTACAGTTTGGTACGGAGATTTCAAACTGTCAAATGTGATTCTAATTGCAACCGTTAAAAGCATTTGACGAATGTTGAAGTACCGTATATACTCGTGTAAATGTCGATCTCATGTAAAAGTGGACCCCTACTTTGGGCCAAAAAATTTTGTATTTTTCATATATCTCATGTAAATGTTGACCCTACCATATCACATTACAAACCACTTAAAAAGAAAACTGCATGTCCCCATTGACTCACTTAAACAAAACTGCATTCATTCATTCCCATAACTCGACTCATGGCTCTTTGTTTACCATATGGTATCTCCATTCATTCATTCACACTTCTACTTAACCCACTTTGATTATGACAGCATGTTTTAATTCATTCATTCATTCAGGTCAGTACTAAGTCTACTCATTGCACTTTGTTCACTATGTATCCAGAAGTTAATATAATTAAGAAGTGAATCATTTTAATCATGCCATCATATCAGAAGAAAAATGAGATATATTAGCAATGGAATAATAATTCTTTGACAAAATTGTTAATGTTACTGAGGTTCATAACATACAAGAGTAAATGGGAGGGAAACAGAAGAATTGGGCAGGAAAGTTCAAGAAGCTTACACATTCAGAATTTAACAAAAATTTCATTTTAAGTGTGCCATTATATCAAGCCATGATGATGCCGAACAGTATGATTTTGCAGGATTTCAATGAACCTTTGTATTTGACATGTTAACTTTTTGTATGTATAAATAAAATTTACTACCAGCAATTCATTCTTGTTTTTATTGCCTTTAACCGGTAATTACATTTTACCGTAATTCATTGTATTTTTCTTCTTTACCCGGCATTAGTTGAGTGATCAAATCGGCTTCTGCTAATGACATGGTATTTCGAGCTACAGCATGAATTTCAGTCCCTCAAAACTAGTACCAGACTAATAGTTAACACCATACATTTAAGCTTTAAAATAGTCTAAAGAAGTCGACTTTTACACCAGTATATACAGTAAATGTGATCTCTTCAACTTCCTGCCTGCTAGTGCAAAATTAAGAGAAGAACCATGGAAACAGTGGAGACAAGGTATCAATACAATTTCCATTATTTTTACAGCCATCTTCTGTTGAATTTATTTGGGATGAATGATTGAATAGGAAAACCTCATAGACCACCCGCATTCAGTGTTAAGTATTGAATAAATGGTTTAACCTATGTGGTCGCACTGTTTTGATCCTTGAAAGCCTCGAAACTGAAATCATACCAAAATTCAGATTTTCCCTACTCTAGATGACCAAATTGTACAGTGCCTGAAATTAATAAATACCTTGAACAGCATAAAGTCCCTGAATATAGAACAGAGCCTGATTCTATTACCAAAACTGAAGCTAATGCAGATCTTAAAAATAATGATCAGTTTGAAACTGATACAGAAACTGTGATATAAATAATTGATCTGAAAAAGTTACTGTTGGAACCTATATAAACTCTATCCAATTTAATGATGCCATACTGACTTAGATGGGGAAAATGCTTGTCATAACATATCCAAACATATTAATTTAGTAAAAAACAAAATATGTCGAAAGAAGGATTCGTGGAAGCACTTTACAATTATCTGGTGGTGCTTTTTCTGCAGCATTTGCAACCTGGTAGCAGTGATGGTTATGGAAGATAGTCGTTGGACCTAGAAGAAAGAAAATGACAAGACAATTGAATTTAGAATTAAGTTTAATTGTAATGTGTACTCAAGCACAGGGATACAGAAATATAGTGAAAAGTGTACAAAGCCTACATTGTAGGCACCATCTTAGGTATAAAGGTACCTAGGTACAAACTCTTAGATTCTAGATTAGAGTGGTGCTGGAAAAGCACAACAAGTCAGGCAGCATCTGAGGAGCAAGAAAATGAATTTAATACATGCCCACCCCTTCTCATGACTCCACCCCCATTCCCCCTACCACCACACCCACTCCAGTTACCGGTTCCATCCCCACTCCCAGCTCCACACCTACACCAGATCCTAGCTCCCAGCCCTGTCGGGTTTTCACCATCTGTCCAGACCTCCCCCTCACTGAGGACGAATGATCAGTCCTCAGCAAAGGACTCACCTTCATCCCCCTCCGCCCATGCATCAATGAGTTTAATACACGCCGTGACGTCAAACACTTCTTCCGCCGCCTCCATCTCTGAGCTTACTTTTACAATCAGGACTCCCACCAACCTTCCGAAGACCCCTTCGCCCACCTCCAGCACACTCCATCCACCTGGACACCCCGTGCTGGCCTATTACCTGCCCTCAATCTCTTCATTTCCCACTGCCGCCGAGACATTAACCACCTCAAACTGTCTACCCCCCTCCCCCACTCCAACCTCTCACCCTCACAATGCGCAGCCCTCCACTCCCTCTGTTCCAATCCCAACCTCACCATCAAACCAGCAGATAAAGGGAGTGCAGTGGTAGTTTGGCACACTGAACTCTACACCGTTGAAGCCAGGTGCCAACTCGAAGACACCTCCTCCTACCGCCCCCTCGACCATGACCCCACCTTCCACCACTAAACTGTCATCTCCCAGACCATACAGAACCTCATCACCTCAGGAGATCTCCCACCCACAGCTTCCAACCTCATAGTCTGGAAACCCCGCACTGCCCAATTCTACCTCCTTCCCAAGATCCACAAGCCTGACCACCCTGGCCGACCCATTGTCTCAGCATGCTCCTGCCCCATAGAAATCATCTCTAGCTACCTCAACACTGTCCTATCCCCCCTAGTCCAGGAATTCCCCACATACATTCGAGACACCACCCACGCCCTCCACCTCCTCCAAGACTTCAGTTTCCCCGGCCCCCAACACCTCATCTTCATCATGCATATCCAATCCCTCTACACCTCCATCCGCCATGACCAGGGCCTCCAAGCCCTTCGTTTCTTCCTCTCCCGACAGTACCCTTCCACCGACACTCTCATTTGTTTGGCTGAATTGGTCCTCACCCTTAACAATTTCTCCTTCGAATCCTCCCACTTCCTCCAGACCAAAGGAGTAGTCATGGGCACCCTCATGTGCTTCGGCTATTCCTGTCTCTTTGGCGGCTACGTAGAAAAGTCCATCTACCTTGGTTACACCGGCACCAGTCCCCAGTTCTTCCTCCGCTACATTGATGACTGCATTGGCGCCACCTCATGCTCCCGCGAGGAGGTTGAGCAATTCATCAACTTCACCAACACATTCCACCCTGACCTTAAATTCACCTGGACCATCTCTGACACCTCCCTCCCCTTCCTGGACCTCTCCATCTCCATTAATGACGACCGACTTGACACTGACATTTTTACAAACCCACCGACTCCCACAGCTACCTGTATTACATATCTTCCCACCCTATCTCCTGCAAAAATGCCATCCTGTATTCCCAATTCCTCCCGCCTCCGCCGTATCTGTTCCCAGGAGGACCAGTTCTACCACAGAACACACCAGATGGCCTCCTTCTTTAGAGACCGCAATTTCCCTTCCGACGTGCTTAAAAATGTCCACCAACATATCTCATCCACATCCCGCACCTCTGTCCTCAAACTCCACCCCTCCAACCGTAACAAGGACAGAACGCCCCTGGTGCTCACCTTCCACCCTACCAGCCTTTGCATAAACAACATCATCCAATGACATTTCCGCCACCTCCAAATGGACCCCACCACCAGGGATATATTTCCCTCCCCACCCATTTCTGCTTTCTGCAAAGACCGTTCCTTTTGTGCCTACCTGGTCAGGTCCACGCCCCCCCCCCCGCAACAACCCACCCTCCCGTCCCTCCCCTGTCACCGCAGGAATTGCAAAACTTGTGCCCACACCTCCTCCCTCACCTCCATCCAAGGCCCCAAAGGAGCCTTCCACATCCATCAAAATTTTACCTGCACTTCCACCAATATCATTTATTGTATCCGTTGCTCCGATGCGGTCTCCTCTACACTGGGGAGACTGGACGCCTCCTAGCAGAGTGCTTTAGGGAACATCTCTGGGACACCCACACCAATCAACCACACCGCCCTGTGGCCCAACATTTCAACTCCCCCTCCCACTCTACCAAGGACATGCAGGTCCTGGGCCTCCTTCACTGCCGCTCCCTCACCACCCGACGCCTGGAGGAAGAACGCCTCATCTTCCACCTTGGAACACTTCAACCCCAGGGCATCAATGTGGATTTCACCAGTTCCCTCATTTCCCCTTCCCCCACCTCACCCCAGTTCCGACCTTCCAGCTCAGCACCGTCCCCATGACCTGTCTTACCTGCCTATCTTCCTTTCTACCTGTCCACCCCACCCTCCTCTCTGACCTATCACCTCCAACCCCACCCCCATTCACCTATTATACTCTATGCTACTTTCTCCCCACCCCCACCACCCTCTCATTTATCTCTCCACTCTGCAGGCACACTTCCTCTATTCCTGATGAAGGGCTTTTGCCCGAAACGTCGATTGTCTTGCTCCTTGGATGCTGCCTGACCTGCTGTGCTTTTCCAGCATCACTCTAATCTCGTCTCTGGTATCCAGCATCTGCAGCCCTTGTTTTTCAAACTCTTATATACAAATAGAAAGATAAAGAAATATACATACAGGTTCAACACTTCAGTCCGACTTTAAACAGATATACACTGGGCTTTCCCCGTGATGCTCGTACTTTTCATGAGGGCTTGATCTTTCCTCTGTACTGAGCTCAATCTCTTCCGCACTGAACTCAATCTCCTCTGCACTGGGCTCAGTCTCCTCCGCACTGGGCTCAATCTCCTCCGCACTGGGCTCAATCTCCTCCCTCTGAGCTCAATCTCCTCCCACTGAGCTCAATCTCCTCTGCACTGGGCTCAATCTCCTCCGCACTGGGCTCAATCTCCTCCGCACTGGGCTCAATCTCCTCCCTCTGAGCTCAATCTCCTCCCACTGAGCTCAATCTCCTCTGCACTGAGCTCAACCTCCTCCGCACTGAGCTCAACCTCCTCTGCACTGGGCTCAATCTCCTCTGCACTGAGCTCAATCTCCTCCGCACTGAGCTCAACCTCCTCTGCACTGGGCTCAATCTCCTCTGCACTGAGCTCAATCTCCTCTGCACTGAGCTCAACCTCCTCTGCACTGAGCTCAGTCTCCTTCCACTGAGCTCATACTCCTCCACGCTGGGCTCAACCTCCTCTGCACTGGGCTCAACCTCCTCTGCACTGGGCTCAATCTCTTTGCACTGGGCTCAGTCTCCTCCGCACTGGGCTCAATCTCCCCTGCACTGGGCTCAATCTCCACTGCACTGAGCTCAATCTCCCCTGCACTGGGCTCAATCTCCTCTGCACTGAGCTCAATCTACTCTGCGCTGGGCTCAATCTACTCTGCACTGGGCTCAATCTCCTCTGCACTGGGCTCAGTCTCCTCAGCACTGGGGAGAAAGTGAGGTCTGCAGATGCTGGAGATCAGAGATGGAAATGTGTTGCTGGAAAAGCGCTGCAGGTCAGGCAGCATCTAGGGAACAGGAGAATCGATGTTTCGGGCATTAGTCCTTCTTCAGGACTGGGCTCAATTTCCTCTGCTCTGGGCTCAATTTCCTCTGCTCTGGGCTCAATCTCCTCCGCACTGAGCTCAATCTCCTCTGCATTGGGCTCAATTTCCTCTGCTCTGGGCTCAATCTCCTCCATGCTGGGCTCAATCTCCTCTGCACTGGGCTCAATTTCCTCTGCACTGGGCTCATTTTCCTCTGCTCTGGGCTCAATCTCCTCCATGCTGGGCTCAATCTCCTCCGCACTGATCTCAATCTCCTCTGCGCTGGGCTCAATCTATAAGATCATAAGACATAGGAGCGGAAGTAAGGCCATTCGGCCCATCGAGTTCACTCCGCCATTCAATCATGGCTGATGGGCATTTCAACTCCACTTACCCGCATTCTCTCCGTAGTCCTTAATTCCTTGTGAAATCAAGAATTTATCTATTTCTGCCTTGAAGACATTTAGCGTCCCAGCCTCCACTGCACTCTGTGGCAATGAATTCCACAGGCCCACCACTCTCTGGCTGAAGAAATGTCTCCGCATTTCTGTTCTGAATTTACCCCCTCTAATTCTAAGGCTGTGTTCACGGGTCCTAGTCTCCTCGCCTAATGGAAACAATTTCCTAGCGTCCACTCTCTCCAAGCCATGTATTATCTTGTAAGTTTCTATTAGATCTCCCCTTAATCTTCTAAACTCCAATGAATACAATCCCAGGATCCTCAGCCGTTCCTCATATGTTAGACCTACCATTCCAGGGATCATCCGTGTGAATCTCTGCTGGACACGCTCCAGTGCCAGTATGTCCTTCCTGAGGTGTGGGGACCAAAACTGGACACAGTACTCCAAATGGGGCCTAACCAGAGCTTTATAAAGTCTCAGTAGCACAACAGTGCTTTTATATTCCAACCCTCTTGAGATAATTGACAACATTGCATTCGCTTTCTTAATCACAGACTCAACCGGCATGTTTACCTTTAGAGAATCCTCAACTAGCACTCCTAGATCCCTCTGTACTTTGGCTTTACGAATTTTCTCACCGTTTAGAAAGTAATCCATGCTTCTATTCTTTTTCCCAAAGTGCAATGTCCTCCGCACTGAACTCAATCTCCTCTGCACTGGGCTCAATCTCCTCTGCACTGAGCTCAATCTCCCACTCTGGGCACAATCTCCTCCACACTGAGCTCAATCTCCTCTGCACTGAGCTCAATCTCCCACTCTGGGCTCAATCTCCTCCACACTGAGCTCAATCTCCTCTGCACTGAGCTCAATCTCCTCTGCACTGAGCTCAATCTCCTCTGCACTGAGCTCAATCTCACATTCTGGGCTCAATCTCCTCCACACTGAGCTCAATCTCCTCTGCACTGAGCTCAATCTCCTCTGCACTGAGCTCAATCTCCCACTCTGGGCTCAATCTCCTCCACACTGAGCTCAATCTCCTCTGCACTGAGCTCAATCTCCTCCACGCTGAGTTCAATCTCCTCTGCACTGAGCTCAATCTCCCACTCTGGGCACAATCTCCTCTGCACTGAGCTCAATCTCCTCCACGCTGAGTTCAATCTCCTCCACACTGAGCTCAATCTCCTCTGCACTGAGCTCAATCTCCCACGCTGAGCTCAATCTCCTCTACTCTGGGCACAATCTCCTCCGCGCTGAGCTCAATCTCCTCTGCACTGAGCTCAATCTCCCACGCTGAGCTCAATCTCCTCTACTCTGGGCACAATCTCCTCCGCGCTGAGCTCAATCTCCTGCATGCTGAGCTCAATCTCCTCCGTGCTGAGTTCAATCTCCTCCGTGCTGAGTTCAATCTCCTCCGTGCTGAGTTCAATCTCCTCCGTGCTGAGCTCTATCTCCTCCGTGCTGAGTTCAATCTCCTCTGCGCTGGGTAAAAACAATGACTGCCGATGCTGGAAACCAGTTTCTGGATTAGTGGCGCTGGAAGAGCACAGCAGTTCAGGCAGCATCTCCTTCCCCCATATCACCCTAGTTCCAAACTTCCAGCTCTGCACTGTCCCCATGACTTGTCCTACCTGCCTATCTTCTTTTCCACCTATCCACTCCACCGTCCTCCCTGACCTATCGCCTTCATCCCCTCCCCCACTCACCTATTGTACTCTATGCTACTTTCTCCCCACCCCCACCCTCCTCACGCTTATCTCTCCACGCTTCAGGCTCTCTGCCTTTATTCCTGAGGAAGGGCTTTTGCCCGAAACATCGATGTTACTGCTCCTCGGATGCTGCCTGAATTGCTGTGCTCTTCCAGCACCACTAATCCAGAATCTTCCACGCTGGGCTCAATCTCCTCTGCACTGAACTCAATCTCCTCTGCACTGAGCTCAATCTCCTCTGCGCTGGGCTCAATCTCCTCCGCGCTGGGCTTAATCTCCTCCTCACTGAGCTCAACCTCCTCTGCACTGAGCTCAATCTCCTCTGCACTGAGCTCAATCTCCTCTGCACTGAGCTCAATCTCCTCCGCGCTGGGCTTAATCTCCTCCACACTGAGCTCAACCTCCTCTGCACTGAGCTCAATCTCCTCTGCACTGAGCTCAATCTCCTCTGCACTGAACTCAATCTCCTCCTCACTGAGCTCAATCTCCTCCTCACTGAGCTCAACCTCCTCTGCACTGAGCTCAATCTCCTCTGTACTGAACTCAACCTCCTCTGTACTGAGCTCAATCTCCTCCACGCTGAGCTCAATCTCCTCTGCACTGAACTCAATCTCCTCTGCACTGAGCTCAATCTCCTCTGCGCTGGGCTCAATCTCCTCCGCGCTGGGCTTAATCTCCTCCTCACTGAACTCAATCTCCTCTGCACTGAGCTCAATCTCCTCTGCACTGAACTCAATTTCCTCTGCACTGAACTCAATCACCTCTGCACTGAGCTCAATTTCCTCTGCACTGAGCTCAATCTCCTCCACACTGAACTCAATCTCCTCCACACTGAGCTCAAGCTCCTCTGCACTGAGCTCAATCTCCTCTGCACTGAGCTCAATCTCCTCTGCACTGAACTCAATCACCTCTGCACTGAGCTTAATCTCCTCTGCACTGAGCTCAATCTCCCACTCTGGGCTCAATCTCCTCCACACTGAGCTCAATCTCCTCTGCACTGAGCTCAATCTCCTCTGCACTGAACTCAATCTCCTCCTCACTGAGCTCAATCTCCTCCTCACTGAGCTCAACCTCCTCTGTACTGAGCTCAATCTCCTCTGCACTGAACTCAACCTCCTCTGCACTGAGCTCAATCTCCTCCACGCTGAGCTCAATCTCCTCTGCACTGAACTCAATCTCCTCTGCAATGAAATCAATCTCCTCTGCACTGAGCTCAATCTCCTCTGCACTGAGCTCAATCTCCTCCACACTGAACTCAATCTCCTCCACACTGAGCTCAATCTCCTCTGCACTGAGCTCAATCTCCTATGCACTGAACTCAACCTCCTCTGCACTGAGCTCAATCTCCTCCACGCTGAGCTCAATCTCCTCTGCACTGAACTCAATCTCCTCTGCATTGAACTCAATCTCCTCTGCACTGAGCTCAATCTCCTCTGCACTGAACTCAATCACCTCTGCACTGAGCTCAATCTCCTTTGCACTGAGCTCAATCTCCCACTCTGGGCTCAATCTCCTCCACACTGAGCTCAATCTCCTCTGCACTGAGCTCAATCTCCTCTGCACTGAACTCAATCTCCTCCTCACTGAGCTCAATCTTCTCCTCACTGAGCTCAACCTCCTCTGCACTGAGCTCAATCTCCTCTGCACTGAACTCAACCTCCTCTGCACTGAGCTCAATCTCCTCCACGCTGAGCTCAATCTCCTCTGCACTGAACTCAATCTCCTCTGCACTGAGCTCAATCTCCTCTGCGCTGGGCTCAATCTCCTCCGCGCTGGGCTTAATCTCCTCCTCACTGAACTCAATCTCCTCCACACTGAGCTCAATCTCCTCTGCACTGAGCTCAATCTCCTCTGCACTGAACTCAATCTCCTCCTCACTGAGCTCAATCTTCTCCTCACTGAG
This sequence comes from Chiloscyllium plagiosum, assembly GCF_037043375.1. Lineage (NCBI taxonomy): Eukaryota > Metazoa > Chordata > Chondrichthyes > Orectolobiformes > Hemiscylliidae > Chiloscyllium > Chiloscyllium plagiosum. Next base: position 38,861,412 of record NW_028270144.1, read on the forward strand.
CTCAACCTCCTCTGCACTGAGCTCAATCTCCTCTGCACTGAACTCAACCTCCTCTGCACTGAGCTCAATCTCCTCCACGCTGAGCTCAATCTCCTCTGCACTGAACTCAATCTCCTCTGCAATGAAATCAATCTCCTCTGCACTGAGCTCAATCTCCTCTGCACTGAGCTCAATCTCCTCTGCACTGAGCTCAATCTCCTCCACGCTGAGCTCAATCTCCTCTGCACTGAACTCAATCACCTCTGCACTGAACTCAATCTCCTCTGCACTGAACTCAACCTCCTCTGCACTGAGCTCAATCTCCTCTGCACTGAGCTCAATCTCCTCTGCACTGAACTCAATCTCCTCTGCGCTGGGCTCAATCTCCTCCGCGCTGGGCTTAATCTCCTCCTCACTGAGCTCAACCTCCTCTGCACTGAGCTCAATCTCCTCTGCACTGAGCTCAATCTCCTCTGCACTGAGCTCAATCTCCTCTGCGCTGGGCTCAATCTCCTCCACGCTGGGCTTAATCTCCTCCTCACTGAGCTCAACCTCCTCTGCACTGAGCTCAATCTCCTCTGCACTGAACTCAATCTCCTCTGCGCTGGGCTCAATCTCCTCTACGCTGGGCTCAATCTCCTTCACGCTGGGCTTAATCTCCTCCTCACTGAGCTCAACCTCCTCTGCACTGAGCTCAATCTCCTCTGCACTGAACTCAATCTCCTCTGCACTGAGCTCAATCTCGTCTGCGCTGGGCTCAATCTCCTCTACGCTGGGCTCAATCTCCTTCACGCTGGGCTTAATCTCCTCCTCACTGAGCTCAACCTCCTCTGCACTGAGCTCAATTTCCTCTGCACTGAGCTCAATCTCCTCCACACTGAACTCAATCTCCTCTGCACTGAGCTCAACCTCCTCTGCACTGAGCTCAATCTCCTCTGCACTGAGCTCAATCTCCTCTGCACTGAACTCAATCTCCTCCGCACTGAGCTCAACCTCCTCTGCACTGAACTCAATCTCCTCCGCACTGAGCTCAATCTCCTCTGCACTGAGCTCAATCTCCTCCGCACTGGGCTCAATCTCCTCTGCGCTGGGCTCAATCTCCTCCACGCTGGGGTCAATCTCCTCCGCACTGAGCTCAATCTCCTCTGCGCTGGGCTCAATCTCCTCTGCGCTGGGCTCAATCTCCTCTGCGCTGGGCTCAATCTCCTCCACGCTGGGCTCAATCTACTCCTCACTGAGCTCAATCTCCTCTGCTCTGGGCTCAATCTCCTCCACGCTGGGGTCAATCTCCCCCGCACTGAGCTCAATCTCCTCTGCACTGAGCTCAATCTCCTCTGCACTGAGCTCAATCTCCTCTGCGCTGGGCTCAATCTCCTCCACGCTGGGCTTAATCTCCTCCTCACTGAGCTCAACCTCCTCTGCACTGAGCTCAATCTCCTCTGCACTGAACTCAATCTCCTCTGCGCTGGGCTCAATCTCCTCTACGCTGGGCTCAATCTCCTTCACGCTGGGCTTAATCTCCTCCTCACTGAGCTCAACCTCCTCTGCACTGAGCTCAATCTCCTCTGCACTGAACTCAATCTCCTCTGCACTGAGCTCAATCTCCTCTGCGCTGGGCTCAATCTCCTCTACGCTGGGCTCAATCTCCTTCACGCTGGGCTTAATCTCCTCCTCACTGAGCTCAACCTCCTCTGCACTGAGCTCAATTTCCTCTGCACTGAGCTCAATCTCCTCCTCACTGAACTCAATCTCCTCTGCACTGAGCTCAACCTCCTCTGCACTGAGCTCAATCTCCTCTGCACTGAGCTCAATCTCCTCTGCACTGAACTCAATCTCCTCCGCACTGAGCTCAACCTCCTCTGCACTGAACTCAATCTCCTCCGCACTGAGCTCAATCTCCTCTGCACTGAGCTCAATCTCCTCCGCACTGGGCTCAATCTCCTCTGCGCTGGGCTCAATCTCCTCCACGCTGGGGTCAATCTCCTCCGCACTGAGCTCAATCTCCTCTGCGCTGGGCTCAATCTCCTCTGCGCTGGGCTCAATCTCCTCTGCGCTGGGCTCAATCTCCTCCACGCTGGGCTCAATCTACTCCGCACTGAGCTCAATCTCCTCTGCTCTGGGCTCAATCTCCTCCACGCTGGGGTCAATCTCCCCCGCACTGAGCTCAATCTCCTCTGCACTGAGCTCAATCTCCTCTGCGCTGGGCTCAATGTCCTCCACGCTGGGCTCAATATCCTCCATGCTGGGCTCAATCTCCTCTGCGCTGAACTCAACCTCCTCTGCACTGAGCTCAATCTCCTCTGCACTGAGCTCAATCTCCTCTGCACTGAACTCAATCTCCTCTGCGCTGGGCTCAATCTCCTCCGCGCTGGGCTTAATCTCCTCCTCACTGAGCTCAACCTCCTCTGCACTGAGCTCAATCTCCTCTGCACTGAGCTCAATCTCCTCTGCACTGAGCTCAATCTCCTCTGCACTGAGCTCAATCTCCTCTGCGCTGGGCTCAATCTCCTCCACGCTGGGCTTAATCTCCTCCTCACTGAGCTCAACCTCCTCTGCACTGAGCTCAATCTCCTCTGCACTGAACTCAATCTCCTCTGCGCTGGGCTCAATCTCCTCTACGCTGGGCTCAATCTCCTTCACGCTGGGCTTAACCTCCTCCTCCCTGAGCTCAACCTCCTCTGCACTGAGCTCAACCTCCTCTGCACTGAACTCAATCTCCTCTGCACTGAGCTCAATCTCCTCTGCGCTGGGCTCAATCTCCTCTACGCTGGGCTCAATCTCCTTCACGCTGGGCTTAATCTCCTCCTCACTGAGCTCAACCTCCTCTGCACTGAGCTCAATTTCCTCTGCACTGAGCTCAATCTCCTCCACACTGAACTCAATCTCCTCTGCACTGAGCTCAACCTCCTCTGCACTGAGCTCAATCTCCTCTGCACTGAGCTCAATCTCCTCTGCACTGAACTCAATCTCCTCCGCACTGAGCTCAACCTCCTCTGCACTGAACTCAATCTCCTCCGCACTGAGCTCAATCTCCTCTGCACTGAGCTCAATCTCCTCCGCACTGGGCTCAATCTCCTCTGCGCTGGGCTCAATCTCCTCCACGCTGGGGTCAATCTCCTCCGCACTGAGCTCAATCTCCTCTGCCCTGGGCTCAATCTCCTCTGCGCTGGGCTCAATCTCCTCTGCGCTGGGCTCAATCTCCTCCACGCTGGGCTCAATCTACTCCGCACTGAGCTCAATCTCCTCTGCTCTGGGCTCAATCTCCTCCACGCTGGGGTCAATCTCCCCCGCACTGAGCTCAATCTCCTCTGCACTGAGCTCAATCTCCTCTGCGCTGGGCTCAATCTCCTCCACGCTGGGCTCAATATCCTCCATGCTGGGCTCAATCTCCTCTGCGCTGGGCTCAATCTCCTCCACGCTGGGCTCAATATCCTCCATGCTGTGCTCAATCTCCTCTGCTGAGGAAAGACCTGTGCCCGAAACGTCGAATCTCCTGTTCCCTGGATGCTGCCTGACCTGCTGTGCTGTTCCAGCAATAAAGTTTCAACTTTGATCTCCAGCATCCGCAGACCTCACTTTCTCCTCAATCTCCTCTGCACTGAACTCAATCTCCTCTGCACTGAGCTCTATCTCCTCTGCGCTGGGCTCAATCTCCTCCACGCTGGGCTCAATATCCTCCATGCTGGGCTCAATCTCCTCTGCACTGAACTCAATCTCCTCTGCACTGAACTCAATCTCCTCCACGCTGAGCTCAATCTCCTCTGCACTGAACTCAATCTCCTCTGCACTGAACTCAATCTCCTCTGCACTGAGCTCAATCTCCTCTGCACTGAACTCAATCACCTCTGCACTGAGCTTAATCTCCTCTGCACTGAGCTCAATCTCCCACTCTGGGCTCAGCCTCCTCCACACTGAGCTCAATCTCCTCTGCACTGAGCTCAATCTCCTCTGCACTGAACTCAATCTCCTCCTCACTGAGCTCAATCTCCTCCTCACTGAGCTCAACCTCCTCTGCATTGAGCTCAATCTCCTCTGCACTGAACTCAACCTCCTCTGCACTGAGCTCAATCTCCTCCACGCTGAGCTCATTCTCCTCTGCACTGAACTCAATCTCCTCTGCAATGAAATCAATCTCCTCTGCACTGAGCTCAATCTCCTCTGCACTGAGCTCAATCTCCTCCACACTGATCTCAATCTCCTCCACACTGAGCTCAATCTCCTCTGCACTGAGCTCAATCTCCTATGCACTGAACTCAACCTCCTCTGCACTGAGCTCAATCTCCTCCACGCTGAGCTCAATCTCCTCTGCACTGAACTCAATCTCCTCTGCACTGAACTCAATCTCCTCTGCACTGAGCTCAATCTCCTCTGCACTGAACTCAATCACCTCTGCACTGAGCTCAATCTCCTTTGCACTGAGCTCAATCTCCCACTCTGGGCTCAATCTCCTCCACACTGAGCTCAATCTCCTCTGCACTGAGCTCAATCTCCTCTGCACTGAACTCAACCTCCTCTGCACTGAGCTCAATCTCCTCCACGCTGAGCTCAATCTCCTCTGCACTGTACTCAATCTCCTCTGCAATGAAATCAATCTCCTCTGCACTGAGCTCAATCTCCTCTGCGCTGGGCTCAATCTCCTCCGCGCTGGGCTTAATCTCCTCCTCACTGAACGCAATCTCCTCCACACTGAGCTCAATCTCCTCCTCACTGAGCACAATCTCCTCTGCACTGAACTCAATCTCCTCCTCACTGAGCTCAACCTTCTCCTCACTGAGCTCAACCTCCTCTGCACTGAGCTCAATCTCCTCTGCACTGAACTCAACCTCCTCTGCACTGAGCTCAATCTCCTCCACGCTGAGCTCAATCTCCTCTGCACTGAACTCAATCTCCTCTGCAATGAAATCAACTCCTCTGCACTGAGCTCAATCTCCTCTGCACTGAGCTCAATCTCCTCTGCACTGAGCTCAATCTCCTCCACGCTGAGCTCAATCTCCTCTGCACTGAACTCAATCACCTCTGCACTGAACTCAATCTCCTCTGCACTGAACTCAACCTCCTCTGCACTGAGCTCAATCTCCTCTGCACTGAGCTCAATCTCCTCTGCACTGAACTCAATCTCCTCTGCGCTGGGCTCAATCTCCTCCGCGCTGGCCTTAATCTCCTCCTCACTGAGCTCAACCTCCTCTGCACTGAGCTCAATCTCCTCTGCACTGAGCTCAATCTCCTCTGCACTGAGCTCAATCTCCTCTGCGCTGGGCTCAATCTCCTCCAGGCTGGGCTTAATCTCCTCCTCACTGAGCTCAACCTCCTCTGCACTGAGCTCAATCTCCTCTGCACTGAACTCAATCTCCTCTGCACTGAACTCAATCTCCTCTGCACTGAGCTCAATCTCCTCTGCACTGAGCTCAATCTCCTCTGCACTGAACTCAATCTCCTCTGCACTGAGCTCAATCTCCTCTGCGCTGGGCTCAATCTCCTCTACGCTGGGCTCAATCTCCTTCACGCTGGGCTTAATCTCCTCCTCACTGAGCTCAACCTCCTCTGCACTGAGCTCAATTTCCTCTGCACTGAGCTCAATCTCCTCCGCGCTGGGCTTAATCTCCTCCTCACTGAGCTCACCCTCCTCTGCACTGAGCTCAATCTCCTCTGCACTGAGCTCAATCTCCTCTGCACTGAACTCAATCTCCTCCGCACTGAGCTCAACCTCCTCTGCACTGAACTCAATCTCCTCCGCACTGAGCTCAATCTCCTCTGCACTGAGCTCAATCTCCTCCGCACTGGGCTCAATCTCCTCTGCGCTGGGCTCAATCTCCTCCACGCTGGGGTCAATCTCCTCCGCACTGAGCTCAATCTCCTCTGCGCTGGGCTCAATCTCCTCTGCGCTGGGCTCAATCTCCTCCACGCTGGGCTCAATCTACTCCGCACTGAGCTCAATCTCCTCTGCTCTGGGCTCAATCTCCTCCACGCTGGGGTCAATCTCCCCCGCACTGAGCTCAATCTCCTCTGCACTGAGCTCAATCTCCTCTGAGCTGGGCTCAATCTCCTCCACGCTGGGCTCAATATCCTCCATGCTGGGCTCAATCTCCTCTGCGCTGGGCTCAATCTCCTCCACGCTGGGCTCAATATCCTCCATGCTGTGCTCAATCTCCTCTGCTGAGGAAGGGCCTGTGCCCGAAACGTCGAATCTCCTGTTCCCTGGATGCTGCCTGACCTGCTGTGCTGTTCCAGCAATAAAGTTTCAACTTTGATCTCCAGCATTTGCAGACCTCACTTTCTCCTCAATCTCCTCTGCACTGAACTCAATCTCCTCTGCACTGAGCTCTATCTCCTCTGCGCTGGGCTCAATCTCCTCCATGCTGGGCTCAATATCCTCCATGCTGGGCTCAATCTCCTCTGCACTGAACTCAATCTCCTCTGCACTGAACTCAATCTCCTCTGCACTGAGCTCAATCTCCTCTGCGCTGGGCTCAATCTCCTCCACGCTGGGCTCAATATCCTCCATGCTGGGCTCAATTTCCTCCCACTGAGCTCAATCTCCTCTGCACTGAACTCAATCTCCTCTGCACTGAACTCAATCTCCTCTGCGCTGGGCTCAATCTCTTCCGCGCTGGGCTCAAATTCCTCTGCATTGAACTCAATCTCCTCTGCACTGAGCTCAATCTCCTCCACGCTGGGCTCAATCTCCACTGCACTGAGCTCAATCTCCTCCACACTGGGCTCAATCTCCTCCCTGCTGGGCTCAATCTCCTCCGTGCTGAGTTCAATCTCCTCTGCACTGGGCTCAATCTACTTTGCGCTTGGCTCAATCTCATCCACACTGGGCTCAATCTCCTCCCTGCTGGGCTCAATCTCCTCCATGCTGAGTTCAATCTCTTCCGTGCTGAGTTCAATCTTCTGCGTGCTGAGTTCAATCTCCTCTGCACTGGGCTCAATCTCCTCTGCACTGAGCTCAATCTCCTCCATGCTGGCTCAATCTCCTCCGTGCTGAGTTCAATCTCCTCGACGCTGAGCTCAATCTCCTTTGCACTGGGCTCAATCTCCTCCAAGACAGAAAAGATACTCCATGCTAAATCGTTCACTTCAGACCTGACAAAGAATGCAGGAGAAATAGGGTGAACTTCCAAGAACTGAAACAATCTAGCTTCAAATAACAATTATAGAGTCAGTAATAAAGAAGGATCTGTTGGTGAAGACCTAGTGTGAGATTCCAATGTTGAAAGTTTCAGAATTCCATGGGTAAATTTAAACATGCTTGTTTGGCAAGGGGAGTAACTTTAAGTTAGTGGCACAAAGTACTCGGCTGTGGAAGATAAAATTAAAAAAGAAGTATTTAGCATGCACAGTGGACATTGCCACTATGGTGTGTGCACAACACAAAGCACAGATTGATTCGCAAAATCAAGGACCATAGTTTTAATTTATATCAAGACCACACATTGAGAAGACCATAGCACCAATTTTTAAAAATGAGATAAGTCAAATCTAATAGAAAAAACAGACAGAATTCTTTTAGTCCTGTGATAAGAATGGAAAACAATAATTTGAATGACAAACTTTCATGAAGATCTATTACCGTTTACATCCACAAAACAAAAGCTGAAAGTTTATAAGGAGGACATGGATTGTGTTTTAGATACTGAAAGGTGAGAAAGTGCACATTCTTCCCAAGAAAGTATAGAAATCATTAGCTTAGCTTCAGAAAGTATGAAAGCCTCCACCTTGTGCGTAGAAAGTAGGAAACAACAATTTTGACCATTACTAGATAGGAAGGCACACGGTTGCCATGCACAAGTCCAACATTTTTATTTAACAGAATGTACAGCTTATTGAAATAACAGAATATAGCATTGCTATAATACAGAATGTAAAGCTTCAGAAGAAAGAAAATGCAGCGTTGCTATTTATAGCAGTCTGCCAAGGAAAATATATTGGCATAGCATTGATTTCTGGCAGGATCAAAAACTTCAAAGCCAGAAATATAGCAACATATGAGATACTTGCAGAAATTAAAACAATTTTCAACAATGATGTATAAATAATCTTATTAAAGTAATATGGTGGGATAAATAATTCAGCCACAGACAATAAGCCAAACAGAATTCAGGATTATCTTGGAGAAAACTGTTTTTAATATATAATGTTGCTTCCAAATGAAGTATAAAAGTTTTATCTGAACCAATAAATATGATATGTATTCAGTAGGCCCTATTGTGGATGATATGACAAATTGACAAGTTCTAAATGAAGGCATATAAACCTATGAAGAAGTTCTTCAAACTTTTCACAATATTTTAATCTGAGAATTTAATACGTGTCAAACGTCCAAGGGACTCCAGAGATAATTCCGTTTCTGGTGATGGAGGTGGATTCCATCCCATGGTTTGATCTTGAGTGTCACTATTCAGCTTTAATTCCATATAAACCCTTGCCCGCTCATACTTAGCATTTGTTACTTCGATGATGCAGTGAGGAGTTGCTGCCTGCCAAATGCTGTCATTGTCTACAGATAAAAAAAAAGTTACAAAACTCTCCAAGACTATTGTGAATTTTGCAGTTGTGGAAAAGCCACAATGGTGGTTTCTGCCAGCCTTTGAATGATCCTGCAAAAGAGCCGTCAGGTCAGTAATCATGGCCCTTAATAGCACAGCCTTCCATAGCATTGAAATTTCAGCATGGTCCAGTAGCTTCTCCTTCCCATACAGAAGATGTCACCAGCATTGCTTTCCAACCTCCTTCCTGAGCTCGGTTCCTCTGCTATCTAGGAATCTGGCTTTGCTCCTGCAAATGCCTCTTCGTATTGGTTGGACTAAGCTCAGAGTAACTTGAACCCACTCTTCATTTCTCCACCTATCCATTTGGAATGTGAAGCCACTGAACACACAACCTCTGCAACATACTCTGATCTATCCAACCCATTCCTAACAATAAATCCAGTGTGCTGAAAACATCTTTGTCAAAAGTGCAGAATAATGAAAGATAATTTGTCTATTTTATCCAGTGAGAACACATGTCTCCGAATGAGAGCCTGCTCCCAATCCTTCTTTGTTCTTCCTGCTGGTAAATTGTCATTCCACTCCTCCACCTTCCTAACATGCTCCCTGCTGTATCCATCTCATTACAAACGACCATCAACTCGTTTAGAGGATGGGAATCTAAGCAGCTCAAGTGGGTTGCCTCTTCCTGCTCCTGTCAGAGCTTTTTAAACTCAAAGCATGCCTGTTTGACACTGAGAAGCCTGGCATGCCAAAATCAGGGTAGGATAAAGGGCATCTGCCCCCAAATCCTCCTTCTCTGCTATAGGGAAGTCCTGCCTCAGTAGTACGGTTATTTACTATGTTCAGCATGTTCAGCAGATTGCCCAGGAGTGTGCACTGTGAATATTCATTTATTTCATCGATTTGAAATGATGTCCATTAATTTATGTGATACCACTTTGCTAAATGTATACACCATACCAACTGTCCACCATTTTTTAGGATGTGTTTCAAAATCTTACTATTCTCATTCTTTGGTACATTTTTCTAAACCTGATCACACTGCTTTAAAGTGTCTTGATTTATTCTACTGAGGTAAAGATGCGACATAAATGCAGATGTTTGGAAATCAGCTAACAGGCACAGTCGCTTCTGATATAACGCAAGAGCTTCATATTTGTGCGAGCTTACATTACAAGAAAATCATGCAATAGCCACACCATTTAAACTAATGGAGCCAGAATCGCGATATAGCCAATCCAGGTAAGGAAAGTTCACATTCTACAAATAATGGTCTAAATTCTTCAATCATATTAAAGCCAATTTCTGTTGAAGAAACACACATTATAGCAGAACAGACTGGAAAAACCGACAACAACCAACCCCACAGCCCTGTGGCTGAACACTTCAATTCCCGCTACCACTCCACCGAGGACATGCACGTCCTGGGACTCCTTCATTGCCAAACTCTAACGAACTGACGCCTGGAGGAAGAGCACCTCATTTTCCCCCTTGAAACCCTGCAACCACATGGGATTAATGTGGATTTCACCAGTTTCCTCATCTCCCCTCCCCCCACCTTATCCTGGTCCCAACCCTCCAACTAGGTATCACCTCCTTGACCTGTCCATCCCCTTTCCCATCTATCCGCTCCACCATCCTCTCCAACCTATCACCTTCTCCTCCACCTTCATCTACCTATTGCATTCCCAGCTACCTTCCCCCAACCCTAACCCTCCCATTTATCTCTCAGCCTTCCTGGCCCACAAGCCTCATTCCTGATGAAGGGCTTATGGCCAAAAGATCGATTCTCCTGCTCCTTGGGTGCTGCCTGACCTGCTGTGCTTTTCCAGCAATACACTCTCATCTCTGATCTCCAGCATCTGCAGACCTCACTTTCTCTCTGTATAGCCCTAATGCCCATCAAAACAATCTGGAAATGTTTGAAAGTGAAATACCTTGTTGCAATGTCTCCGACTGGGGAATGTTTTTAAAAATAATATTCTTTTTAGTGATGTTTAAAACTGCTTCAGCATCACAAACTGCCCGGTCAAAAGATAAACAGAAAACAAATCACAGCATGGTTAAATAGTTGGAGTAATACAGAAGATTTAAGCTGCACTGCCATTTTTTTTGATAGAGAGTAGAATGTATGTGTTAAATAATATCCAATTGACACTTCTGTTCAAATAGTGGAATGAGTAATTTGATAGAAATGGCAAGTGGAGTTTAGAACAAAGAACCAAGAAAATTACAGCACAGGAACAGGCCCTTCAGCCCTCCAAGCCTGTGCTGACCCAGATCCTATATCTAAACCTGTCGCCTATTCTCTAAGAATCTGTAGTCCTCTGCTTCCTGCCCATTCATGTATCTGTCTATATACACTTTAAATGGCTAACGTGCCTGCCTCTACCACCTCCACTAGCAAAGCATTCCAGGCACCCACCAATCTCTATATAAAGAACTTTCCACGCATATCTCCCTTAAACTTGTCCCCACTCACCTTGAACTCATGACTCCTAGTAATTGAGTCCCCCATACTGGGAAAAAGCTTCTTGCTATCCACCCTGTCCATATCTCTCATGATTTTGTGGACCTCAATCAGGTCTGCCCTCAACCCCCATCTTTCTAATGAAAATAATCCTAATCTACTCAACCTTTCTTCATAGCCAGCGCCCTCCATACCAGGCAACATTCGGGTGAACTTCCTCTGCACCCTCTCCAAAGCATCCACATCCTTTTGGTATTGTGGCAACCAGAATTGTTCGCAGTATTCCAAATATGGTCAAATCAAAATCCTATACAGCTGTAACATGGCCTGTCAACTCTTGGACTCAATACCCCGTCTGATGAAGGAAAACATGTTGTATACCTTTATGACTACTCTATCAATCTGCATTGCCACCTTCAAGGTATAGTGGACCTGAACACCCAGATCTCTCTGTGCATGAATTTTTCCCAAGGCTTTTCCATTTACCATATAGTTCATTCGAGAATTGGATCTTACAAAATGCATCACCTTGCATTTGCCTGGATTGAACTCCATCTGCCATTTCTCTGCCCAACTCTTCAATCTATCTATATTCTGCTATCTATATTCTGCTGCATTCTCTGACAGTCCCCTTCACCATCTGCTACTTCACCAGTCTTAGTGTCATCTGCAAACTTGTTAATCAGACCACCTAAACCTTCCTCCACATCATTTTTGTATGTAACAACAGAGGTCCCAACAGAGATCCCTGTGGAACACAGCTGGTCACAGTTCTCCATTTTGAGAAACTCCCTTCCACTCCTACTCTCTGTGTCCTGCTGCCCAGCCAGTTCTTTATCCATCTAGCTAGCACACCCTGGACTTCACTTTCTCTATTGGCCTATCATGGGGAACCTTATCAAATGCCTTTTTGAAGTCCAAGTATATGACACCTTCCCTCATCAATCAACTTTGTCACTTGCTCAAAAATTCTATTAACTTGGTAAGACATGACCTTCCCTACATAAAACCATGTAGCCTATCAATGAAAAGCCCATTTTATTCCAAATGTAAATAGAATTTTTCCTCAGTATCTTCTTCAGTAGCTTCCCTATCTCTGATGGGAGGCTCAATGGTCTATAATTACTTGGAATGTCCTGCTAGGAGAAAGTGAGGACTGCAGATGCTGGCGATCGGAGTCAAGAGTGTGGTGCTGGAAAAGCACAGCAGGTCAGGCAGGATCCGAGGAGCAGTAGAATCAATGTTTGGGAATAAGCCCTTCATCATTCCTGATGCTGCCTGACCTGTTGTACTTTTCCAGCACCACATTCTGGATGATCCCTGCTACCCTTTTTAAACAAGGGGACATTAGCAATTCTCAAGTCCTCCAGGGCCTCCCCCGTATTCAAAAATGCTGCAAAGATATCTGTTAAGGTCCCATCTATTTCCTCTCTCAATTCCCTCAATAACCTGGGATAGATCCCATCCGGACCTGAGTACTTAGCCACCTAAATGCCTTCTGGAATACCCAACACAAAAAAAAAGTCAAAACAACAGCAGTTTTAAAAGGGAGAAGAACAGACAAAGGAAGCACATGGTGATGACAGTGCAGGAGAGAGAGAGAGAGAGAGAGAAATGGAGAGAGAAAGAGAGAACCTGCACAGTTAGTGCTTTTGCTGTTTTGAATTCATGTGTTGCTGGACATCGGAGTGCGTCTGAGAAAATTAACAAACAGTGAATTTCACAACGTATTTTGGAGGAACCTGTTTGGGCGAAGATCACAACACAAAATCAGGTAAGTTAATCATTGTTTTAAGTGTGTCCAATAGAAAGGCTGCAGTAGTGAGTAGAGAGGGTTCTTTCTTGATTATATGTTTTTGGTGATAGGTCTCTTGATTAAACTTAAAATATGACTCATATCTATTAATTTAACCTGGGGCAGTGTTTTGAAGAGGAATAAAACGGTGTTATTTACTGGGTCTGTAGGTTGTGAAGGAGAAAAATGGCCTTTGCAGTGATATGTACTTCTTGTCAGATGTGGGAGTTTAAAGAGAGTTTAAGTGTTACTGCGGATTATATCTGCCATAAATGCTGTTGGATGCAAATCTTATCAGATCGAATGGATCGGTTGGAGAGACAGTTAGAAGCGATGAGGAATTTGCAACAGCAACAGTATGTGATGGATGGCAGTTATAGGAAGGGGGGAAAGTCTCAGATACAGTCACATAGATGGGCTAACTCCAGGAAAGGTAAGAGAGGTAGACACCTAGTGTAGGAGTTTTTTGTGGATATACCCATTTCAAACAGGTATGCTGTTTTGGAAAATGTAGGGGGTGATGGATTCTCAGGGGAATGTAGCATGAACAGCCAAGTTTCTGGTATTGAGACTGGCTCTAATGCAACGAGGGATTCGTCGGCTTCCAAGAGATCAATTGTGTTAGGGGATTCTGTAGTCTTAGGTACAGACAGATGTTTCTGTGGTCAGCAGCGAAAAAGCAGAATGGTGTGTTCTTTCCCTAGTGCCAGAATCAAGGATGTCTCAGATACGGTGCAGAATGTTCTCACTGGGGAGAGGGGCCAGCAAGAGGTTATTGTCCACATTGGAACCAACAATATAGGAAGGGAAAAGGTTAAGATTCTGAAGGGAGATTACAGAGAGTTAGGCAGAAATTTAAAAAGGAGGTCCTCAAGGGTAGCAACATCTGGATTACTCCCAGTGCTACGAGCTAGTGAGGGCAGGAATAGGAGGACAGAGCAGATTAATGCATGGTTGAGGAGCTGGTGTATGGGAGAAGGATTCACATTTTTGGATCATTGGAATCTCTTTTGGGGTAGAAGCGACCTGTACAAGAAGGACGAATTGCACCTAAATGGGAAGGGGTCTAATATACTGGCAGGGAAATTTGCTGGAGCTGCTTGGGATGAGTAAACTAATAAGGTGGGAGGGGGCAGTGGCCGGTGGGGGGGGGGGGGGGGGGGGGGGGAGCCGAGGGAGATATTGAGGAAAGAGACTGGTACAGTTGAGAACAGAAGTGAGTCAAACAGTCAGGTCAGGCAGGGACAAGGTAGGACTAATACATTAAACTGCATTTATTTCAATGCAAGGGGCCTAACAGGGAAGGCAGATGAACTCAGGGCATGGTTAGGAACATGGGACTGGGACATCATAGCAATTACAGAAACATGGCTCAGAGATGGGCAGGACTGGCAGCTTAATTTTCCAGGATACAAATGCTACAGGAAGGATAGAAAGGGAGGCAAGAGAGGAGTGGTGTTTTTGATAAGGGATAGCATTACAGCTGTGCTGAGGGAGGATATTCCCAGAAATACATCCAGGGAAGTTATTTGGGTGGAACTAAGAAATAAGAAAGGGATGATCACATTATTGGAATTGTATTATAGACCCCCTAATAGTCAGAGGGAAATTGGGAAACAAACTTGTAAGGAGATCAGCTATCTGTAAGAATAATAGGGTGGTTATGGTAGGGGATTTTAACTTTCCAAACATAGACTGGGACTGCCATAGTGTTAAAGGTTTAAATGGAGAGCAATTTCTTAAGTGTGTACAAGACAATTTTCTGGTTAAGTATGTGGATGTACCTTCTAGAGAAGGTGCAAACCTTGACCTACTCTTGGGAAATAAGGCAGGGCAGGTGACTGAAGTGTCAGTGGGGGAGCACTTTGGGGCCAGCGACCATAATTCTATTAGATTTAAAATAGTGATGGAAAAGGATAGACCAGATCTAAAAGTTGAAGTTCTAAATTGGAGAAAGGCCAATTTTGATTGCATTAGGCAAGAACTTTCGAAAGCTGATTGGAGGCAGATGTTTGCAGGTAAAGGTACGGCTGGAAAATGGGAAACCTTCAGAAATGAGATAACGAGAATCCAGAGAAAGTGGATTCACTGGTGCCAGAATCAAGGATGTCTCAGATACGGTGCAGAATGTTCTCACTGGGGAGAGGGGCCAGCAAGAGGTTATTGTTCACATTGGAACCAACAATATAGGAGGGGAAAAGGTTGAGATTCTGAAGGGAGATTACAGAGAGTTAGGCAGAAATTTAAAAAGGAGGTCCTCAAGAGTAGTAACACCTGGATTACTCCCAGTGCTACGAGCTAGTGAGGGCAGAAATAGGAGGATAGAGCAGATTAATGCATGGTTGAGGAGCTGGTGTATGGGAAAAAGGAAAGGCTGGTAGGTATAGGGAATGCTGAATGACTAGTGGGCGGCACGGTGGCACAGTGGTTAGCACTGTTGCCTCACAGCGCCAGAGACCCGGGTTCAATTCCCGACTCAGGCGACTGACTGTGTGGAGTTTGCACGTTCTCCCCGTGTCTGCGTGGGTTTCCTCCGGGTGCTCCGGTTTCCTCCCACAGTCCAAAGATGTGCAGGGTCAGGTGAATTGGCCATGCTAAATTGCCCGTAGTGTTAGGTAAGGGGTAAATGTAGGGGTATGGGTGGGTTGCGCTTCGGCGGGTCGGTGTGGACTTGTTGGGCCGAAGGGCCTGTTTCCACATTGTAATGTAATCTAATCTAAGGAAGTGGAAGGTTTAGTTAAGAAAAAGAAGGAAGCATGTGTAAGGTATAGACAGGATGGATCGAGTGAATCCTTAGAAGAGTATAAAGGAAGTAGGAGTATACTTAAGAGTTAAATCATGGGGGCAAAAGGGGGACACGACATAGCTTTGGCAAATAGAATTAAGGAGAATCCAAAGGGTTTTTACAAATACATTAAGGACAAAATGGGGAGAGAATTAAGGAGAGAATAGGGCCCCTCGAAGATCAGCAAGGCAGTCTTTGTGTGGAGCCACAGAAAATGGGGAAGATACTAAATTAGTATTTTGCATCAGTATTTACTGTGGAAAAGGATATGGAAGATATGGACTGCTGGGAAATACATGGTGACAACTTGCAAAATGTCCAGATTACAGAGGAGGAAGTGCTGGATGTCTTGAAATGGGTAAAGGTGGATAAAACCCCAGGACCTGATCAGGTATACCACAGAATTCTGTGGGAAGCTAGAGAAGTGATTGCTGGGCCTCTTACTGAGATATTAGTATCATCGATAGTCACAGGTGAGGTGCTGGTAGACTGGAGGTTGGCTAACGTGGTGCCATTGTTTAAGAAGGGCAGTAAAGACAAACCAGGGCACTATCGACCGGTGAGCCTGACCTCAGTGGTGGGCAAGTTGTTGGAGGGAATCCTGAGGGACAGGATGTACATGTCTTTGGAAAGGGAAGGACTGATTAGGAATAGTCAACATGGCTTTGTTGCGTAGGAAATCATGTCTCGCAAACTTGATTGAGTTTTTTGAAGAAGTAACAAAGAGGATTGATGAGGGCAGAGCAGTAGATGTGATCTATATGGACTTCAGTAAGGCATTCGACAAGGTTCCCCATGAGAGACTGATTAGCAAGGTTAGATCTCATTGAATACAGGGAGAACTAGCCATTTGGATACAGAACTGGCTCAAAGGTAGAAGACAGAGGGTGGTGGTGGAGGGTTGTTTATCAGACTGGAGGCCTGTGAGCAGTGGAGTGCCACAAGGATCGGTGCTGGGCCCTCTACTTTTTGTCATTTACATAAATGATTTGGATGCGAGCATAAGAGGTACAGTTAGTAAGTTTGCAGATGACACCAAAATTGGAGGTGCAGTTGACAGCGAAGAGGGTTACCTCAGATTACAACAGGATCTTGACCAGATGGGCTAATCGGCTGAGAAGTGGCAGATGGAGTGTAATTCAGATAAATGTGAAGTGCTGCATTTTGGGAAAGCAAATGTTAGCAGGACTTATACACTTAATGGTAAGGTCCTAAAGAGTGTTGCTGAACAAAGAGACCTTGGAGTGCAGGTTCATAGCTCCTTGAAAGTGGAGTCGCAGGTAGATAGGATAGTGAAGAAGGTGTTTGGTATGCTTTCCTTTATTGGTCAGAGTATTGAGTACAGGAGTTGAGATGTCATGTTGCAGCTGTACAGGAATTGGTTAGGCCACTATTGGAATGTTGTGTGCAATTCTGGTCTCCTTCCTATTGGAAAGATGTTGTGAAACTTGAAAGGGTTCAGAAAAGATTTACGAGGATGTTGCCGGGGTTGGAGGATTTGAGCTTTCGGGAGAAAGTGAACAGGGTGGGTCTGTTTTCCTTGTAGCGTCAGAGGCTGAGGGGTTTCCTTATAGAAGTTTACAAAATTATGAGGGGAATGGATAGGATAAATAGGCAAAGTATTTTCCCTCGGGTCAGTGAATCCAGAACTAGAGGGCATAGGTTTAGGATGAGTGGGGAAAGATAGAAAAGAGACCCAAGGGGCAACTTTTTCATGCAGAGAATGGTACATGTATGGAATGAGCTGTCAGAGGATGTGGTGGAGGCTGGTACAATTTCAACATTTAAGAGGCATTTGGATGGGTATATGAATAGGGAGGGTGTGGAGGGATATGGGCTGGGTGCTGGCAGGTGGAACTAGATTGGGTTGGGCTATCTAGTTAGCATGGATGGGTTGGACCGAAGGGTCTGTTTCCATGCTGTACATCTTTATGACTCTTTGTGACTTCCTCTTCCTTAGGCTGACTTGACCTAGAGTAATCAAACATCTATCCCTAACCTCAACATCCTTCATGTTCATCTCTTCGATGAATACAATGCAAAGTCCTCAATAAGTATCTCACCCATTTTCTCTGACTCCACCTATCTTTCCTCCTTTGGCCCGGGACCTTGGGTTCATGTCACACTGTAGATACCCCACTGCACTATACACTCTCTCAAACACACACATACTCATACACTCATCCAGACCCTCTCTCATACACAGGCTCTCTCTTGCACACAAACATACACCCCCTACACTCACCCATGCACACACCCTCTCACATACTCCATCACATTCACACACATACTTTACCAAGCATATACACACAAAATACACACTCTCTCATGCACACTCACACTCATACATACTCTCTCTCTCTCTCTCTTAGTCCCCTTCTCATGGACGCACCCACACATATAAGTCTATGGGTTGAATTTGGATTTGCAGAATTATAGTTGCAGATACATTCTATTTTGCTCAAAAAACACACAATCTGCAGGCAGTCAATGCAGGCATTCAATCCATGTAATATTTTATAAATTCCTTCTTTGGAAATAGAACCAGTCTGACTCAAGATTGGGATACAGGCAGACTCTAATCTCACACCTTTAATGCATTGCCTGAGCTGAGATGTCACCTTTTTTAATAAAACCTTAAGTTATCTTGAGAAGGTGATTTAAAAGATGTTCTGGGATTTACATATTAATGAATCGAAACCTGCACCCCATTCCAAAAGATGAAAGATTGAACAGCAATCTAAGTTTGTTCAATATATCATTCAAGTTGCATGACACTGTAATCTTTTGCTGTAAATTCTGTGGCTTATGTTCCTCTTCAAAAACTACTTGATGAAGGAACAATGCTTCAGAAGCTAGTGCTTCCAAATAAACCTGTTAGACTATAACCTGGTGTGGTGTGATTTTTAACTTTTGCCCACCCAAATCCAACACCAGCTCCTCCATAAGAGGGCATATGGTATTCTTGCTTTCATCTGTCTGGGAACAGAATGTAAAAATTGGCAAGTCATATTGCAGCTGTATTGAACTTTAGTTCGGCCATATTTGGAATATTGTGTACAGTTCTGGTCACCGCACTACCAGTGGATGTGGAGGCATGAGGGAGGGTACCGAAAGGGTTTGCAAGGATGTCACCTGGTTTGCAGGGGTTTAGCTATGAGAAGAGGTGGACAACTTTTGCTTTCACTTGAATAACCAAAAAATGAAGGAGGACTTGATAGTTTACAAAATTATCAGAGGCATGGATTGAATGGATCACCAAAGTTTTTTTTCCCAATGTAGAAATTTTGATTGCTGGGGGACATAGGTTAAGGAAAAAGGGGTAAGTTTAAAGGAAATGCAATGGGTACGTATTTTACACAAATGGTGGTAAGTACTTGGAATGCGCTGTCAGAGGAGGTGGTGAATATGGATACAATAGCAACACTTCAGAGGCATCTTGACAGATAGATGAATAGGCAGAAAGTAGAGGGATATGAACTCCAGAGAGAGACTAGTTTTTATTTCGAAGATACATCATGTGTCAGTGCAGTTTTAGAGGGCTGAAGGCCTGTTCCTGTGCTGTACTATTTTTTGTTCTTATGAGTGCTCCAGGTATTTATATTGTAACATCATTGTTTGTAATTTCTAGTTCAGTATGCAGGTATTTTTTTACCTAACTATCATTTAGTTAAATAATTTGCAAAAATATTTTTGGTTAGGCAAGTGGTTGATTAAACCGCAGAGAATGCTAGAGAAACTAAGCAAGTCTCGCAGCATCTGTGGAGAGAGAAAAGTTAACTTTGCAAGTCCAGTACAGATCCTCTTCCAAACTGAATGGTCTCACTGCAGGTGACTAATACTAAAAACAGCTACCACTTCGAAAAAAATTTCAAATAATTACAAGAAATTCATATTAGCAGGGCTTCTGATTACATAATTTGAGCACATTTCCTTGAAAGAGGAAGACATCTTTCTTAACCAACTATGGTTCTGGTATCGTCAAATTTTAAATGATTATTGTTGGAATGTAACCATTTGAATCACAGAACTGAACACACAAAATAGGAGCATGCATAGGTTATCTAGCTCCTCAATCATGTTCCTCCATTCAATAAAGTCATGGTAGAACTGATTGTAACCTCAAGTCCACATTCCTGTCACTCCCTAATAACCTTTCACATCATTGCTTAACAAGAATCTGTCTACATCTGCCTTAAAAAATATTCAAGAGCCCTCATTAAGCTGCCTTTTCAGGAACAGAATTCTAAAGATTCATGACCCTCTGAAACATTTACAAGAACGTTGTCACAATTGGAATGTTTGAGCTATAGGGAGAGGCTGAACACTCTGCGGCTATTTTTCCTGGAGTGTCGGAGATTGAGGGGTGACCTTGCAGAGGTTTATAAAATCATGGGTGGATTGTCAAAGTCTTTTTTTCAGGGTAGAAGAATTCAAAACTAGTGAATGTAGGTTTAAGGTAAGAGAGGAAAGATATAAAAGAGGACTAAGGGGCAACTTTTGCATGCAGGAGGTGGTGTGTGTATGGAATGAGATGCCAGAGGAAACGTTGGAGGCTAGTACGATTGCAACAGTTAGAAGGCATCTTGATTGATACATGAATAGGAAGAGTTTATGGAGATATGGGTCAAATGCAGGCAAATAGGACCAGATTAATTTTGAATATCTGGTTGGCATGGATGAGTTGGATTAAATGCTCTGTTTCTGTGCTGTACAACTCTATGACTCTATAACAGAGAAAGAAAAGTTTTATCTAATCGCTGTTTTAAATTAGCAACCACTAATTTTTTAAACGTCTGCCTACTTCTGAATTATCCCACAAGAGGAAACATGCACTAAAGATCTATCTGGGCAAAATCCCCAAAAGGATTAGATATGTTTCAAGCCAGTCAATGCTAATTGTCTAAAACTCCACCAGTTACAAACCTAACCTTCCAACCATTCCTTATAAGAAAACCTCTTCATTCCAGTTATAAGAACCTAAGATAGAGGAGTAGAACTGTGCCATTCAGCCCATTGAGCCTGCTTCACCATTCAATGAGGTCACGTCCAATCTGATAATCCTCAAATCAACTTTCATGCCTTTTTTCACATAAGCCTTCATTCCCTTACTGATTAAAAATATATCTAGCACAGCAATGGCCTAATAAGCCTTTTCTGAACTGCCTCCCATTTGTTTATATTCTTCTTTTAAAAATCCTGTACACAGTATTCCAGATGTGGATTCATCAGTGCCCTGTATAACTAAAGCGTAAGTTTCCTACTTCATGTTCAACTCCAGTGTGATCAATTCCAACAATCCAATAGCTTTCCTAATTACTTGCTGTACCTGCATACAATCCTTTTGTGATTAATACATGAAGACATCTGCATTTCAAAGTTTTGCAATCTCTCATCATTTAGATAACATGCCTCTGTCTTCTTCTTCCTTAATTTAACATTTCCCATTCCATGACACTCCTTTTGAAAGATCCTTGCGCCCCAGTTAACCTTTCCATATCCTTTTGTAGCTTCTTCATATTTTGTTCACTTACTTCCCTATCCTTGTGTTGTCAGCAAATTTAATAATCGTACATTCTGTCACTTCACCTGTCATTTATTTAAAGTGCAAACAGTTGAGATTCCAATGTCATTCTCTATGCAATAAGACTCATTAAATCATTCAAACCTGGGAAAAGCTGAAAAATGTGTTGCTGGAAAAGCGCAGCAGGTCAGGCAGCATCCAAGGAGCAGGAGAATCGACATTTCGGGCATGAGCCCTTCTTCAGGAATCCTGCTCCTCGGATGCTTCCTGACCTGCTGCGCTTTCCCAGCAACACATTTTTCAGCTCTGATCTCTAGCATCAGCAGTCCTCACTTTCTCCAACCTGGGAAAAGACCCATTTATGCCTACACTGTGCTTCCAGGCAATTTTCTATTACGTCAACCACCAAATCATGAATTTTTATTTTCCAAATAATATTCAATATAATTCCGTATCAAATGCAGATTGGAAATTGAAATATAGCACAAGAACCAAGTTTCTTTTATTCACATTTGATGTCATGTCTTCAAAGAACTGGAATAAACTGGTCAGCAAGATTTCCCATTCATAAAGCTATGTTAAATCTGTCTGATTACCTTGAAATTATCAAAGTTATCTGCCGTAACTTCTTTTATAATAGCTTCTAACAATTTTATTGTGACAGCTGGTCAGTTAATAGGCACATACATTCCTAATTTCTGGCTCACTCCCTGTTTGAATGAAGGAGTTATTTGCTATCCTCCAATCTAATGTGACTGTCCTTAAATTAAGAGAATGGAGCAGCAGAAAATATTTGCAACTTGACACGATAACACTGGCACTTTACACAAGAACATTGGCATCTACACAACAATATGGCAAATTGACCAGGTATATCCTGTACATAAAAAGGAGGATAAATTCAACCTGAACAATTATGGCCTCTTCAGTGCATATTAATCATTAGTAAAGTGCAGAAAGATGTTACCAACAGCGCTACTTAGCAGCACTTACTTGGTAATAAGCTTCTTGCTAACACCCAGATAGGGTTTTCAAGCAATAATCTTTGCGTAAGTATGAAAATAAAGAATGTTAGTTATTTTCACCCACCTATCCTGAAAATAATACAACTCCTCACTCACTGTCCTCACACACTCAAAGGTTAGACACAAATGATGTTGTTATACAATTATAGCATGTGAATATCTCAGTGTCTTTCAGAAGTTGCCAATAAATGTTTCAGATGGTATTGACGCTGGCTGTTTGAAGCAGCTGTCTTGGAAAGTAAAGGTTTCTCAGCAGACTATGAGCTTTCTTGCAGCTGAATTTCCAGGAAGTTAGTTCACAGGTAAACTTGAAGTTGAAATATATTGTGGAGAGTCATTTTCTATGTTGGAATCACTGACTCTTCATTCACGTTTATTATTTTCAGCTAGGTTGAAGGCTTTCTAGTGTAATGCTAGAGCAGCTTCTGCTCATTCAAAAGTAGACAATAAAATGCTTCCATCATTATTTTTGCAGAACTGTAATTACAGATACATCCTACATTGTTCAAAATGTACATAATCTGCAGGCAGTCAATGCAAGCAATCAATCCAAGTAACATTTTATAAATTCCTACTTTACAAATAGAACCAATCTGGCTCAAGGTTGAGATACAGGCAGACTCTGACCTTACATTTTTAATACATTGTCTGAGCTGAGATGTCACCTTTTTTTTAAATAAAACCTTAAGTTATCTCGAGAATATGACTGGAAAGGAGTTCTAGGATTTACATATTAATGAACTGAAACCTGAAACTTATTCTAAAAGGTGACAGACTTAACAGCAATTTAGGTTTGTTCAACTTAGTATTTCAGTTGCATGGCACTGAGATCTTTTGCTATAAGTTCTGTGTCTTATGACTCTGCTCCTTAGCTATCTGATGAAGGAGCAGTGCTCCAAAAGCTAGTACTTCCAAATAAACCTGTTGGACTATAACTTGGTATTGAGTGATTTTTAACTTTGTCCACCACAGTCCAACACTGGCACCTCCACATCATCATTATTTAACTTATTTTTTCCCCAGACAAGTTGTATATTCACTGCAACCATCCCGTGTTATCATTTGACACCCTGAGATTCATCCATTCTGGTTTGCATGAGGGAAACCACTGTAATATAATGGAAGGTAAGATCGATTTTTACAGGCATTGAGTTTCGAGGTTTTCTTGCATCAAGGCTGAAATAGAGAGACAGGCCCGCTGAAACTCTATAGTTCTTTGTGTTGACCCATTCTTGAAGAAAACGTCATGTGAACTCCCTGATTGACTGAGAATGTCCATATTTATTTGCTCGACACTTAGGATTGTCTGAAGTTCAAAGTGCCAAATGTCACATGATTTGCATCAACCATTTAAAAAATCTTTTTGTGTCGTTTGAAAAATATTGACTTAAAGTTCATATTTTACTCCCAAGCTTTTGGGAGACTGCATAGTCTTGCTCAGGTATTAGAGTTCCACATTTGAACTTCCAATAACAGGTCAGTACTAAGGAGGTAAACTTTTCAAACCCCGAAGTAGAATAGCTACTTTTTTTTTGTTTTGAAGTTATTTGAGAAACAGAGGGGTGGATAGAAAGTATGTGCCAAGAGATCCTACTTAGTGGTGGTGATCATCTGCAAAGCCTATCATAAAATTTATAAGACCATAAGACTTAGGAACAGAAATTAGGCATTCAGCCCATCAAGTCCGCACCACTATTCAATCATGGCTGATACGTTTCTCAACCACATTCTGCCACTTCCTCCCTGTAACCCTTGATTCCCTTGGCAATCAAGAACTTACCTATCTCTGTTTTAAGCATACACAATGACCTGGCCTTCACAGCCTTCTGTAGCAATGAATTCCATAAATTCACTATTCTCTAGCTGAAGATGTTCCTCCTTATCCCCATTTTAAAGGATCTTCCCTTTACTCTAAAGCTGTGCCCTCAGGTCTTTGTCTCTGCTGCCAATGGAAGCATCTTCCCAATGTCCACTCTGTCCAGGCCTTTCGGTATTCTGTAAGTTTCAAAGAGATTTCCCCCACCACATCCCTCTAAACTCAATTGAGTATAGTCCTAGAGTCCTCAAACTTTCCTCATATGTTAAGTCTTCCATTCCTGGGATCATTCTCATGAACCTCCCCTGGACCTGCTTCAGGGCCACTACATCCTTCTTGAGTTATGGGGCTCAAAATTGCTTACAATACTCTAAATTTAGTCTGACCAAAGCCTTATCAATCCTCAAACGTACATTCCTGCTTTTATATTCTAGTCCTCTTGAGATGAATGACAACATTGCATTTGCCTTCCTAACTACTGAATCAACCTGCAGGTTTACCTTAGGTGAAGCTTGGACTAGGACTCCCAAGTTTCTTTGCACGTCAGATTTCTCTATTCTACTTACCAAATCATGACTTTTCACTTCCCCACATTGTATTTCATCTGCCACTTCTTTGCTCACTCTCCTATTGTGTCGAAATCTTTCTGCAACCTGCCCACCCCCTCAATATAACCTGCCCATCCGCCTATCGATGTATCACCTGCAAACTTAAGAGTCATTGAGTCAGAGAGATACACCACACGGAAACAGACCCTTTGGTCCAACTTGTCCATGCTGATCAGATATTCTAATCTAACCTTGTTCCATTTGCCAGCACTTTGCCCATATCCCTCTAAACCCTTCCTATTCATATACACATCCAGATCCTTTTTAAATGCTGCAATTGTACCACCTCCACCACTTCCTTTGGCATTGCAAACATGCGCCATTTTCTGTGTGGAAAAAGTTGCCCCTTAGGTCTCTATTATATCTTTCCCCTCTCACCCTGAACCTCCGCCCTGTTGTCTGGGACAGTGACCCCCCCCAACCCCCGATGCTCCAGGGAAAACAGCCCCAGCCTATTCAGCCTCTCCCTATATCTCAAACCTTCCAACCCTGGCAACATCTTTCACATCTTTTCTGAACACTTTCAAGTTTCACAAGATTCTCCCATTAGGAAGGAGACCAGAATTGCCCACAATATTCCATAAGTGGTCTAACCAATGTGCGTATAACCCCAACATGACTTTCCAACTCCTATACTCAATACTCTAATCGATAAAGGAAAGCATACCAAATGCCGCTTTCACTATCCTATCTACCTGCAAGTCCATATTCAGAGAACTATGGACCTAAACTCCAAGGTCTCTTTGTTCAGCAACACACCCCAGGACCTTTCCATTAAATATACAGGTCCTGCTCTGATTTGCTCTTCTAATGTGCAGCACCTTACATTTATCTAAATTAATTCCATCTGCCACTCCTCAGCATTGGCCCATCAGATCAAGATTCCATTGTACTCCAAGGTAACCTTCTTCGCTGTCCACTACACCTCCAATTTTGGTGCCATCTGCAAATTTACTAACTATACCTCTGTCGTTCACATCCAAATCATTTACATAAATGATAAAAAATAGTGGAACCAGCACCAATCATTGTGGCACACCACTACTCAGAGGTCTCCAGTCAGAAAAGCAACAGCCTTCGAGCCAGTTTTGTATCCAAGTGGCTAGTTCCCCCTGCATTCCATGAGATCTAACCTTGCTAACCAGTCTCCCATGAGGAATCTTAGCCAGAGTGCCCTCAGTTCCCTCATCTGGATCATTAATGTATAAATTGTTCTCGCACCTTGTGGAACATCACTAGTCACCGACTTCCATCCTGAGGACCCTTTTATCGCCACTCTCTGCCTTCTGCCAGACAGCTAAGCTTCTATCCATGCTAGTACCTTGCCTCTAACACTGTGGGCCCTTATCTTACTCAGCAGCCTCTTGTGTGGCACCTTATCAAATGACTTGTGGAAGTCGAGATGGATAACCTCCAGTGGCTTTACTTGGTCTAACCTGTTCATTATCTCCTCAAATAATTCTAACAGATTTGTCAGGCATGACCTACCCTTGATGAAACTATGCTGACTTTGCCCAATTTTCATGATGCTTATCTATTTTAGGGTTTATCATTCTTCATGCACAAAAATTACACAAGATTAATACTATAAGAGTAATGTGGGGATGGGTGATAAGGAAATTGATTGTTTTTTAGACAACAGTGCAGAACTAACATGTTTACCTTGAATTGACAGATGTGATTTACCTTTGCAGGGAGAGTGGAGAAATACAGTAGGACACAGCATAGTCCCTGGCACCTGGGTGGACATCAAGAAATTTCGCAAAGAATTGCTAAGTGCCAAGTGGGCAAGTCCATATCAAGTTCTTCTGACTGCAATCAGCCGTGAAAGTGCAAGGAAAGAAAGCCTGGATACACGCATCACACATCAAAAGAGCTAACATACTCCTGCTGCCCCATGAAGAATCTTGTTCTGTTTGTGGGGCTTGCAATTGTTTCAATCTCTCTGGTAGCATATACTTCCATGACAAACCGTGAGGTGAATGTTAACACTTCTTTGTATTTATCTTATAACTATGTAAGGAAAAATAATGTATTCTCACTTTGTATGTCTGTGTTCAATCTTTTCAAATATTGTGCACTCCGTATATGTAATGACTCTTAGTAAGTTATGAAGAAACAAAAAGAGAGGAGTTGTGGGATTCAGTAGCAGCCCACAGAATGAGAAAGGGTTAAAGTGGACTTAATCACATTTCTTAGCAGATACTTACCAGGCAAGAACAGTGGTTTTGTATTGCTAAATGGGAAAGTGATTATAGAGGGAATGCAGGAGCTTTAAAATGGTTGAAGTACTGAGGCGAACAGCAGGTTAACCGCAGAGATCAGTTTCAAATGCCATTGCTATAGAAATTGACATTGCTATAGAAATTGACAAAGCTATAGACAGAACAAATACAGATACATGCAAAACCCACAGAAACCACAAGGGCATAAGAAAGTGAGCTATGATCGGACAGAAGAGCTGCCTTATAACATCTATGAAGCTGTCACATTTTTGCAACATTGTACCATCAATGTAACTGCCACACTTCTGCAATAAAGACTTAAAGAAGACATTGTATAGTTTCAATGCCTGGTTATTCCTATTATCAGGGAAAATGAGTGCCCAACAGAACTCCAGTTAAGATCAAACTAGTGTTTATATAAATTCATCATAAACTGCCTGCTCATGTACTTTATTCCCCTATTTATGAAATTTACAATGTTGAATACTTTATTAACAGCTCTCTCTACCTGTCTTTCCACTTTTAATGACTTATGTAGACATCCAAGAAAGTATCTCTGCTCCTCAGTACGCTTTAGAATAATACCCTTTATTTTACATTCTTCATCTATGTTCTTTGTAACAATTTACATCACCTTATGCTCGTCATTGAACTTCACCTGCCACCTATCTTCCCACTCCACTTAAACATCAATCTCATAGAGTCATCGAGTCATACATCTTGGAAACAGACCATTCAGTCCAATCAGTCCATTGCTAACCATAATGGTAAACTAAATTAGTCCCACCTGCCTGTGCATGGCCCATATCCCTTTAAACATTTCTTATTCATGTACTTTTCCACATGTCTTTTAAATGTTGTAAATGTACCCAGATCCACCACTTCCTCAGGAAGTTCATTCCACACATGAACTACTCTGTCTAAAAAAAAATTGCCCCCATGTCTTTTTGAAATCTTTCTCCTGTTACCTTATCTATTCACCTTATCTATACTCCCCGTGATTTAATAAACCCCTGTAAGGTCACCTCTCAATCTCCTACACTCCAGCAAAAAGGTCCCAGCCTATCCATCCTCTCCTTATAACTAAACCTTTCATTCTCAGCAACATCCTGGTAAATATCTTTTCAACCCTCTCCACCTTAATAGTATCCTTCCTATAACAGGGTGATCAGAATTGGATGCAGTATTCTAGAATAAGCCACACCAATGTCCAGTACAACCTTAATACATCCTTTTGGAATTCCACAATTTTCTCCTTAGATTTTACAATTCTGCTAAGTCATTTTGCTGTCTGCAAACTTTGAAATTTTCCTCTGCGCAAGATCTAGATCATTAACACAAATCAGGAAAAACAAGTGTCACAATACTGACTCTTGGAGAGCACCACTACTAATCGAGATTCAGCTGAAAAATACCCGCTAATCACAGAATCCCTACTGTGTGGAAACTGGCCATTCGGCCCAACATGTCCGCACCGGCCCTCTAAAGAATAACCCACTCAGACTCATTCCCCTAACTAATGCACCTAACCTACACATCCCTGAACACCATGGGCAATTTAGAACAGCCAATTCACCTGCACATTTTTGGGCTGTGGGAGGAAACCAGAACACCCGAAGGAATGCCACACAGACACAGGGAGAATGTACAAATTCCACACAGACAATCACCCAAGGCCGGATTCGTACCTGGGTCCTGGCACTGTGAGGCAGCCGAGCCAACCACTGAGTCACTGTGCTGTCTCCATTTTCTATCCTTTGGTTATTTAATAATCATGTTGCAATTGTTCCTTTGATTTCATGACCTATAACTTTCTTCACAAGTTACACTGTATTAAACACCTTATGGATGTCAATATAGCCCAGATTAACAGCTTTCTAGGACTGAGTTTCATCCTCTAACAATATCACATATTCAGCATCTGCCTCATAGGTAAGGACAACTGCAAAACTAAAACACTTAATTGTAGATTCATGCCACTCCATTCACTCCACCCAGAAATCCTGAATATCATCAAAGACACCAAAATAGAAGAGGACGAAATGATGGTCTTCTTTGACATTACAGCCCTTTTCCCATCAATTAACGTGACCTGGCCAAAGAAACACTGACATCACTATGAGGAAAACCAGGGTCACAAACACCAGACAGCACCAACTTCATCAGCAAAGATTACATCCTCAAGCTAGTGGACATGTGCCTCACCACGCACTTCACATTCAGAACAAAACTTACAAACATGTCAATGCAACACCTATGGGATCGCCAATATCAGGGCTCATAACGGAAGCAGTAATGCAGAGACTTGAACAAGCCACCCTCCCATCTATCCAACCCAAATTTTGGGTCCGCTACGTCGATGACACTTTTGTCATCACAAAATGGAATAAATTAGAGGAAACATACAATGCCATCAACAATATCCTGACAGGCATAAAATTCACAAAAGAGGGGGAGAACGACAACAGATTCCCATTCCTGGACATGACAGTTAACAGACTGCTTCAAACCAAAGTCTCCAAAAAAAAAACAACAAACATGACATCAGAAGCAATCATCCCAACACCCAGAAACAGAGCTGCATCATGGCATTATTTGAACAAGCTGCATCACATTGCAGCACCCAAGAACTACAAAAAAAAGAAGAAAAATATCTGTACAACGTTTTCAAGAAAAACAGGTATCCAACCAACAAACCTAAACAAGCAGACACAACGCAACCAAAAACTATAGCCACATTACTTTACATCAAAGACATATCAGAAATGACTTCCAGACTACTCAGACCCCTTGACATCATGGTAGTCCACAAACCTATCAACACACTTAAACAATGACTAATAAAATGAAAAGATCCATTAGATACCACCAATAAAACTAACGTCATTTACAAGATACCATGCAAGAACTGTAAAAAACACTACATTGGGCAAATTAGCAGGAAACTTGCCACCAGGATACATGAACACCAATTGGCCACCAAACGACATGATCTACTATCAATAGCTTCTATACATACAGACAAAAAAGGACTCCACTTTGACTGGGACCACACATACATCCTAGGACAGGCAAAACAAAGACACGCATGAGAATTCTTAGAGGCATGGCATTCTAACCACAACTCTATCAATACACACATCAACTTAGATCCTATCTACCTTCCCTTGAAAAAAAGAACTAGAAATAACATCACCCACCTTAAGAAACCAAGATCTATAAATAGAGAGGTGGGACATATCACCAGCACTTAACCGGAGATTCTCACTGATGATGTTACCTAGTATGGTGACAAAACGTCTGAAAAACAAGCCTTCAAGCTCAGAGAGCTAACACACATACTTATCATCAACCTGAACTACAAATCTTCTCAAAACTCACTAACAACTGTAAAGTCTTCATTTAATACTTCAGCCATGCCTCTTGGCTCTTAAGAATAAATCCCCTTTTTGGTCCCCAGTCAACCTTCTCTTATCACCTCTTTACCATTGATGTTCTGATGGAATACTTTAGGATTACTTTTATGCTAGTGAACATACTTTTTAGTAATCCCTTTGTGTTTCTCTTATTTGATTTGCCACCTTCTAGTTGAAGTCAAAAATCACACAACACCAGCTTATAGTCCAACTGTTTTTTATTGGAAGTACAAGCTTTCAGAGCACTGCTCCTTTGTCAGGAAGCTAGTGGAGCAGCATCACAGGACACAGAATTTATTGCAAAAGATCAACATGTCATTCAGTTGATGCAATGTATTGAACATACCAAGATTGTTGTTAAGTGTTTAATCACTTAGAATGGGGTTGCAGGTATTGATTCATTAATGTGTAAACCCCAGAACTTCCTTCAAGTCACATTCTCAAGATGACTTAAGGTTTTATAGAAAAAAGGTGACACCGCAGCTCAAACAAAGAATTAAAGGTGCGAGGTTAGAGTCTATCTGTATCCCAACCTTGATTTAGACTGGTTCCATTTCCAAAGTAGGAATTGATAAAATGTCTCATGGATTGACTGCCTACAGATTGTGTGTTTTTTGAACAGAATAGAATGTGTCTGCAAATACAAATTCACCCCATAGACTTGTGTGCATGTGTGTGTGTGTGTATGTGTGCATAGGAGAGAGAGTGTGATTGTGTGCATGTGCATGTATGTGTGCTTCATAGACAGTGTATGCAAAAAAGACAGAGTATATGCCTGTGAGAGGGTATGCATGTGAGTGTGTTTATGTCTGAGATAGTGGCTGTGTAAGTGTATGCATGTAAGTGTGATCGTGTGTAAGAGTGTGTGTTTATGTGTACTTGTGTGTGAGTATATGTGTGAGAGTTTATAGTGTAGTGAGGTTACCTACAGTGTGACATGATCCCAAGATCCTGGTTGAGGCCATCTTCATGGATATCAAACTTGGCTACCAGCCTCTGCTCTGCATTGTTGCACATCCTAAAGTCCGCCTTGAAGGACAGTCACTTGACGATCCAAGGCCAAATGTCCTTGATCGCTGAAATGTTCTGTCTGGGTGGGAACAGTATTCCAGATGAATATCTTGTAACCAGGAATATTGCACAACCAGATCTGTTTTTGCTTAATCCTGGTCTCAGTTATCTCCACAGCATCATCATTCCACAAGGCAATGTGTGACTTTAACTCTGTAGTTATATTAATAATAATCCATGTGTTCACACACACACATCATGCAGTCCTAATTCACACTGCATTACTTTCTCCCTTACACTGACTCTACCTAATGACTTACTATTCTCTATTTTAGTGCTATCTGCCTCACTGCATTTTGTGTAACCTGCAATTATTTTCTGAAATTCTCTCTTAGTCCTCATAACCTTGCTGGTTTAGTTTAACCACTCTCATGAGCATATGATCACATCTTGTATTTTTAAGGTAAATTTCATAAGATGGACCCCTGTCAGTATAGTGACATAGGTCTATCGCCTATAAAGGGTGCATAAGTGATTGCAAGTGTTGGAAACCTTTAATCAGGCAAGAGGATCTTTCACACCAAGCACTGAAAGGACTTTGGCAAATAACAGGACTGGCCTCTTCAGATGACTGATAATACATTTTACATTCTACACTAAAATTTGTTAAACCATTCATTTGTTGACAGTAACAAAGCAATTCTGTTTTTTTTTCAAAATTATTTTCCTTTCTTCTTTCCAAATCTATTAAATCATTTTAAATTTTACTTGTCCTTTCCTTTCTTTCTGAACCTGCAATCATTTTCTTTAATCATTTTAAATCTGTGCCTGTTTTAAGTCTGCAATCATGGATACAAATAAACAAACTCCAGGAACAATATTTTGAATCAGTCCCCTGTTTGTACTCTTGGAATTTGTATATCAAGATGAACAAAATTCCTGAGTGAATGTTTCAAAACAAAAATGCTTGTACATAATTCCTAACTTTCATTTCTGGTGCTATTAAACTGAGAGATTTAATATTGATGACAGAATGCTTTACATTTTAAACCACTGTTATTATTAAGCACTCGGACAAGTAAGAATCACAAACAAGGTAAATCTCACTCCTCTCATTCCTACAGTCTGTTTTTACTGTAAGTTCAGAGAAAATCACACCAGTGTGAATTATTTCATTTCCACAAGATTACAGTTATTGTCTCTCTGAACAAAATTGCTATGTTATATTGAATTGGTAGCAGTTTTGTGGCATGAGCCTAAACTGTGAGAAAATGTGTTCAGAATAATTAGCCCTCACAAAAGAGAGAAAAGCAAGGTTAAACTAAAACTAATCCAATGCTTCAGAGATGAAGCATACTCTTACTTATGGTGCCATTCAGTGCCTACTGTTATTGGCTGGTACTTCATTGCATGATACATATTAAATCACTCCTGGGATTCTTCCCAACAATATAACATGGAAACTAGATAGAATTCAAATGCATGCTGTGATTAACTGTAATTATTGAAATCTGAATTATCCATCTGTAAAAGGCATGAATGAGTTGTAGATGAGTTGTAAAGCATACAAAATATATCAAGGTAAACAACCTCCTAGATCTCATGTCTGTTCCCCATAATTAGTAATCTCAAATAACATAATGCATGAACTCTATTATATTACGTTGATCCATAGAAACTTTTGGCAGAATCATACAATTGTTCCGGTGTAGGATGAGGCTATTTGGCTCATTGAGTCCATACTGACCCTCTGAAGAACATTCCACCCTGACCCAGACCCCCACGCTACCCCGTAATCTCATTTACCATGGCTAATCGACCTAATCTGCACATCCTTGGATACTACAGATAATTTACCATAGCTAATTTACTTTACCTGCATATCTTTGGACAGTGGGAGGAAACTGGAGCACGCAGACAGAGTGCAAATTCTACACAAAGAGTCACCCAAGGCTGGAATCAAATCTGGGTCCCTAGCACTGTAAAGCAGCAATGTTAATCACTGAGCCACTGTGCTGCCCCAAGGAGAGAGGTATTTTTGTACTTAACTGACCTATAGAGAGTTTAACCTCCACCATCTGGCTTTGACAGATTAGACTGATTTTACATCCAGAGGTCAAGTTGATTGGCAGGTGTGACTTCCGTTCAGTTGGGACCAGGTTGTATGAGAGAATTGATTGGCTAGGGTTAGAGGAGGGAAATGATAAATAGAAATCTATATATGTGGAGAGAATGGATTGAAGGGTGTTTGGAGGGATAAAGGAATCAATTCAGCAGAACTCAATCATGGTGAATGGAGGAAATATGTGGTGGGATCAGGGGCATCATGGAGAAAATTGTTATTTGGATATATGATCCTGGCAGGTACAAGATCTTGTACAGACCTACCTCCTGGATCCACCAAGTCCTTGCTGTAGCAAAGCTGTTGGATTTGTGGATGCTGAGCAAACCCTGAACAACAGCAGATTATTTCCAAATATCAAATGTCCATGAGTTATAATATTAAAAATAACAACCTCCTTCTGGTGCAAGTTAGCCACGCTCTCAAATTCCAGCCTTGACTGAAGCTGAAAATGGATTTTGAAGAGACACATTTTAGTTGGAAGGATTTTTCTTATACTTTAACCTCACCACTGACTCTTCTAGATAAAAAAAATCCCCTCCAAAGAGACACAGGCCAATTGGCGGGTAGGGGAGGAGTGCTTTCAGGAAAGTCCTCCTGGTCTCACTTTGGAAATTAGAATAATTCTTGGAACCCACTACGTCCTTCCTTATTGCTTTCTGAGATTTATCTCCTAATCCGTTAATTATATTTTATTTTATCTTCATTCTTTTTGTGGGAAATGCATTTGAAAGGGTTTTGTTCTACAACTCTTGCTGTAACTTAATGGAAGATTTTCCTGCCAACTCCATTGAAATTCCTTATTGAGATCCAATTGTCTCTCTGAACATGATGCAATTTGATTCATTTGTCCATCTGCTGAATTATTATTGCTCTCATTTTAAAAAAATATGCTTTTATTGCATCAAGAAAATGTTCAGAAACAATTACAGCTGTAAATCTGACATACTAATTATTTGTACCTAATTTTTACATATTTCTGTAATCTATCTCAATCATTCAGTCCATTATATTATAATCATTGCTAATACTGTTCCTAAGCAACCAAACCGCGACAGTTTCCCTGGAAGCAAATCTATAATCAGATGCTTATTTACTCCGGGTTCACCCTGTGCAGCATTTCTCCCTGTAATTTGTACTGTCATGAAAGTGAATACATATATAATTTACATCTGAAATATGTTAAGTTAAAATTAGGTATGAACAAATAGTTTTTTTAATTTGAGTTGGAACAGAATGACGTTAAAACTTTAAGCAGCATATATTACGCACTTTGAATGCACTTGTTTAACCAAACACAATCTGTTAATACCATATTTTTTAAATGGAAGTTTATTTTGTGAAAGTACATTTGGAATTTGTCTATTGATTTTTTAAAAAATCATTTTGTAACCAGAGACAGAATCTCCATCTGAACTGATGACTCGATGAAAGACCACATTATAAACTAACCACCTACTAAGTGCAAGTTAACATAATAACTTCTTAATTATGTGAGCAGGATATTCCAATTTTCTTGTGATCAGCTTCAGTGAGCTGAATCTCAACTGATTTTAGGCTGGGCTCAATGCAAGTAAGAAATTTCCTGGAATTTTATTTGGGATCCTGAGGGACATGGCTCTACTATTTTGGAACCATGTAAGTCCTGATTTTGCAAACATCACAATTCATTATCTGAAGTGAGAAAGGACTCACTTTCTGTCTTCCATACATACCATAGTTCAGCTCTTATGTTATTAACTCATTGGAATGTTGCTAGGTTGGACATTAAAATGATTTCTGCCGGACATCATTGCAATGAATCTGAAAGGCCTAGAAACTATGAGGGAGATGATTTTTCATGATAGTAGTATAAAAAACAATTGTTGCCAGGAAGTAATTAACAATGTGAGTTACTGTATTTAATATAGTTAGACACATAAGCTACGAGAAGACATTACAGCTAACCAATTAAATTCTGTGTGCGCACTTTGCAAACCCCTTAGACTAACTGACAAGCAGAATCACAACATTGTATACACACAGTGCAAGGAATTATTAAAGGTGAATTCTTGAAGCAAAAGACACCTACAAGCTGGGTGGAAGTTTTATTTGAAGGGACATTTAAACAATCAAAAATAAATAAGAGAATGGAGTTACAGGATAGTAATGAGGTGATTGCTAATCAAAGTGTGACAGGAAGAGGCAAAAATAAATACCATTAAGAGTACAGCAGAAATTGAAACCCAACTAATAATGGTAAAAGCTTAAATGGTCAAAGCTTAAAGCTCTTTATCTGAATGCATGCAGCATTTGTAACAAGAAAGATGTGTTGATGCCGCAAGCAGAAATAAATAAATAAGCATTGATAGCTATAACAGAGAACAAGGGTGACCAAGGCTGAGAACTCATTATTCAAGAGGATTTGACATTTAGGAAGAATAGGCATAAAGGAAAAGGAATAGGTCATGCTGTTAATAAAGGAAGGTGTCAGTGCGATGATGAATGTTGATCGAGGTGTAAAGAATATGATGTAGAATCATTTGGGTGGAAAAAAGGAATAGCAAGAGGATGAAGTGATGGATAGGAGTCATCTATAGGACCTCAAAGATTTGGTTGGATAAAATATAAATCAGGAAATAATGGAAGCATGTAAGATGGAGACTACAATTGTCATGAGTGATTTTAGTGTCTGGACATATCAAATGTGCAAAGATAACATGGAAAGCAAATTCGTAGAGTGCACTAGAATCTGTTTCTTAGATCAATACATTGCAGAACCTACCTAGGATTGGACTATTTTACATCTAGTAATGTATGCTGAGGTAAGATCAATAAGATATCTTGTAGCTAAGGATCCTTTATGGGGTAACATTCACAATATGGTAGAATCAGTCTGAGGAAAAGCAAATCAAGTCTTACACCAGTTTCCTTAATTTAATTAAAGGCAACCATAACATAATGGAAGAGTTATCTAAAGCAGGCTGGGAAAAAAAGTCTAAGAGAAAAGTAAGAGGATTAGCAGATATTTAAGCAGATATTTCATAATGTTCTGCAAAAATGTATTCCAATCATAAAGAAAGACATGGTGAGAAAGATGTGCTACTTGTTGTTCACATTGGTGGTCAAGGAGAGAATCCAATTCAAAATTAAGACATACAAAGTAACAAAAACAATTGGTAGGTGAGAGCTTTGTTCCTTTTTTTTAAGGAACTAGCAGTATATGAATATAAAATAAAGATTAAAAACTTGATTATGTAAATATATTTCAACAAATATAAAAATAAATGGCACAAGCTTCTAAGGTATGTAAAAAAAAGTAGCTCATGTATGTGCAAAACACTTGGAAGATGCGCTTGGAAAATTACTAATAAGTTAATTTAATTTAATAATAATATTAATAACAAGGCAAATGTTTTACTCCTGCTCTGATTTCTTGTAGAATTATGCCCTTGGCTTTTATTGTTCTGTCCTTAATAGTTTTAATGGTTTCCTTTCTTGCCTATTTGAGTTCTTTCATGATGTCATCATTGCTGTTTTTTCATTCTGAATGTACTGTTCTTTGAGTGTGCTGCAGCTTCTTGTTGTGTGCACTGCATTGTGCTGGTTTTCCATGTCATTCTCTCTCTGTTTCCAGCATTGCTTTGAGTTTTGTTTCCGTGAACCCTTTTTTTTAATGTGCAAGTTCTCCTTACCTTTCTTTAAACTGTCAACTGTTTCATTGGATTGAAGATATACAACTTGTAGTAAAGTTCTATGTCCATTCTTTCTCTTTTCACTTTTCATTCAAACACTAAACAGAGGTCTCCATGAAATCATGAAGAAGTGAGAGCAAAAATGGGACATCTGCCCTATTGAAATTGCTCTACAATTAATGAGATCGTGGCCTTTCTGTTAACCATAAAAAAACATAAGAACTAGGAGTAAAATAGGTAATTCTGCTCCTCAAGCCTACTCAGTTATTCAATATAATCATGGCTGATCTCATCTTGGCTTCAACTCCAGTTTCCTGCTCACTCTCCATAACTCTTTGACTAATTAAAAAATTTTTTATTTCCTCCTTACATTTATTCAGCATCCTGGCATCCACTGCAATCTGGGGTTGTGAATTCAATGATGCTTTGAAAGTAGTAACTTCTACGCTTGTCTGATTTAAATCTGCCATTTTTTTTTCATGTAAAACTATTAACTTTTGTTCTAGATTGCCCTGGAAGGGGAAACATGCACTCTGCATCCACTTTGTCAATCTTCTTTAGCATCTTACATATCTCAAATAGATCTCCATTAATCATTCTAAACTCCAGCAAGTATCAGCCTAAACTGTTCAATCTCTCTGCATGGGACTAACCTAGTAAACATTCTGCGAACTGCCTCCAATGAAATTACATCCTTCCTCAAGAAAAGAGAACAAAACTGTATGCAGTACTCAAGATATTCCTCAATGCGACTTTCCTGTCATTCCCCAATGCTTGATTCCATAAAAAATTAAAAATTAAACTATCTCACCCTTAATGACTCAACTATGACAGCCTTCTGTGGTAAAGTATTTACAGTTTCATTGCCATATGAAAAGAAATGCCTCTTCATTGCTGTCTTAAATAGATGTTAATAAAATAGAATAGATTAGAATAGAATAGAATAGAATGGAACCCCTGCAGTATGGAAACAGGCCCTGTAGCTCATCAGGTCCTCAATGACCACCCAAAGAATATCCCACCCAGACCTACCTCTTAACCCATCCCTGTAATCCTGTATTTCCCATGGTTAATCCACTAAGCCTGTATATCCCTGGATATTATGAGCAATTTAGCATGAGTAATCCACCTAATTTGCACATCTTTACATTGTGGGAGGAAAGCAGAGCACCCAGAGGAAACCCATGGAGACACTGGGAAAATGAAATCTAAAGACTGATGCAAAGGTCTTCACTGCCTCATTCTCTGAGGGACCTATATTCATTTTGCCTTCTCTTTTGTATATTGAATAAAGCCTGACCTTTACTTGTTAGTTTGCCCTAGTTTATTTTCTTCCCTTTACTATTTTGGCCATCTTTTATTGGCTTTCAGAATTTTCACAATACTCTGGTTTACACATAATATTTACTGCATTTTGTTTTCTTATTTCAATTTTATACAATCCTTAACTTAGTTAAACATGGTCAGTTTATCCCATTCTAGAATCCTTTCTCCTCACTGAGACAATCTTTGTTGAGAGTTATGAACTATTTTCTTAAACATGTATCATTGTTCATCACCCATCTTTTAATTTGCTAAACACTCCTCTCAGTCCGCTCCAGTCAAGTCTGTTCTAATTTCTTTGTAATTACTCTTATTTAAATATTGTGCAATTGTTTCTGATCCAAGGTTCTCATTCTCAAAATAAATGATAAATTCTGCCATACATAGTCTCTGTCACTTAGGGTACCTTTTTCCTTTGAGATCATTTATTAATTCTGCCTCATTACACATCAACAGATCTAAAATAGCTTGATCCCTGGTTAGATCTGTAGCATAGTGCTTACCTAATGGTCCCAAATATATTCTATGAATTCTCCCCATTTTACTTCTATCAATTTGATTTTTCTAAACTCCTTGAAAATTAAATTCAATTATTTTTTAGTGTACAGCTTTGTTCACAAGCCTTAATGTTTTCCTGAAGTATTCTATGTCTTCCAGTAAGGTTATTGTTAGGGAGTTAAAGACTGGTCCCATAATGTCTTCCTCTTTTTTTACTACTTCAACCCACATGGATTCTATCATCTGATGCAAGATCATTGCTTGTTATCACACTTTCCCATCAAGTAGATGGTTAACAAACCTACCCCACCAGCTTTTCTTTCCTGCTGATGTTTCCAAACCCCTGGATATTTATTCTGAGCTCTGATCTTCTTGTAACCAAGTCTCTATAATGCCTGTGCGCTCATACACATTGAACTCTATTTATGTTGTTAATTCATTTTTTACTTCTGGCTACTGCATGTATCTCAATAAGGAGATTTGCCTTTTTCCCCTTTGTCTCTATTTATTGTTTTTTTTGTTCTGCCGGTTCACTCTGTTCCTTCCTTTCCCATTCTAGGTATCATTGCTAAAATGGCTGCTCTATCATGTGGCCATATTCTGTTGGTTTGAAAGGCTACATACTCTATCTCTGGAACCCTTCCTCTAAGTGAAATAAGTTTAAAGCTCTTTCTGCAGGCATTTTAGCATGATCTAAGACTGTTGGCTATGTTTTATACCTACAGACTAAATTGCTTATTGACTGTTCAAGCATGAGAGGCCTCATCAACACCATGTTGTTCCACCATTCTGACGTGACAGTGGTCTAATAATCAACCTCTTGAAGCAGGCATTATAGCAAAACAAGGTTGATTTCTGTATATAAGGCTCACAAGCTACAGCAGACAAACTGCCAATCAGAGTTATAACATTGCATACTTACAACCCAGGGAGTCCTTAAAAGTGAACTATTTTAAAGACAATATACAAATATAACAGCATTCACAAGGATCACACTGTACAGGATACTGGTTAGGCCACTTTTGGAATATTGTGTGCAATTCTGGTATCCCTCTGGTTGGAAGGATGTTGTGAAACTTGAAAGGGTTCCGAAAAGATTTACTAGGTTGTTGCCAGGATTGGAGGTTTTGAGCTATAGGGAGAGGCTGAATAGGTAGTGGTTGTCTTCCCTGGAGCAACGGAGGCTGAGAGGTGACCTTATACAGGTTTATAAAATCATGAGGGGCATGGATAGGGTAAATACACAAGGTCTTTCCCCTGGGGTGGGGGAATCCAGAACTAAAGAGCATAGATTTATGGTGAGAAAGGAAACATTTAAAAGGGACTTCAGGGGCAACATGTTCATGCAGAAGATGGTGTGTATATGGAATGAGCTGCCAGAGGTAGTGGTGAAGGCTGGTACAAGTACAACATTTATAAGGCATCTGGGTTTGTATATGAATAGGAAGGCTTTACGAGATGTGGGCCAAGTGTTGGCAAATGGGATTAGATAAGGTTAGAATATCTGGTCAGCATAGATGAGTTGAATCAAAGGGTTTCCGTGATCTACATCTCTATGACTCTATGACTCTGTAATGACATAATAATGACAAAGTCCTGAGGGTTCTGCAAAATTTAATTTAAATGTAGAAGACTGAATGAAGAGTTCAATTCCTCAGTTCCATATGTAGGTGGCCAAACATCTGTTTCAAGAGGTCATTGGTAATGTCTGAAACATTATCTTCTCCAATACTGGATAAAATACCTTCAGGCAATGTTTCACCACAAATTGACCTGAGGTGCATTCACTTAATATTCATAAATCAGGCACAATAAATTCTAGGTTTTCTGTTTGTGTTCCAAGGAAAGTGAATGAAGCTGCCAACTTTCCAGATCAGTGTATTAATCACCTGCTGAATGTGGGCGGACGTGCAACTGTGAATAATGGCATAAAAACAATTTCCTAGTGACTGAAATGACTAACATTTATTGTAGCTATTAATCTCACATTCAGAGAGTTAACATGTTACCTCCTCCAGTGCTTTCTACAGATTGCTAAGAATAAAGTGGAAGCTTCCCCGAATTAATAAGTGAGCAAATGTCATGGATGATGCGCTAGCGATTCACACACATCAGAAATGGCAGGAATGTAGTCATAGACTTTGCTTGAATTAGCTGATCTTTGTTAGTTGGATACTACTGGGCAAGATGCAATTGACATGAGACATCATAGGAAATGACAGATGAAAACTACAAGATCTTGTTAAATTTGTGCACTGACCCTTAAGAATAGGTAGTCTTTCAAATCGTTGAGAGTGATATAATGAAAAGGATTGAAGAGGAAGAAACAAGATATCTTCCAGTGTACAACAAAGATTAGATTAGATTAGATTAGATTACTTACAGTGTGGAAACAGGCCCTTCGGCCCAACAAATCCACACCGACCCGCCGAAGCGCAACCCACCCATACCCCTACATTTACTCCTTTTAACTTAACACTACAGGCAATTTAGCATGTCCAATTCACCTAAAGCGCACATCTTTGTGACTGCGGGAGGAAACCGGAGCACCCGGAGGAAACCCACGCAGACACGGGGAGAATGTGCAAACTCCACACAGTCAGGGACTCACATTTCCTGAGTCGGGAAATGTACCAATTTCTTCTTTGCGGTTTTTCCCATTCTATTCACTAATTATTTTTTCATTGCTTAACAAATGCAAATCCCTGGAGCCAAGCAATAGCTTCCTCGTTTGTTGAGTTTATGGCGAATTTGTCCACTAAAGTCCGGAAACGGATCACTCCTTCATTCACAAAGTCCATTCATTTGCTGACTGCCAATGAATCACACACTCAAGTACTGCATCAGTTCTTCCAGAGCAAACTTGAGGATACTGGAGTAATATTCATTATCTTCTTTTTCTCTCGGAATACCAAAGGAAATAAGACAAACTACAGTGTGACTGAGTCACCTATCTCACTTCATTCTGCACATTGTCACTTGTCTTAGCTCTGCTAAACATCAGGTTAGATGCAACAACTTTGGATGATTTGGAAAAGGAAATAGAAGGATGCCCAAAGCTGACAGTAGCAGAGGAGGAACAGACATTGATAAGTTCCAGTAAATTTTGACCATGTGGGCTACACTCTCAAAGCTGGATGCATTCTGAAGATTTGTGCTTTGAGAAAGTTATTGGAAACTATGGGCTCACGCGAATAATCTACAAATTACCTCTCCACAACCTCACATGAATATTTCACATTCTGCAATCCTTCTTGAAGCATGTGGTAACCTGAAAGATAATTCAACCATAGAATCACTACAGTGTGGAAACAGGCCCTTCAGCCCAACACGTCAGCACCGATCCTCCAAAGAGTAACCCATCCAGACACATTGTCCTATCATATTATCCTATATTTACCCCTGACTAATGCACCTAACCTACATATCCCTGAACACTATGGGTAAGTTAGCATGGTCAATTCACCGACACTGCACATCTTTGGATTGCAGGAGGAAACTGGAGCAACCGGAGGAAACCCATGCAGACACCAGGAGAATGTGCAAACTCCACACAGAGAGTCACCCAGGGCAGGTATTAATCTCAGATTCCTGGTGGTGTGAGGCATTAGTGCTAACCACTAACCGCTGTGCCACTCCTCAAACTTGCTGTAGAACTTCCTCCATCCTCTTAGTCAAAAAGCTATTTGAGGACACACTCTGCAGTATTACTTATATACAAATTTACATATAAGCACATGAATTCGGAGCAGGAGTAGACCATTCAAGGAAATCATGGCTTATCTGATTGTCATATTAGCTTCATTTTTGCGACCTATCCTGGATTCCATCCACCTCTGTCTTAAAAATATTTAATGACCTGCCTCCACTGACCCATGTGAAAGTGAACACCAAATACTCATAACCCAAGTAAAGAAAAACTCCTCAGCATTGTCTTAAATGTAAAAACCCTCAGCTTTAAATGTTAAACATTATTCTCTTCAAAAAGTGGAAACACCATTTCAGTATCCACCCTGTCCAGTCCCCTCAGGATCTTGAGCATCTCAATGAAACCACCTTATATTCTCTGAAACCACATTGGTATAAGATCAGCCTGTCTAATGCTTCCACAAAAATGATTCTATGGTCCAAGGAATTTGTCAAGTGAGCCCTATGCAAGCTGTTTACAATGCTATTGTATTCTTTCTTCATGAGGGAGATCAAATCTGTACACAGTACTCTGGAT
Source organism: Chiloscyllium plagiosum (assembly GCF_037043375.1). Classification (NCBI taxonomy): domain Eukaryota; kingdom Metazoa; phylum Chordata; class Chondrichthyes; order Orectolobiformes; family Hemiscylliidae; genus Chiloscyllium; species Chiloscyllium plagiosum. The sequence goes on from NW_028270144.1 coordinate 38,904,403, forward strand.
GTGATTTTAGCTAGACTGTATATTACTGTAATAAACCCTCCCTACTTTTATATTTCCATTCTCCTTGCAATAAACAACACTCCACTTGCCTTCCTAATAACTTGTACCTGAATACTTTGTTAATGATTAATGGACCAGGACACCCCAGTACTCAAAGTTACTTTTCTGATCTCCCTATGAAGTGAGTATGATCACGATTTACTATGTTATCCTTCATTCTTTGAAATGTTGCCCACTCCCTAATATCAATCTATCAATATACCTTTGCAGATTCCTTTATACTCTTTTCACAACTTACTTTCCTACCTATCTTTGTGTCATCAGCAAGTTTAGCAACGATACACTCAGACTGATCTTTCAAGTTATTAATATGTTTCATAATCAGTGTAGTCCCAGCATTGATCTCTCTGGTTCTTCACACATTATATCTCATAAAAATAAACATAACTCATTTATAAGTGCTCTCCTTTTCCTGTTCGCTAACCAATTGTCTCTGCATGCTGATGTGTTACAATCTTTATATAGACTCACTGATGCACACAGCATGGAAACAGATCCTTCAATCTAACCAGTCCATGCTGAACATAATCCAAAACCAAACTAGTTTCACCTAACCGGTTCTTAATTTATATCCCTGCAAACCTCTCCTATTCATGTACTTATCCAAATGTCTTTTCAATGTTGTAATTGTACTCGCATCCACCTCTTCCTCTGAAGTTCATTCTACATAAGAACCACTCTCTGTCTAAAAAAACAGCCCCTCACATCTTTTTTAAATCTCACTCCTCTCATCGTAAAATTGTGCACCCTAGTGTTGAAATTCCCCATTCTAGGGAAAAAATAACTACCATTAACTCTATCTATACAACTCATTATTTTATAAACCGTAGTAATATTTGACATGTGACCTTGTTAAATGTCTTCTGTAAAACTAAATACACTACATTCACCAGTCTTCATTTATCCACATTGTTTGGAACTTGCTCAAAGAACTCTAGTAAATTAGTCAAGCACGAGTTTCCTTTCACAAAATAAAAGCTGCCTCAGCCTGATTGCATTTGAGATTATTTAAATATCTTAAATAAATTCTGGTATTTTCCCTATGATAGATCTAGTGGTTTTGTAGTGTTATGTTTTCTTTCTCCTTTCTTCAATAAGGAGATGCATTCTCTATTTCCAATCTCGTGATACCTTTCCAAAATCGAAGGATTTGAAAAATTAAAACAAATTCATTTACTATCCCAGGAGCAGCTTCTTTTAAAACCTCAAGGATGAGATCCATATGGATCTGGTGTCTTGTCAGTTCTAATAATTTTCTTAACATTTGTCCATGGCTCTTGTAACTATTTCAAGTTCCACACTTTCTTTCATGTGTGACAAAAGTTTATAATATATTCTTATCGTTTGGGAACTTAAATTATAAAGTTTCAATGGATATTTGGTTCCAGCTCTGCAAATATTACTTGGATTATTTTAAAAGGTCTGACAATTATTTTTTAAACAGGGGATTCAAAACAGACTTGCCAAAAAGATCAGGTGACCTAATCTAAATCACTTAAGAAGCTACCTAGTCAGATAATTGCTTGAATGTTTACTGAATGGAACGTTTATGACAGTGGAAAAATTATTGATCGGGGTCACGAGCAGTACAGTTTTATAACAGTAATTTCTCAGTTCATTTCTCAGTTGTCACCAAATTATCAGAACTAAAATTAAAAAAACCTAGGCCATTAGAGTTGCAAAGAAATCTTTAAATTGTTTGAGTAGACAGGTCTAAATCTAAGGGAAGTTAGAATCAACTTAAGCTAATTTTAAGTTAGCCACTTGTGGTTAACTTCAGGAGTTTAAACTAGTTAAATTGCAATTAATTAAATTGAAAGAAAAAGTGGACAATATTATTAAAAAATCATGGCAGGTAAAAAGATTTGACATAATATACAAGTAAAATAAAGAATAATTAAAATAATAATAAGCAGGGAAAGTTTAGAATGCAAGTAAAGTCTATCCAGTAATAACAGATAGTAAGAGTTTCAACAGTTATTTAAAAAGGAAAGGAGTAATTGAAGTGAATGCTGGTCCACTACAGAGTGCGTCTTGAGAATTAATACTGCATCATAAGAAAATACCAGAGGAAGTGATCAGACATCTTCAGCTGTCTTCACAGTAGAGGACATAAATAATATCCTATCAATAAATATGGATCAGGATATGGATTGTGTCATTCAGTCATAGAGTATACAGCACGGAAATGGGTCTTTCAGCCCAACTTGTCCATGCTGACCAGGTTTCCAAAACTGAACTGGTCCTATTGCCTGCCTTTGGCCAAGTCCCTCGAAGCCTTTCCTGTCGACCCGTCCAAATGTCTTTTAAATGTTGTAATTGTTATGTCACAAGTCCTAGCTCCAGAAAGTTTGAGATTTGTTTTTGCTTTTGTTTTCAAAACTGATTTAAATAAAGGCATCATGTCAGATACCTAAATGAAGATTGATTAGCTGAATCTTAAAAGAATAACCTGTAAACTGTATAAGTTTCATTTCTGTCTTCCACTCTTCAGGAATGCAGCCACAAAATGACTGATCATTCTGTCCAGATTATACTAAACATCAAGCCATCAGTTAGAATAGCTTTCCAGTTTTCATTCACCAGAACAGTGTTGCTCTGAAGCTGTGTAACCATGCCAAAAATGGATCTACAGACAGTGCACAAATTGGCTCCTTTAAGTTATTGAGTGTGTACAGGTACAGAGTGAAAAAAGTTAAAGAGGCTGCATTCTATACAAAAAGTCAACTACAACCCTGGACCTCAAATAAACGCTCAGTGAATATGTTAGTCTATTTGGAGCTTAAAGCCTTTGCCACACTATGCAGAGTTCAAGGTGCTGCTATTGCAAGCCAAAAATTCACTCCAAACTTACAAGAACAAAATGAAAATTTCAACGACAGATCACAGAAGCTGAAGTGGACATGGTCACAATTCAGCAAGTGTACATGATTTTCTGCTCATTCTACTGTGGGTCTGTTTCCACTAAAACTGTCAAAATCAGTTCTAAATAAGATGACCGAAGTTCTCAAAATTGTAACAGTTATAACATAATGTGGTTAAATTCCTCTTTCATGCAAATTCCAGACTTTAGTGCAGCAACTAATGCAAAGGGATATCACTTCAGACTTTTAGTTAACATTCATGAAATATTACAGCTGAAGGCATGTTTCCAATGGAACTTCGAAAACAAAAACAGCTTTGTTGTGGTGTTTAGTCATGAAATCTAAGTAATGCGTATCAACATTGCAAGCACAAGGTGTTTTATTACAAAGTAAACAAAAACATGATAACATAAAATTATGTCACTTTATCTGTAATAAATCTGGAATAAAAACAAAGTGCTGGACGAACTCAATAAGTTTTAGAGCTTCAGTAGAGAAATGGAGTTAACAAAACAAAAGAATATTTCGACCTGATTTGAAATATTACCTTTGTTTCCTTCTCCAATCCTCTGGTTACAACCCAGTGCAGAAGAATTGGAGGACTGCTAATGTATCATAGTATAAACCAGGGAGGAAGGACTAACTCAGGTAGTTGCAGGCTGACAGCCTAATAGTAAAGATTTGAATATTAGCAGTTTGGCTCTACATAAACGGTGCCACATCTGCCACGCCTGTTTAACAAATGTGGCTTCCTTAAGTGATGCTGTTTAGAGATGGTTTGTGATCTTTTGTTGCATACCGTGTAAGTTTTCAAACAAATGATGCTACTTCTAGCAATAAAGCATGAGTGAGATTCTTGCTACGCTCTCTACTACATGGGTTAAGGTGGGATACTTAGGAGAATTGAAGGAGAAATCAAGTGAGATCTGTTTCAACTCTCATAGAAACAAGTTTCATTTTCCAATTTTGTTCTGGATATCAAAATGAGTGGCAAGAGACCTAATAATGGGGATTATCATTCATTAACCTTTTCTTGACTATCTAATTGAACCGTATTAATATGCAGTTTATTTTATCCCACACACACCATTAGACACCAGGAATTCATGACATGAAACTCAGAGTGGGTACCTAGCAATTTGAGCTGACGTCTTTCTCCTCGACACCTCCATCTTGGACAACCTGCATCAGTATCACAGGATACACTCTATTGGCAATGAACACCAGTACCACACATCCATGGACACCGACATGCATATCATGCCAACCTCTCAGCACTATTATGCAGATATGGAGATGGCTGAGAGAAAGCCACTGCAGATATTCAATTTATGTGAGCTTCAGAATCTCAAAGCAAAGAGACCAGTTACATCTCACTTTCAATAGGCAATTAGATGGATGCTTTTAAAACCCTATCATAAACTTACCAGAAAATATATACAAAATGTTACGTGTTTGAATTTCTGCTACTGGTAAGACCAGGGCAATTTGTGGTAACAAGCTTAATCAATCCATTTAACTTACATAACTTAAAAATCAAATTTGATGCCCCAGCCTCAAAATGTTTGGTGTTTCATCAGTCAGTGTAACTTATTGAATTTGCACCCAATGCTTCAATATTGGTTCAGTGTTAGAGTCCTTTGTTGATTAAGAATACTGTGATAAAGAGAACTTTGTTTGGAGAACTGGCATTATGACCAGAAGACAACAGATGTAGTTGATCTAATGTCAGTCATGAAGTATGTTTGAAGCATGTGTAAAATGACTATGTTGCTAGAAACAATAAAAAGTGAAATTCATTTTTTAGCATGTGAACCAAGACTTAAGAGGCAAGATAATTATGATTGAATTACAAACTAACTACGAGCAAAAATGAATATTAGATTACATGGACTGTAATCAAAGGCTTTATTTAAAATATGTATTTTTTCATACTCTTTTTGATGGAGAATATCTTGTATTGTTATATGATGTAAGCCTATGGTTTCATGATGAACAGAGCATAAATTGTGATAAAGAGACCTCTGCACTAGGTAGGGCAAATCATATGAGAAGAACATATGGCAGAACAATAGAAGTAAAGCATCAAGTGGAGCATAAAAGTTTGAGGGTGGATGACAGTTGAATACTAGCTTTGTGACTGTGTTGAAAAATTTGCCTTTTGATCGGTTGTTTTGTTGTGATATCTTTGAAGTTCTTTTATTCATTTCTGGGATGTGGGCATTGCTGGCTGGCCAGTATTTATTAGGCAGAAGTGGGTACAGCTGATGCTGGAGATTAGAGTCAAGATTAGAGTGGTGCTGGAAAAGCACAGCAGATCAGGTAGCATCTGAGGAGCAAGGAAATCCTGATGAAGGGCTTTTGCCTGAAATGTCAATTTTTCTGCTCCTCGGATGCTGCCTGACCTGCTGTGCTTTTCCAGCACCACTCTAATCTTGGCCAGTATTTATTGCCTGAACCTAATTGCCCATGAAGATTGGTACAACTGAATAGCTTGCCAGGCCATTTCAGAGGGCAATTGCAAATCAACCACATTGTGGGGGTCTGGAATCTCATGTAGTCTAGATCAGGTGAGGATGACAGATTTCCTTCCCTGAAGGACAGTAGTGAACCAAGGTTATTTGTTTTGAAAATCAACAATGATTTCATGGTCATCAGTAGACTCTTAATTCCAGATATTTTTGATTGAATTCAAATTCCGCCATCTACTGTGGAGATTCGCCTGTTTTTCTAGATTAATAGCCTTGTAATAATGCTGCTAGGACATTATGTCCCCTTCAGCAGGTTGAAAGCAGGTTTGCTGTTAGAAATAGCTAAGTTCAAGATCAGGATATTCCATTATGCATTGATGGCTATGACAAAGGGTTAAGTATCTAGAATAACATTTTCTTTAATGGTGACTTTGAAAGGTTTTCTCAAAAAGCTTGGGTGGCACAATGGCACATTGGTTAGAACTGCTGTCTCACAGTTCCAGAAACCTGGGATTGATTTCAATTTTGGGTAACTGGGAGTTTGTATGTTCTCTCTGTGCCTATATGGGTTTCCTCCAAGTGCTCTGGTTTCCTCACACAGTTGAAAGATGTGTAGGTTAGACCGGCATATAAGATGTGCAGGTAATTTAGATTTGCCATGCTAAATTACCCATTAGAGCCCAGGGATGTGTAGGCTAGGTGGATTAGCCATACTAAATGCAGGGTTGTGTCTGGGTGGTATTGTCTTTGATGAGTCTGGCAAGAGTCAATGGGCCAAATGGCCTGCAGCTGCACTGTAGGAATTCTACAATTAATTTTGCATGCTAGCTGCATCCTTATTTCCTTTGATAGGTCTCTGGAAATTAAAGGAACAAGTACAGTGCCCCTCCACAAATACTATCCCCTCCACCCCCAATCCTTTTCCTGCATCTCACTCTGTGCATGCTAGAAGATTGCTCCATCTCTACCTTCCTCTAAAATCTGATGGGTGTTCGCAATCCATTGTTTTGGCTCAGTTTCGCCCTTCATGAATTAGATTAGAATGTTGATAGACATGTTTGTTTTTTCCAGAATTTCATGTTTGAATGAAACATGAAACTCACCAGCACAAGGATTGGTGTTAATGAATAGCAGAAATGATTCAAGTGGAAGCTGAAGAAACAGATGCCAGATAGAGGGTGAAATTAGATTAAGTAAAATGTGAAAAGGCTATTGTGGATTAAATTAGACCTTCCCCTTTCCCCTGCTGTCGCCGTTTTTTCTTCTCCTTTGGCATCCAAAGTATAACCCAATTAGACTTACCTTTTAGATGCAATACACTACCTATGTATAGGAAAGTAGCTGACAATGTTCCTGGTAACACACCTATTTTAAATGGAATGTTTTAAAATAAACATGAGGACTCCTTTATATTTCAGGCTCTCTGAGTTGATTACTATTTGTTTCTGTCATGAATTTCGAGCCAAGATTAAGAACTGATGGATCAAGTGTTCCTGGAAACCAATTTCAAGGATTCACATTTCTATTTTGCGTTGTCACCTGCCTTTTTTAAATCTTATAAGGGACCAACAATTTTTAATGTGTTAGAAGTCCAATAGGATGTTGGGTCATTTCCAACATGTTCTGGCATGGGACTGTGGTCAAGTAACCACAGGCCTAAAGTTGTATGTTCTAAATTGACCCACAGCCAGAAAAATCAGGTCTGACAGAAAATTGGACAAACTAATTAGATAGCAGCCAGCAGCTGGAAACCAAGGTCAAAGGTGCCGTAAAGGTCCAGGGTAACTCGTTACAACCAGCCTAAGGATTGTGTATTGGAGAAGTATCAATTTGACTTCCAGCCAGTGCTTGAGGATATGCACTTTATACCTCTCCAGTATGGCAACAGCGAAAGATGTGAATTCATTGGATGTATTGAACCCAGCTCATGACCCCATTATTCAAAGGCCACTGAACATTTGGGAAGATCCAAAGTGAGGAGGATAAAAGCACACTCCTGGAAGTCACTCTCTCAGTGAAGATTCACAGCAAGTTTTATGGTAGAAGATCATGTGGCAATCCAAGAAGACCCAGGAGAAGATTCAAACTGACCTGAGGGAAAGAGGAAGAGAGCCAGCCATACATCAGACTGGAAGGAGATTCCATTGGTCTAGCTCAAACTCATGGATTGTCATGAGTAATATCCTTTCTCAGGTGGATAGAACTAGATCGAGAGTAAATATTGCGGAAATTTGAGAAATACTCACGTGATGTTTTTAATAAGGAATATTTTATTAATAAAATCAAATTGAACCGCAAACAGAATTCTGTGTCCCTTTGTCCGCCTCACTGACAAGAGCACTTGGGTGATGCGTTTTTAATCCATAAACTGGTTGAGGTGACCAAAGTCTGGAAAACATTGGCGTCCTTTGGTGGGCTTCGGTTAAAAGCTTACATAACCTCTGAAATTGAACCCCACCAGAATTGAATTCTTGGGCACCAAACCTGAACATGATTTAAGATGGCAGCTGCCCCATGTGATCGCTAGGATTCAAGTGGATGAAAGAGGGTGAAAGTTTCTGACCAGTGACTAGGCACTAAACCAAGCACTGACAACATGAGGAAGACAAACAGCCACAGTCAGTATGGAAGGTTGGGGGCCCACAAAAAACAGAGGCAGGAAGCCAAACACAGAGTCAGAGGACCTGCACAGTGCCAAAAAGCCAGATATTGGGGTTAGAGAACAATAACGACACAGCGAAAGTAGGGTCATGAGGTTCATGAGGTTAAAAAAAAAGATTGTGAGGAAGGTTCGAGGACTCAGAATTGCAGAGAAGTGAAAAAGCAGCTGATTTTCGGTCAGGGACCAGTGTGTGTAAGAGGGAGAGAGAGAGACAGAGAGAGAAGAAGAAGAAGGGAGAGGTAGAGAGAGAGAGTGAACACTAAATTGGAAGGAAGCAATATAAGAAATAGCACAGTGTCCAGCTGGGAGAAGGTACTAAGATTGTACCAAATAAAAAGTGACACAAATGGGTTGACTATTGCAGCAAGAAAGTCCAGAGAGAAAGATTCAAGAATCAGAGAACCTCAAATCACACAAGGGCCAAATGTGTCCAGTGAAAGCCCCAAACCCTGCTCTCCTGTGGAGAAATGAAGGAGGAAATTGATACACAAGGAGTTATTGTTGGAACCATCCACTTCCACACACCCATTGCACAGTGAGAGATAGGGATTAATAGTAGAGAGGGTCGAGGCAGTAGCCATCGCTGCAAGGGAAATGCTACAATTGTGGGCACACAGGCCTCTTCACAAGGGACTGCAGGATACCCAGGCCGTTTAACACTGCTAGAGGAGCCAGGCTCAAGATCCCGGTCCATGCTGCTGCAAGGACCCAAGAGACAAGCAGTAGATAATTCCTCCAAATTTTAATGGATGAAATCCTATCATCAACTTCTTGTAGGCCCAGTTGGATACTCTCTCCACAGTGTGACAGAGTCATGCCTCTCCTGATTGGGTGTACAGCCTCAGACAATGTGGGATGGCCCCTGGTAGATGGTGAGATGGAAGGTCATCCCACTGAATGTTTCTGGAACACTGGGGGGGGGTCCAAAATAACACAACACACCCCAAAATTTTGATAACACATGACATCACTCATAAGAAAATTCTTCTGCGTGGATTCACTGGACATCTACAGGAGGGGATGGACACAGCAGCTACAGAATTTAAACTGGGAGACTAATCTGCCATCACCCAACAGTGTTGGTTAATCTCCATACAGATGTTGAACACAGTTTAGGTTCAGACCTGATGAGGAAGTGGTATTTATTTTTTTGACTCACTCATTTAGCAAATACTTGGCAAATGTCTGAGGTTGCTGAGGGCCCAGTGGATATTGTAACAGGCTCATACATGCAGAGAATTTATACCATGGGGGAATTGTGGATAAGACTGAGAATCTAACAGCACAGCCAATTCACCAGTGACAAACATGACTGTGGTTATATGGAGGGTGATGTGGTGATAGATAAACTGAACCAAAATCACAAAGACAATACATTTTTCCCAAGCAGTCAAAGGTGGTGGTGGTGGTGGCAGGGGGGTTGGGGGGGGGGGGGGGGGAATCGTGTGAAGCTTGATAAAGCACAGAGTCCCAAGTGTTGATCAATAACTCACTAATATGGCTAGTTAACAAACCAGATGACTCTTGGTTGGTCACTGTCAATTACAGGGAACTAAATAAACCCACCCCAATCACAGCACCAACAGTAGCCATTAGCCCTGAAACCATGATGAGGCAGACCCCATGGGCAAAATATTTCATTGTTTTTGACATTAGCAATGGGTTTTGGTCTGCATTGACACAGCTAATATATTGTTTTTATTCATTTATGGCATGTGAGAGTCACTGGCTGACCAACATTTAATGCTCATCCCAATTAGACCTTCAGAAGATGCTGGTGAGCTGCCTTCTTGAATTGTTGCAGTCCAGGGTTGAAGTTTGAGCACAATGTCTTTAGGGAGAAAATTCTAGGATTTTGACCTAACAATGGTAAAGCAATGGCAACATAATGCAAAGTCAAGATGGTGAGTGGCTTGAGGGGAGATTGCAGCTGGTGGTGTTCCGATGTATCTGTTGTTCCTGTCCTTCTGAATGGAAGTGGTCATGAGTTTGGAAGGTGCTGTCTAAAGATCTTTGGTGAAACTCTGCAGTGCATTTTGTATATTGTACACACTGCTGCTACTGAGCATCAGTGGTTGAGGGAGTGGACGTTTGTGGGTGTGGTGCCAATCAAGCAAGCTGCTTTGTCCTGGATAGTGTCAAACAGCTTGAGTGCGGCTGCACCCATCCAGGCAAGTTAGAAGCTTTCCATCACATCCTTACTAATACCTTGTAGGTGTCGGACAGGCTTCGGGGAGGCAGGAGGTGAGTTTCTAGCCTCTGGCCTGCTTTTGTAACCATTGTACTTGTGTGGCAAATCCAATGCATATTGGACCAACCCCCAGCATATTGATAGTGGGGGGTTCAGTGAGGGTAGCACTATTGAAAGTCAAGGGGCTGTGGTGAGATTATCTCTTGTTGGGGTTATAGCCTGGCATCTGTCAGCCCAATCCTCGATATTGTCCAGAACGTGTTGCATTTGATCATACACTTATTCAGTATCTGAAGAGTCATGAATGGTGTTGAACATTGTGCAATTATTATGAACATTCCTATTTCTGACCTTATGATGTACGGAAGTTCATTTAGAAAGTAAGTGAAGCTGCTTGGGCCTCGAAGAATATGCTGAGGAACTCCTGCAGAGATGTCTTGGAGCTGAGATGACTGAACTCCAACAATCGCAACCAACTTCATCTGTGCCAGTTATGATGTGAGCTAGGGGAGAGTTTGCTCCCTGATACCCATTGATTCCAGTTATGCTAAAGGTCCTGGATCCACACTCAGTTGAATGCAGTCTTGATGTTAAGGGCTGTCAATTCTCACCTCAATTCTGGAATTCAGCTCTTTGCTTCCATGTTTGAATGAGGCTGCAATGAGTTCAGGAGCTGAGTGGCCCTGGCAGAACCCAAAATGAGTATCACTGAGTATGACATTGCTGAGCAGGTATTACTTGATAGCACTGTTGATAATACCTTCCATCACTTTGCTTATGATTTAGAGTAGACGAATGGGCAGTAATTGGTTGAGTTGGATTTGTCCTACCTTTTATGTACAAAACATAGCGGGCCAGTTTTCCATATTGTCAGGTAGATGCTGGTGTTTTAATTACGCTGGAAGAGCTTGGCCAGGGTGTGGAAAATTCTGGATCACAAGCCTTCATTATTATTGCCAAAGTGATATCAGGCCCATTGCCTTTGCAGTATCCAGTCCCTCTAACCATTTTTTGAAATCACATGGAGTGAATCAAATTTGGTGAAGACCGATAACTGTGATGCTGGGGATCATTAAATGAGGCCAATATAGGTCATCCACTCAACATTTCTGGTGAAGATTGCTGTGAATGCTTCAAACTTACTTTGTGCATTGTTGTAGTTCCACCATCGAGAATGGGGATATTTGTGGAGTCCCCTCCTCAGTGAGTTCTTTAATCGTCCACCACCATTCACAAATAAATGTGGCAGAACAGCAGAACTTAGATCTGATCTATTGATTGTGGGCTTGCTTAGCCATCTCTCTCACTTGCTGCTAATGTTGTTTGGCATGCAAATAGTCATTTGGTAATTTCACCAGGATGACATGTCATTTTAAGGTATGCCTTGTGCTGCTCCTGGCATGCCCTCCTGTTGTCTCTATTGAAACAAGGTTTATCCCCTGGCTTGATGGTAATGGTTGAGTGGAGGATATGCTGGACCATGAGGTTGCAGATTGTGCTGGAGTACAATTCCATTGCTGTTGATGGCCCACAGTGCCTTATTGATGCCTAATCTTGCGTTGTTAGACCTGTTCAAAGTGTGCTCCATTTAACACGATGATAGTGCCACATAACATGATGGAGGTTATTCTCAATGTGAAGGTGGGACTTTGTCTCTATAAGGACTGTGCTGTGGTCTCTCGTACTGATACTGTCATAGACAGATGCTTCTGTAGCTAGCAGATTGAAAATGATGAGGTCAAGTATGTTTTTGCCTCACCACTTGCTGCAGACCCAGTCGAACAGCTATGTATTTTACAAATCAACCAGTAGTGTTGCTGTTGAGCCGCTCTTGGTGATAAACATCAAAATTACCCACCTCGCTCCTTCGCATTTCAGAGCCAGCAACACACATGGACCAGATTGCCCCAGGGATTTCATAATTCTCCATCAATATTTCCCCAAAGGCTGGCTGAAGGGCTCGAGAGGTTTTTCTGACTGGACTGCTTGGAACAATGCCTGGACAATCTCCTCCTGCAGACGAAGACAAGGCCTGAACATTTGGCCCTGTTAAAGGAACTGTTAACCCTCATCACTACCCCAGGACTAAAGGTAAACTCCAAGAAGGCACAGATTATGATATTCCAGGCATCAAACTTGGAAACTGTGATTGCTCAAGGGAAACATAAAAAAGAAGGGAATTGCATCGAGGCCATACCCTGTTTGCCCCTCCCCAGGGATGTGAACTCATTGTGTTCCTTTCTGGGTTTAGTGGGATACTTAGATAGTGAATACTATCAGAATGACATCAATGGTTTTGCTACGAAATCGGCCTCACTCACTGACATCCATAAAAGGAATAGCCTGCAAAAATGAACTGAACAACACATTGACACTATTGCTGAACTAAATCAGAACCTAGCACAGGCCACTGCACTGCACGTATGCAAATTTCCTTTGCCTTGGAAGTTACAACAACAGATGCCACACTGGGAACCACACAAAATGACACAAAACACTTGGATTGGTAGCCTATATCTCTCAGACTCTTTCAACAGGAGAGCAGGGATGCTCTACATGTGAGAAGGACTTGCTAGCTGTGTTCTGATTGGTCCAATATTTTGCCTATACTCTCAGCCTGAATCCCCTAACTATTTTGATGGAGCATGCCCCCATTCAGCTTTTCCTGAATGGCAAGATTAAAAATGGTACAGTCAAGTAAAGCCCCATAACGGGAAGGATCTAATGTTACAGGATTGCAACATTGCATTCAGACAAGACCATTAGACCATAAGACATAGGAGTGGAAGTAAGGCCATTCGGCCTATCGAGTCCACTCCACCATTCAATCATGGCTGATGGGCATTTCAACTCCACTTACCTGCATTCTCCCCGTAGCCCTTAATTCCTTGTGACATCAAGAATTTATCAATCTCTGCCTTGAAGACATTTAGTGTCTCGGCCTCCACTGCACTCTGCGGCAATGAATTCCACAGGCCCACCACTCTCTGGCTGAAGAAATGTCTCCGCGTTTCTGTTCTGAATTTACCCCCTCTAATTCTAACGCTGTGTCCATGGGTTCTAGTCTCCTCACCTAACGGAAACAATTTCCTAGCGTCCACCCTTTCCAAGCCATGTATTATCTTGTAAGTTTCTATTAGATCTCCCCTTAATCTTCTAAACTCCAATGAATACAATCCCAGGATTCTCAGCCGTTCCTCGTATGTTAGACCTACCGTTCCAGGGATCATCCGTCTGAATCTCCACTGGACACGCTCCAGTGCCAGTATGTCCTTCCTGAGGTGTGGGGACCAAAACTGGACACAGTACTCCAAATGGGGCCTAACCTAAATGACAACATTGCATTCGCTTTCTTAATCACGGACTCAACCTGCATGTTTACCTTCAGAGAATCCTCAACTAGCGCTCCCAGATCCCTTTGTACTTTGGCTTTATGAATTTTCTCACCGTTTAGAAAGTAGTCCATGCTTGTATTCTTTTTTCCAAAGTGCAAGACCTCGCATTTGCTCACATTGAATTCCATCAGCCATTTCCTGGACCACTCTCCCAAACTGTCTAGATCCTTCTGCAGCCTCCCCACTTCCTCAGTACTACCTGCCTGTCCACCTAACTTTGTATCATTGGCAAACTTCGCTAGAATGCCCCCAGTCCCTTCATCCAGATCATTAATATATAACGTGAACAGCTGCGGCTCCAACACTGAACCCTGCGGGGCACCGCTTGTCACCGACTGCCATTCCAAAAAAGAACCTTTTATCCCAACTCTCTGCTTTCTGTCAGACAGCCAATCCTCAATCCATACCAGTAGCTCACCTCGAACACCATGGGCCCTCACCTTGCTCAGCAGCCTCCCGTGTGGCACCTTATCAAAGGCCTTTTGGAAGACTACATAGACCACATCCACTGGGTTTCCCTGGTCTAACCTCCTTGTCACCTCTTCAAAGGATTCCAACAGGTTTGTCAGGTACGACCTCCCCTTACTAAATCCATGTTGACTTGTTCTAATCCGACCCTGCTTTTCCAAGAATTTAGAAACCTCATCCTTAATGATGGATTCTAGAATTTTACCAACAACCAAGGTTAGGCTAATTGGCCTATAATTTTCCATCTTTTGTCTTGATCCTTTCTTGAAGAAAGGGGTTACAACAGTGATCTTCCAATCATCCGGGACATTCCCTGACTCCAGTGACTTTTGAAAGGTCTCAACCAACGCCTCCGCTATTTCCTCAGCCACCTCCGTCAGAACTCTAGGATGAAGCCCATCGGGGCCAGGAGATTTATCAATTTTAAGACCTTCTAGCTTTTCTAGCATTTTCTCTTTTGTAATGGCAACCATACTCAACTCATCCCCCTGACTCCCTTTGATTGTTGGGATGTACCAAACTAAGGCAGCAAGTCACAACAAGTTTCCCCAAGAGACCAGTTGTGTTAAAACAAAATGGGAAAAGACCAAAAGGAAACCTGGGGAGCAAAACTGTGACTGCCCCAGAAGAATATTTGTAGACAGATCCTATCTGGCAGAGGATGGATATTGGAAGGCAGGTTGTGAAACACAGATGAAGGACAACAGAGGACAACCCCCATTAGAGTTGGCACTAAAGCTCCCCAACAAAATGAGCTCTCAGGCTGCTAAGCTAGCAGCTGTAGCCAAAGTGGTCAGCCCCCGAAATGTTTCCCCCACCAGTTTATCTATCAACAAACACATTGACTTGGACCCCAGTTACCACCCCTGAGAAAAAGAACAGAAAATGACATCACCATAGGAAATGACATCACCACAGGAAATGGCATCACTAACCCAGAGAAACCCAAACATATAAATAGAAAGCAGGAATCATCAGCAGTGCTCCATCTGGAGGGTCACTGAAGATGTATGGTGACAAAATGTCTGAAAATGAAGCTTACAGCTCAGCGAGCAAACCTACATCCATTTCCCCCAGCAGCAGACATACATTCAGACAATATGTCTGGAACAGTGTGACTAACTTCATGTCACTGTGAGGACCTAGAGGATTTGTCTTAACAGATGGAAAACCATTACTGTCTATGCCTCTGCTCAAATTTATTCTCCAGACTGACCAAGGTCCTGAATATGGCATCATTAAGGTTAGAGCTTACCAATGAACTTCCCAATTGTAAATATAAGAGCAGACAAATTAGTTAAACAGGGCAAAAAGGAAATCAGAGGGAGGGAGATGAAAACACCTGGAAACTACCCTCCTCAGCAAAGAGTCGTAGTAAAGACTTGACATGGCCCAGCAGAGTATCTGTGACCATCTGCAGAAAAAGAGAGATCCAGTTTGACTTGCTAGATCTACACCCCCAAACCTGGGCGATGGCCAGCCTTACATTGGAGAAGAAGGAGAATCTAAAGGCCCAGATCAAACACATGGCTCATTGTGGGTAATATTCTTTCTCAGACGGACAAAGCTACAAAGAGAGTAACTATTGTGGAAATTGGGAAATGCTCCCATAATGCTTTCATTAAGGAATATTTTGTTCATAAAATCGAGTTGAACCACAAACTAAATTCTTTGTCCCTTTGTCCACCTCAACAATAAGAGCGGTTGAACAAAGTGTCTTTAATACATAAACTGTTTGAAGTGTCCAAAGTCCAGACAACATTAGGCAAAGGTAAAATGTTTTCTCGCATGGAGTGTGGTTTATACCTTTCAGTCTGATATGTCACGCTGGCATTAATATAAACTTTCTGATTAGAAAACAAAATGTAAGTTTTATTTCTATTCAGTTTTTTTCATTAACTTAATTATTATAAAACACTTTTTTTGGTGGGTGAAATAATAATTGAGTACAATGCAAAAATTTCAAATGACAACAGTAGCAATATATATAACTCATACACTCCAAATATTATCATCATTATGTCAGCATGCTCATTTCTGAGTGAAATTGCAGTGGATTCAAGTCCTACTCAAGGGACAAGAGAACATAAAACAATTGATATTTCAGTGTAAATGGAAGGGAGTGCTGCACTCGCAGCGATGTTATCTTTTGGATGAAAGACAGGTGAAAAGTAAAAATTACTTCTGGACTCATTAGATGCTATGGCATTATTTTGAAGAAGAATAGGGTGTTGTTGCAATTATTTGTTTGCAAGGAAAAATAAACTGCTGTCTGCGGTTTTCGTGGGTGGCATTATTTTGCGAAGTAGATGATTATAATCAGGAAAAGATGGCGTCTGACAGCTTATCAATGATTCCTCAAAACTTTATTGAGTGAGCTACATGTGGTCATAAATTTTTTATTGAAAATTTGTAAAAATGTTCCAAAGTGAACAGCTGTTCTCTATCTTAGATAACCCCAATAAACTAGCAGAAAGATTTCTTTTTATATGATTCTTCAGCTGTACAGAATACAAATAGCAATCCTGGATTCTTGGCTGAATTTGTAGAGTGCTTATGAACTTACAACATTAACAGAAGCAACATGCCGCCTCCAACATTGAAATAATTCCAGAATGCTTCACAGAGAAGCCATCAGACGTAAAGGGACAAAGGGCCATAAATCAAAGAATGGTTACAACATGAAAGGAGGCCATGCAGCCAATCACGTGCTTGTTGGCACTCCATAATTAAAGCTCAGCTATTCCCACACCCCCACCATTTCACCAAAACCCTGATTAATTTATTTTCAGATAATTATCATCTTTCCTTTTCAAAAGATTGATTGAGTCTGTCTCCACCACACCATCAGATGGTAATTCCAGATCGGAACCATTCAGTGCATAATTATTCTCCCCCATCCCATGTCTGGTTTTTTAACAATCACCTTACATTGGCATCTTCTGTTTCTTGATCCTTCCACCAAGAGAATACATTTCTCATTGTCTGTTGAGTCCAGCTCCTTCGTGATTTCGAACACTTCTTTACCGATCTCCTCTCCGCTCCCTGCGTCATGAAGAGTTTGCCAGCCTAACCACGGAATTGTGTTTCTCATCCTCAGAGCAATTCTCATTAAAACTTTCTGCACTTTCTACAATGTTTTTACATGCTTCTTAAAACGCGGTGATCAAAATCGGACACATCGATAGATGAGTTTGTATCAGTGTTTTATAAAAGTTTACTTTAGCCTTCTTGGTTTTGATTATTGTTTATGAAACCTATAATCCTGTATTTCTCATTTACTTACACACACACACAGACACATACACACACACACAGACACACACACACATACACAGAGACACACACAGACACAGAAACACACACATGCACACACAGACACACATACACACACAAAGACACACACACAGACACATACACACACAGACACACAGACACACAGATACACACACATTCACACACAGACATACACACACACATACGCGCACACAGACACAGACACACATACACACACGCACAATATTGGCCAATAGGTCTGGCAGCATCTGAAGAAGAAGCATCATACCAGACTCAAATTTTAACTCTACTGCTGGTTGTAATAGATCTCCATTTTGAAGCCATATCATACTGTATTCTGTAACTGGCCAGTTTTACTCATTTTTCTTTTTGGATGAGGATGCCTAGCAATGGAAAAGCCTTCAGTCAGTGTTGCAAACTTTACAATTGCCACTGCTGGCAGTGGCATTGCTAAAGTAGTTGAACTGATAGGTGGAAGAGTGCTAGGGAGCGAATCACTGGCCTTAAGTGAATGATAGTCCTGGGTCCCTTCATCAGAGGAAGTCAGTTCATAACTCACTAAGAATTAGCAGTCCAGTAGAAAAAAAATAAATCTGATGCAGGAATATTGGTCTTCAGCACAAAGGGCCTGGAATGCAAATTCCATTTATACTGCAATTTAACACAGCTGGGTAAGGAATTTTTGATTTTATTTGTCTTTTGACGAGAAACTGCTAATCCTGTAACCACTGTAGACCTGCTGCATTATTGCTTCTGTTCATTCAACCATTTAACAGTTTTGAAATTTGGCAGTTCAAATTTGTGGCCAAAATTTAACACATTGCCTTCCAAAATGAAGGAAGGTGATGTGAGGACAGATAATAGAATTGGTAATGCAAATACAGTAACAAGGGTTTTAGTTGAAACATATTTTGAAATTGGTCAGTATGTTTTACAAATTGAAAGTGAGGGCTTGCCACAGAATCAATCTGCAACACGAAACACAAGAAATTCTCCAAGTGCAGAGCAGCATAGAACAACCTCAGTCTCTACCTTTTGAAAAAAACACATCACCTTGTTCACTGTTCTAGCTATTCTCAGAAAACCAATCTTCTGAAGTGATGCATTGAAAAGAGTAATGACTGTCTTGATTATTTTTAAATCTGTTAGTAAATTATATGATGGCTCTATAATAATTGACAATTCCTGATTAGAATGCTACCCTGGAGGATATATTATAGTGAATACTGCATGAGAGACTCTTTGATGTGTATATTTGATGGAAATTAGTGTAATCACCTACTAAAACAGAAGGCATGGAAGAAATTAAATTTGATTGTTCTGGTAAACCAATGGAAGAAGTGAATTACTTATATGGACACCACTGAGCAATGCATATTCAAACTATATGACTCTGGGATCCTTAAAGGAAGAAATTGTACTCCTGCTCTTTACATCCCATCATAAAATCCAATACTTTAAGCCTTTATTCGTTATTGTATGAACTTTTTTTGTGTGCATACAGTGTGCATTCACTTTAATGGCAGCAGAGCTTCACAAAGTCCAAAAAAGATATATTTTCCATACTGTCTTATAATGCCTGCACTTTAAATAAACAGCAGACTTACAAGTTTCTCAGTCTGAGTCTCCATCCATTTCATAAGTAGTGGATTCAAGCTATTGTACCATCTGTCCATAGCTGTTCATTTTATCCATCTGTTATTTCTCAATGGAAACCTGCTTCTCACAGGGAAGACAGCATGGTCTGTTTGACAAATCAACACATTTTAGTGCAGGGGTGTGGAACATTGATCTGGTTGTGCCAAGATTTTGGTCCATGAACAAATAGCCTGTCAATTGGCCTAACAGGAACACTTATGCAAATCAAAGCAGGATTTGTCATGGGAGGCCAAGATGAAACGATAATATGTTCACAGAGAGCTTTCCTCAAGGGAAATGTATACAATAGCTACCTTTCTCTTTCAACAGCTGACTGATCTCCTGTGAGTTTTCAATGTGTTTCTTCTCTCTGCTTGTCTTAAACATCCAGGATTCATGTCTGTTTGTTTCTTTATTTCAACATAGTTTAAAATCTTGAGCTGGAAATGGTTTAATTATCAGTGTGTTGTGGAGTCAGGAGTCAGATTAGACAGAGAAAATTGGTACAAAATAGCTTGAGAGAACACCTGGAGGTGGTCATAGAGCTGCAGGAGATCTGAAAGCATGTGAAACATTAGGGAAACAAGAACATCAAATATACCAGAGACAAGACCAAGAGAATAATTTAAGAGTACTGACTGAGGTCTTCATGAATGTGTTAAGACAACTTTGGAAGGAACCAAAAAGAAAAGACATTAATATAAGATTGTCTATAACATTATGTGGTTAGTATGTGCTAGCAGTTTTGCCAGTGTAAGTCAAGGCAGTGCTCAGGAAACATCTATAAATGCTCAGGGTGCCAATGAAACTCAAATGTTTATGCTTGCTAGAACTAGGATATAAGCTTGAAATTATAAGGGTTTTTTTTTTCCATTTTTTTGGCAACATGTTATTTCCAGACAGTTTTGTAAATAGTCAATCATTATGGTAAACAGCGAATTTTCACATATAATTTTCCCACTGCTCACCTCAGGAATTAGGCTCTTTGGCATCCATCTCATGAATCACACAACAACAGAGGCAGAACTGCACACTGCTGCCTCGAACCTACACTGTTCATGCTGCTGACATTGCAGTTAAACCTTAGCCAGCACCACTTTGGTACTGCAGGCGAGGAAATAGTCTTCATACTCTGTTGCTTGACCATTTTTGGAAACGTATGTCCCAGAAAGACCAGTTGATGGATGCTTCACGAAAAAGAATATGGAGCGCCATTAGCTTCTGTCTGCTTCCACACACTTGCTCTAATTCTGCTGCTGCACAGTGACACCCCTGAAGGCTAATGGTCTATAACTCCCACTCTTCAATGCAACATTTCCATTCAATGGCTCTCACCTACCTCATCCTCCTAAAACAAAGGACATTTCCTGTACTCTGTGCTTCCTACTTGCTCACCTGAGACACCTTCCCATTTCTGCTGCTCCTCTATCACCAATGAGTTTTTCCAAGTTCTTCCATCCATTTTCATCTTACCAAATCCTTTCTTTTGTCTCATTGCA
Source organism: Chiloscyllium plagiosum (assembly GCF_037043375.1). Classification (NCBI taxonomy): domain Eukaryota; kingdom Metazoa; phylum Chordata; class Chondrichthyes; order Orectolobiformes; family Hemiscylliidae; genus Chiloscyllium; species Chiloscyllium plagiosum. Next base: position 38,924,948 of record NW_028270144.1, read on the forward strand.
GAAGAAAATGGCTCTTAACAGGGCAGAAAGGGCCAAGACAGGTAGTTGGTTGATCGTTGGCTTCTTGTCTCCAATTCAGAGAAGATCCTCAAAATGGCTGGGGGAGTGGGAACCAAAATTGCTGTTGTGGGGAATGCCAAGCCCCCTATGTTGAGACAGCTGGGTAAGCTTCATTGTGCTGTGCTGTGGTGGTGCTGTGCTGTGATACTCTTCCATTACCACCAGTGGTTATTTGTAAGATGCTCAAGTTCCTATACCTATTTGCGCAAGTGATAGTCTCTTTTTCTTATGTAGGCAGCAATGACACACACAGAACCTCTGCCCTGAAGATCCAGCCCTTCAGCCCATTAGATCCATCTTTGAGGAAGAACCCATAGTTCCTTCTTCTCTGCATCCTCCACCAACTTAGAAACTGATAGCCCCTCATTGAGCCTGGGAGCACAATCTGTTGAACATGTCACAGGCATGTTTCTGCCACTGGTACAGGAGTGTAAGGTCAGTGGCACTCAGAATGCTGGAAATCAGATACCTACCCAACCCGAGGAAAGAGAGGACTCTATGGTACCAGCCATTATTAACGTCACGAAAGTGCAGAACAGATACAGGAACAGTTCACCAAAATTACCAGAACAATCTTATGTATGCATCTGGCTATCTCCAGGGTCAGGTAAGGCGGCACTATACGAAGCTGAATCCATCAGAATGCCCAGTGACTGCCTGAAATGCATACAGACCTGCACTGTCACTTCAGTCACTGGTGCTCAGCATCAGTGGCAAAGCAACAGAGGGAAAGGAATATCGATGTCATTTGAGGTGATTCTTCCTCCCAAAAAGTCCAAGTGGCATTGGAAGGCACCCACACAATGGCACCCTCCCACCTTCAGAGATTCCAGTCACTGTGTTGAACTCATAGGTGCAACTCATTGGTGCCAGCCAGGCACCCCATTCTGACCTAGTCCCATTTGTCAGGATTAAGCTCATATCTCCCTAAAAGATACCTATTCATATATCCAAACAAATTTTTTAAATTGTTGTAGTTGCACCTGCCTCCACCACTTCTTCTGGTAGCTTCTACCAGTCACACACAAAACTTTCTGCCTGTAAAATATACCCCTCAGGCCCATTTAAAACTTTCCAATCTCACATTAAACCTATATCCTCTATTTTTGGACACCTCCACCCTAGGAAAAAGACCTTGGCTATTAATCCTCTCCATGGCCCTCATGATTTCATAAATCTCTATTGGGTCACCCCTCCAAGCAAAAAAGCCCCAACCTATTCAGTCTCTCCCTATAACCTAAACCCTCCAGTCGTGACAACATCCATGTAAATCTTTTCTGCACCCTCTCAAGTTTAACAACATCCTTCTTAAAGAAGGATGACCAAAATTGTACGCAGTTTTTTCAAAAGTGGCCTCATTAATGTCCTGTAGAGCACGACATTACGCTTCTATAAAAATGTTATGACCAATGAAGGCAAGCGAAACAAACACCTTCTTCACCACCCTCTTGACTCTAATCTCCAGCATCAGCAGCACTCACTTTCACCTTCTTCACCACCCTATCTACTCAACTATTAAAGAATTATGTACCTGTACCCCAGATCTCTTTGCTTCCAAGGGCCCTAACAAGTCCTGCCCTGATTTGCCTTACCCAAATGCAGCACCTCACATTTATCTAAATTAAACTCTATCTGCTACTCCTCAGCCCATGGCCCATCTGATCAAGGCATCACGTACTCTGAAATAATCTTCTTCACTGTCCACTACATCATCTATTTTGGTGTCATCTGTAAAATTACTAACCATACTTCCGATATTCCCTGCACTCCTCCATGTATGTGATATATAATCCTAGAAATGGCAACCAAGGATGGCTGCTTCTGCAGAACACTCTCAAAAGATCTAGGCTCTCTAGCCACAAATTACATAGGTAGGACATGATACAGCACTGGAGTGTGAAGGATACAATGATGGAAGTGGGTTATACAAGTAACTACCATCCTGGATTTAATGAAGGGACAATGGAGAATAATAATGAGCATGGCTATGCTATCAATTGGGCCAAGAACACAGGGACAAATAAGGGATATTGATTTTCAGTTAAAACTTTTTGATGGGAACATTGGGTGCCTCAAAGCTGATGGTCTGATTGAAACTCTATGAGTTATCTACTCAAACTTTCCAGGTTAACTGGGTAGATGTAAGCCTCAGGTCTGCATCTAACCCTAGTGGGAAAGCAAGAAAGAACAAAATGTTCTGAAGGCACATAGCACAGGTGACACTCATTGCTTTCAAATCTGTAAATGTCTATGCACTTTCAATAATCACATATCTGATCAACTGCCATTTTAGCCGTAGGATTTGATAATGTGGCTACCCTATCAGGTTAAATATCCTCTTTGTCTATCCCAGGGAGGATAGAAATTATGAGGATGAGGCTTGTTTATCTCTGAAAAGCATCCAGGATAGCAACAGATATTAAAAATCCTCAACTGTTGCATTCTTAGGTGTAACCAAGACTTGGCACTTTGGAGAAACCACTGAATTCAAAGTTTTTTATGACTGTCTTGAAATAGGTCCTTATCTTCACTCATGTTCCGTACTTACAGCCACTTAGTGTGTGTAACTACATGATCATTTGTAACTACACAGTAGTCTGGAAATCTTTTCAGAGATAAACAAGCCTCATCCTCATAATTTCTATCCTCCCTGGGATATACAAAGAGGAAATTTAACCTGATAGGGCGGCACGGTGGCACAGTGGTTAGCACTGCTGCCTCACAGCGCTAGAGACCCGGGTTCAATTCCCGCCTCAGGCGACTGACTGTGTGGAGTTTGCACGTTCTCCCCGTGTCTGTGTGGGTTTCGTCCGGGTGCTCCGGTTTCCTCCCACAGTCCAAAGATGTGCAGGTCAGGTGAATTGGCCAAGCTAAATTGCCCGTAGTGTTAGGTAAGGGGTAAATGTAGGGGTATGGGTGGGTTGCGCTTCGGCGGGGCGGTGTGGACTTGTTGGGCCGAAGGGCCTGTTTCCACACTGTAAGTAATCTAAAAAAAAGGTTCATTGTAACAATGCATCTGAGATGCTTGTTTAAAGGTGGGGAATGTTCTATTAAGATCCAAATGCTGCCTCTTAGTATTAACATGTCAACCCAGCACCTTTAATCCAAAAAAAGTGCTTATTCCAACCATTAAATATGTTAGTTGCCATTTTTCTTCCGAATTGAGCAGTTGATCATTGGTCAAAGATGAGTTGTTAGGTCTGAGTTCCATGATCTACTTGAATGTCAAAATATTATCTGCCTTACTCTTCATGCCACTTTTGCATTGATGTTTTAATCAGACCATCAGCTTTGAGGCACCCAATATTCCCATCAAAACGTTTTAACTGAAAATCAATATCCCTTATTTCCTCTTGTGTTCTTGGCCCAATTGATAGCATAGCCATGCTCATTATTATTCTCCATTGTCCCTTCATTAAATCCAGGATGGTGGTTACTTGTATAACCCACTTCCATCATTGTATCCTTCACACTCCAGTGCTATATCATGTCCTACCTATGTAATTGCAATTTCTCCCTTTCACTGTCATTATCCCTTTGGTGTCCCAGTGTAACTGCTCCCCCCCCCTACCCCCGCACTCGCCCCCCTCCACCCCCACCACCAATTCCCTAACATGGTATTAGCCAATCAGTCACCACTTTCCTATCATGCAGTATAAACGTTGATTTCTGCCTTGAATTGATATTATAGAGTCATAGAATATAGAGTTGTTCAACACAGAAATAGTGCCTTCGGCCTAACTCCTCCATGTTGACAAGATATTCTCTATTAATCTACTCCCTTTTGCCAGTATTTAGTCCATATCCCTCTAAACCCTTTCTATTCATCCAAATGCTTTTTGAATGTTGTAATTGTATGAACCTTCACCACTTCCTTTGACAGCTCACTCCATACATGCACCACTCTCTGCTTGAAATGGTTAGCCCTTAGAACCCTTTTAAATCTTTCAACAATCACCTTAAACCTATACCCTCTAGGTCTGGACTCCCCCAACCCAAGAAAAATACCTTGTCTATTTATCCTATCCATGCCCCTCATGGTTTTATAAACCTCTACAAGGTTACCCCTCAGCCTCTGACCTCCAGGGAAAATAGCCCGAGCCTATTCAGCTTCTCCCCTTTGTTCAAACCCTAGAACCCAGCAGAACATTCTTGTATATCTTTCCTGAACCCTTTGAAGTTTCACAACATTGTTCCTGTAGCAGAGAGACTAGAATTGAACACTGTATTCCAAAGGTGGCCGAACCAATGTCTTGTACAGCTGCAACATTAGCTCCCAACTTTTATACTCAATGCACTGATCAAAAAGGGAAACATACCAAATAACTTCATTACCCTGTACATCTGCGGCTTCACTTTCAAGGAAAAATGAACCTACACTCCAAGGTCTCTTTTTTTCAGCAACACTCCCAGAAACTTACCATTCATTGTATAAGTCCTGTCCTGATTTGCCTTTCCAAATTGCAACATTTCAAATTTATCTAAATTAAACTCCAACCGCCACTCCTCAGCCCATTGGCCCATCTGATCAATGTCCCGTTAAACTCTGAGGTAACCTTCTTCAGTGTCCACTGGGCGGCACGGTGGCACAGTGGTTAGCACTGCTGCCTCACAGCACCAGAGACCCAGGTTCAATTCCCGCCTCAGGCGACTGACTGTGTGGAGTTTGCACGTTCTCCCTGTGTCTGCGTGGGTTTCCTCCGGGTGCTCCGGTTTCCTCCCACAGTCCAAAGATGTGCAGGTCAGGTGAATTGGCCATACTAAATTGCCCGTAGTGTTAGGTAAGGGGTAAATGTAGGGGTATGGGTGAGTTGCGCTTCGGTGGGGCGGTGTGGACTTGTTGGACTGAAGGGCCTGTTTCCACACTGTAATGTAATCTAATCTAACCTCCAATTGTGGTGTCATCTGCAAACTTACTAACCATTTCTCTTATGTTCGCATCCAAATTGTTTATATAAATGATGAAAAGCAATGGATCCAGCACCAATTCTTGTGGCACAGGCCTCAAAAGCAATACTCAACCACCACCCTCTGTCCACTATCTTTGTATCCAAATGGCTAGTTCTCTCTGTATTCCATGTGATCTGATCTTGCTAACTAGTCTACCATGCAGAACCTTGTCAAATGTCTTTCTGCCCTCATTAATCCTTTTTGTTACTTTTTCAAAAAACTCAATCAAGTTAGTAAGACAGGAGTTCCCACGCACAAGCCATGTTGACTATCCCTAATCAGGCCTTGCCTTTCCAAATACAGGTAAATCCTGTCCCTCAGGATTCCCCACAACAACCTGCCTACCACTGATGTCAGGCTCACTGCTCTATAGTTTTGTGGCTTTTCCTTTTCACCTTTCTTAAATAGCATCACTACATTAGGCAACTTCCAGTTTTCTGGTAGCTCACCTGTGGCTCTTGATGATACAAATATCTCAGCAAGGGACCCAGCATTCACTTTCCTAGCTTCTCACAGAGTTCTAGGGTACACCTGATCAAGTCCATTCGTAATTGTCCTGACAGTGCAAGACAAAAAAAAAGTTACACAAAAAATGTCTTTTTATCAATGATACATTGGTTATTTCTTCACAGAAACTAATTCACCAACAAATTATCAGTCTAAAAAGAAAGCTTGTGATTTGCTTTTAATTTAGGATATTGGTTAAACTGTGAGTAAGTTAAAATTGAGGAATTGGTTAAGCAAAAATAGATAACTTGAAAAGACATTACATAAATAACCTGTCTGTCCTGAAATTGACAGATTTCATCTGAAATTAGAATACTCATTGCTGGCTCATTAAATTATCATGAATAAAATCAGACTTAAGAATTGATGAGAAATTATTTCAAATTTGACAGAATTGCAATGACAAAAGCAGTGGTATTGGGGATATAGATGTTTCAAAGTAAGGGTTGAGGTCAGAGATTGAAGAACATCTCTTAGGAGAACAAAAATTGTTGCAATTCAATTGAAGTAAGTTGTAGATTGTTCACAAGAAGAACACAGAAACACATTTAGTCAGAATACATGAACATTTCACTCTGCATTTTGCACCAGAGTAATTATAGCATTAAAACCTCTGATGTTAAATGTATTGCATTCTAATGTGGTCTGTGGCCCATTAATACAAAGGGAGGCTAGTTATTTATTTATGTAGGAATGCCGAATATTGTCAGATGCAACCTGTGCGAATGTGAATGAAACTGGCTAATATGGGACATTCTATACACACTGAATGTTTGTGTATGTGTCTAGGTTGTGAGTAGGAGAAAGTGAGGACTACAGATGCTGGGGATCAGAGCTTAAAAATGTATTGCTGGAAAAGCGCAGCAGGTCAGGCAGCATCAAAGAAGAAGGAGAATCGGCGTTTCGGGCATAATCCCTTCTTCAGGAATGAGGAGGGTGTGCCAAGCAGGCTAAGATAAAAGGTATGGAGGAGGGACTTGGGGGAGGGGCGTTGGGAATGCGATAGGTGGAAGGAGGTTAAGGTGAGGGTGATAGGCCGGAGAGGGGGTGGGGGCGGAGAGGTCGGGAAGAAGATTGCAGGTCAAGAAGGTGGTGCTGAGTCTGAGGGTTGGGACTGAGAAAAGGTGGGGGGAGGGGAAATGAGGAAGCTGGAGAAATCTGCATTCATCCCTTGTCGTTGGAGGGTTCCTAGGTGGAAGATGAGTCGCTCTTCCGCCATGCGTCGTGTTGCCATGGTCTGGCGATGGAGGAGGCCGAGGACCTGCATGTCCTTGGCGGAGTGGGAGGGGGAGTTAAAGTGTTCAGCCACGGGGCGGTTGGGTTGGTTGGTGCGGGTGTACCAGAGGTGTTCTCTGAAACGTTACGCATGTAGGCGGCCTATCTCCCCAATGTATAGGAGGCCACATCGGGCCCTCTCACCCACTCCAACCTCTCACCCTCGGAACGTGCAGCCTTCCACTCACTCCGCTCCAACCCCAACCTCACCATCAAACCGGCAGACAAGGGAGACGCGGTGGTAGTTTGGCGCACTGCTCTTTATATTGCTGAGGCTAAATGCCAGCTCGCGGACACCTCCTCCTACTGCCCCTTGACCATGACCCCACCTCCCACCACCAAACCATCATCTCCCAGACCATCCAGAACCTCATCACCTCCCATCCACCGCCTCCAACCTCATAGTCCCACAACCCTGCACCGCCCATTTCTACCTCCTGTCCAAAATCCACAAACCTGACTGCCCAGGCTGATCCATTGTCTCAGTCTGCTCCTGCCCCATTTCTGCATACCTTGACACGGTCCTGTCCCCCTTAGTCCAAGAGACTAAGTTCGGGACATCACCCACGCCCTCCACCTCCTCCATGATTTTCGTTTCCCCGGCCCCCAACGCCTTATTTTCACCATGGACATCCAGTCCCTGTACACCTCCATCCCCCATCACGAAGGACTCAAAGCCCTCCGCTTCTTCCTTTCCCGCCGTACCAACCAGTACCCTTCCACTGACACCCTCCTTCGACTGACTGAACTGGTCCTCACCCTGAACAACTTCTCTTTCCAATCCTCCCACTTCCTCCAAACCAAAGGAGTAGCCATGGGCACCCGCATGGGCCCCAGCTATGCCTGCCTCTTCATTGGATATGTGGAACAGTCCATCTTCCGCAGCTACACTGGCACCACCCCCCGCCTTTTCCTCCGCTACATTGATGACTGTATTGGCGCTACCTCGTGCTCCCATGAGGAGGTTGAACAGTTCATCCACTTTACTAACACCTTCCACCCCGACTTCAAATTTACCTGAACCGTCTCAGACTCCTCCCTCCACCTCCTAGACCTCTCCATCTCTATCTCGGACAACCGACTCAACACGGACATTTACTATAAACCGACTGACTCCCACAGCTACCTAGATTACACCTCTTCCCATCCTGCCCCCTGTAAAAACGCCATCCCATATTCCCAATTCCTTTGCCTTCGCTGCATCTGCTCCCAGGAGGACCAATTCCAATACCGAACAATCCAGATGGCCTCCTTCTACAAAGACCGCAATTTCCCCTCAGACGTGGTTGACGATGCTCTTCACCGCATCTCCTCCACTTCCCGCTCCTCTGCCCTTGAACCCCACCCCTCCAATCACCACCAGGCCAGAACCCCACTAGTCCTCACCTACCACCCCACCAACCTCCAGATATATCGGATCATCCTTCGTCATTTCCGCCACCTCCAAACGGACCCCACCACCAAGGATGTATTTCCCTCCCCACCCCTATCAGCGTTCCGGAAAGACCACTCCCTTCGCGACTCCCTTGTCAGATCCACACCCCCCACCAACCCAACCTCCACTCCCGGCACCTTCCCCTGCAACCGCAAAAAAATGCAAAACTTGTGCCCACACCTCCCCCCTCACTTCCCTCCAAGGCCTCAAGGGATCCTTCAATATCAATCAGAAATTCACCTGCACCTCCACACACATCATTTACTGCATCCGCTGCACCCTATGTGGCCTCCTATACATTGGGGAGACAGGCCGCCTACTTGCGGAACGTTTCAGACAACACCTTTGGGACACCCGCACCAACCAACCCAACTGCCCCGTGGCTGAACACTTAACCTCCCCCTCCCACTCCGCCAAGGACATGTAGGTCCTTGGCCTCCTCCATCGCCAGACCATGGCAACACGACGCCTGAAGGAAGAGCGACTCATTTTCCGCCTCGGAACCCTCCAACGACAAGGGATGAATGCAGATTTCTCCAGCTTCCTCATTTCCCCTCCCCCCAACTTTTCTCAGTCCCAACCCTCAGACTCAGCACCGCCTTCTTGACCTGCAATCTTCTTCCCGACCTCTCCGCCCCCACTCCCTCTCCGGCCTATCACCCTCACCTTAACCTCCTTCCACCTATCGCATTCCCAACGCCCCTCCCCCAAGTCCCTCCTCCATACCTTTTATCTTAGCCTGCTTGGCACACCCTCCTCATTCCTGAAGAAGGGATTATGCCCGAAACGTCAATTCTCCTTCTCCTTTGATGTTGCCTGACCTGCTGCGCTTTTTCAGCAATACATTTTTAAGCTCTAGATTGTGGATATCCAAATTGCCTCTTTAATAAAGTCTGTAATCAATTGTCTGACACTTTATCGGTAGCTCCCCCTAACCGAACATCTAATCCTGAAGAAGGGCTAATATCTGAAATGTTGATGCTGCCTGGCCTGCTGTGTTTTTCTAGCCTCCTGATTGTCTACTTCATAATTAATGTTCTGTTGCAGCATCTTTGAAATGAGATAACTGTTGTTTGAAGCCCTATTCCTGAGGTTTTAAGCCTGGATCATGGCACTGAAGGAATCCAATTCATTGAATGTATGCAGTCTCACTCCCCTGCTCCAACTCAAAACTGTACAAGTTTGTTTCTTTCATGCCCACATCCAATTTTCTTTCAAAATTGTTGTTCGTCCCTGTAATTAATGCTTCATGGCCAACATGTTAGCATACTTTTAAGAAATATACTCATGATGTCATCTCTATAATCTTACCTTGTGCACTGGGGGAATAAAGGTCTCATAATGCATCTTAACTGGACTATGTGAAACATGAGATCCTACGAAAAGTCTGATGCTCAAAGCTTTTTGTTGTAAGGTAATGTTTGTGTATACTAAGTAGTTGCAATGAACATCTTTTGGACCTTTCAAAACCACAATATCCATGTCCAATTTCTTGGGTTAGGAAGGATAACATAAGCATTGCCTCATCTGGTAACGTTCTCTGTTTGAAGCAAAATCACATCAGTTGCTGCTTCCACATTATAATTTGCTGCATAAAGGACTTCTTTGTCAGTTTCACACAAGAAACTCCTACCCAATATCTTAAACCCGTGTCCCATTTTTCACCTATTATTAGTTAATGGGAACCATTTTCCCGTGTCAACGTTATAAAAACATCCTACAATCCTATATACCTCTACCAAATTCCACATTTTTATTGAATCATTCATTCATTGACTGAGGGATCGCTGGAAGGGACAACATTTATTCCCAACAATAATTACACTTGAGAAAGTAGTGTTGAGCTAATTTTTGGACAAAATGCAGTCTTTTTGGTGTAGATACACCCAAAATGCCATTTGGGGAAGGAGTGACAGGACTTAACCCCTGTGCCAGTGAAGGCAAAGTGAGATATTTCAGTCAGGATGGTGAGTGGCTTGCAGAGTAACTTCCAAAGTATCTTTTGCCTTTGTCCTTCTCGTGATAGAGATTGGGAGTTTGGAAGGTGCTATCTAAGGTGCTTTGATTAATTTTTGCAGTCTTCAAAATTTTACGTTCTGTTCCATATAACATAGAACATTACAGTGCAATACAGGCTCTTCGGCCCTCGATGTTGCATTGACCTGTGAAACCAGTCTGAAGCCCATCTAAACAACACTATTCCGTTCTCATCCATATGCCTATCCAATGCCATTTAAATGCTATTAAAGTTGGCGAGTCTACTACTGTTGCAGGTAGTGCGTTCCACATCCCTACTACTCTCTGAGTAAAGAAACTACCTCTAACATACATCCTATATCTATCACCCCTCAATTTAAAGCTGTACCCTCAAGGTAGCCATCACCATCTGAGGAAAAAGGCTCTCACTGTTAAACTTATCTAACTCTCTGATTATCTCATATGTCTCAATTAAGTCATCTCTCAACCTTTTCTCTAATGAAAACAGCCTCAACTCCCTCAGCCTTTCCTTGTGTGACCTTCCCTCCATACCAGGTAAAATCCTACTAAATATCCTCTGTAACTTACAACATCCTTTATCACTATACACAACTCTACCGACCTTAGAATCATCCACAAATTTACTAACCCATCCTTCTACGCCCACATCCAGGGCATTTATAAAAATGACAAATAACAGTGGACCCAACACAGATCCTTGTGGTACACTATTAGTAACTGAACTCCAGGATGACTATTTCCATCAATCATCACCTTCTGTTTTCTATCAGCTTGCCAATTTCTGATCCAAACCGTTAAATCACCCTCAGTCCCATTCCTCCATATTTTATGCAATAGCCTACTATGGGAAACCTTATCAAATGCCTTACTGAAATTCATACACACTACATCAACTACTTTACTCTCATCCACCTGTTTGGTCACCTTCTCAAAGAACTCACCTACGCTTCACAAAATCATGTTGACCATCCCTAATCAACTTATTTCTCTCTAGATGATATTAAATCGCATCTCTTATAACCATTTCCAACATTTTACCCACAACTGAAGTAAAGCTCACAGGTCTATAATTACCAGAGTTGTCTCTACTCCCCTTCTTGAACAGGGAACAATATTTGCTATCCTCCAATCTTCTGTCACTATTCCTGTAGACAATCACGACATAAAGATCAAAGCCAAACCAATCTCCTTCCTGGCTTCCCAGAGAATCCGAGGATAAATCCCATCTGGCCCAGGGGACTTATCTATTTTCACACTTTCCAGAATTACTAACACCTCCTCTTTGCAAACCTCAATTCCATTTTGTCTAATAGCCTGTATCTCAGTATTCTCCTCGACCACATTTCTTTTTCTAGTGTAAATACTGATGAAAAGTATTCATTTAGCGTTTCCCACATCTCCTCTGACTCCACACACAACTTCCCATTACTATCCTTGATTGACCCTAATCTTACTCTAATCATTCTTTTATTCCTGAGATGCCTATAGAAAGTCTTAAGATTTTTCTTGATCCGATCCGTCAACAACTTCTCATGTCCCCGCCTCTTCTTAGAGCTCTTCTTAGCTCTCTCTTCAGGTCTTTTCTGGCTAACTTCTGACTGGACATCATTGAGAATGGAGTAAATGTTTGTGGGTGTGGTGTCAACTCAGGAGGTTGTTTTGTACTTGATGTTGTTAAACTTATGGTGTCACAGAGTTATAAAACATACAGCACGGAAATAGGCTCTTCAGTCCAAGTCGACCATGCTGACCAGATATCCTAAATAATTCTAGGTCCATTTGCCAGCATTTGGCCCATATCCCCCTAAACCCTTCCTATTCATATACCCATCCAGATGTCTTTTAAATGTTGTAATTGTACCAGTCTCCACCACTTCCTCTGGCAGCTCATTCCATACCCTCTGTGTGACAAAGTGCCCCTTAGGTCTCTTTTAAATATTTCCACTATCACCTTAAACCTATACCATCTAGTTTTGGACTCCTTGACCCCAGGGTAAAGACCTTATCTATTTACCCTATCCATGCTCCCACATAACTTTATAAATCTCTATAAGGTTACCCCTCAGCTTCCAATGCCCCAGGGAAAACAGGCCCAGATTATTCAACTTCTCCGTATAGCTCAAACCCTCCAACCCTGGCAACATCCTTGTATATCTTTTCTGAAGTTTCACTACATCCTTCCTATATGAGGGAGACCAGAATTGCACACAATATTCCAGAAGTGGCCTTACCAATGGCCTTACAGCCGCAACATGACCTCCCAACTCCTATACCCAATGCTCTGACCAATAAAGGATAGCATACCAAACGCTTTCTTTACTATCTTATCTACCTGTGACTCTACTTTCAAGGAACTGTGAACATGCACTCCACAGTCACTTTGTTCAGCGTCATTCCCCAGGACATCACCATCAAGTGCAAAAATCCTGCCCTGATTTGCCTTTCTCACATTTATCTAAATTAATCTCCATCTGCCACTCCTCAGACCATTAACCCAATTGACCCAATTGATCAAGATTCTGATATATTCTGAGGTAATCTACTTTGCTGTCCACTACACTTCCAATTTTGGTGTCATCTGTCAAACTTACTAACTATACCTCCTATGTTCATATCCAAATCATTTATATACATGATGAAAAGTAGTGGACCTAGCACCAATCCTTGTGGCCCACCACAGGTCACTGGCCTCCAGTTTTAAAAACAACTCTCCACCATCACCTTCTGTCTTCTACCTTTGAGCCAGTTCTGTATCCAAATGGTTAGTTCTGTATCCAAATGGTAGAACCTTGACTATCCAAACGAGACGGGTGGGAAGTATTTTGTTCGGATAATTGATCGTTCGGATAATCGATCTGATTGTAAACAAGTGGTATTTTAATAGTGCCAGTTATCAGAATATTATCCGGTTATCCGGCAGTGCATGCCACAATGCCATTTAACTGATTTATTGTAAACAAGCGGTAATTTGAGTGCTGGTTATCGAATGTTTCTCAGTTATCGAGCAATGCACACCAAAATGCCATTTAACTGATAAATGAATGCTGAGTTGCCTAATGCCGTTTTTATGGAACTTTGAGATTTTGTTTGTATAATCCGAAATTCTGATCATTGATGTTCGGATAATCGAGGTTGTAATGTATTTGATGAGATCTAACCTTGCTAACCAATCTACTATGAGGAACTGTGTTGAACGGGTTACTAAAGTCTATATAGTGGTGATGATGTGGAGGTTCTAGTGCTGGAAGGGGATGGACAAAGTTAAAAATCACACAATACCAGGTTATAGTGCAACAGGTTTGAAAGTATAGGTTTTCGGAGTTCTGCTCCTTCATCAAGTAGCTAGTGCATCAGGATACATAGGACACAGAATTTTTAAATAAAAGATCAAAGTGCCTTACAACTGATGCAATGTGTTAGACCAACCTAGATATTTGTTTTGTCTTTATCACTTGGAATGGGGATGCAGGAGGAGCCAGCATCATACAAAATAGAATGGATTACTGCAAGGAAGTGTACCAACAGCTGAACAACCAGGAGCATTCCAGGCAACTCCTGGCCATCTGCCCAAAGAGCACACCCGTGAATGAAACAGATTGATCAAAGCTTTTGACCCAGTCCTTCAGAGTAGCCTACATCTCATACTTCTCATATCGGGCAAGCCTGCCATCTTTTGATGATATACAAAGCCAACACTCCTGGACATCCCATTACGTCAGGCAATAAAACCCTATATGAGAACCTCTCTGGCTAAGTTGAGGGTATCTTGAAACCCATTGCATAGGGGATCCCCAGTTTCTGTCACGACACTACAGATTTCTCACAGAAATTCAGCACCCAAGGACCAGTCGGACCAGGAACATTCTATGGACTACTCTTTAGAATCAGTCTCATTCTTGGACACACACATCTCCATCATGGACAGGCACCTCAGTACCTCATTTCACTGCAAACCCATGCATAACCTCACAATGCTGCACTTCTCTAGCTCCCACACTAAACATATTAAAAAAGCCATCCACTACAGACAAGCCCTATGCATTCACAGTATGTGTTCAGATGAGGAGGACACCTGAAAATGCTGAAGGACGCCTTCACAAGAACAGGGTATGATGTTCAACTCATCAAACGCCAGTTCTGACATGCCACAGCAAAAAGCCATATGAGCTCCTCAAGAGACAGACATGGGATACAACCGATAGGGTGCCCTTCACTGTCCAGTACTTCCCAGAAGTGGAGGAGCTATGCCATGTTCTTTGCAGCCTGCAACACATTATCAATGAGGCGAGCACCTCACTAAGACAACCTTAAAACAACCGCCAAACCTTAAATAGACCATTGTTTGCAGCAAACTAGCCAGCTTTCAGGACATCGACTACAACACCACATAACCCTGCTACGGCAACCTCTGTAAGACGTGTCAGAGCTTCACACATAGGAATACCACCCACCACATACACAGCAGATACTCATGTGACTTGGCCAACGTCGTCTATCTCATATGCTACAGGCAAGTATGCCCCGAATCATGGTATATTGGCGAAATCATGCAGATGCTATGACAACGGATAAATGGACACTACATAACAGTCATGAGACAGGGATGTTCTCTCCCAGTGGGGTAACATGTCAGCGATCAAGTATATTCGGCCTTATATCTTTGGGTGACCATCTTCCAAGGCGGACTTCAGGATATGCAACAACTCAGAGTCGCCAAGCAGTGGCTGATAGCCAAGTTTGGTATCCATGAGGGTGACCTCAATCAGAATCGTGGATTCAAGTCACACTACATTATACACTCTCATAGACACACTCACACACAAGCACACGTGCATGCACTCTCTCACACAAACACACTCGCACACTCACACAGATCGTCTTTCATACACATGATTTCTCTCACACACAGACTCACACTCATGCGCACACCTTCTCACAGGCATTTACTCTGTCATACACTCTGTCACACACACACTGTCTCTCCCTATCACCGTCACGTGCACACGCATGCAAACACATATAAATCTTTGGGGTGAATTTGCATTTGCAGCTTTGTTTTTACAAATACATTCTATTTTTTTCAAAAAACACACCATCTCTAGGCAGTCAGTCAATGTGCCATTTTACAAATTCATACTTTGGAAATAATACCAGTCTGACTTCCAGTTGGGATACCGACAAACTCTAACTTCACACTTTTAATGCATTTTCTGAGCTGAGATGTCACCATTTTTTATATACTGATAAAATCTTAAACTATCTTGGGGCAGTGGTTTGAAAGAAATTCTGAGATTTATATATTAATCAATCTAAACCTGCACCCATATTCCAGTGATTAAAGACTTAACAGCCATCTCGATTTGCGTAAAACATAGCATCAGTTTTATGATATTTTGATCTTTTATTTATAAATTCTGTGTCCTACGTTCCTGCCCCACTAGCTACTTGAAGAAGGAGCAGCACTTCAAAAGCTTGCACTTTCAAATAAACTTGTTGGATTACTAGTGTCAGGTGATTTTTAATAAAGTCCAAATAGATCACATCCACTGCTCTGCCCACATCAATCCTTTTCATTACCTCATGTTGTTGAGCTGCTCTCATCCAAGAAAGTGGGGAATATTCCCAAACACTCCAGACATGTACTTCACAGATGGTGGACAAGACTCAAGAAATGAGTTACTCACTGCATGATTCTTAGCCTCTGATCTGCTCTTGTAACTATAGTATTTACATGGCTAGTGCCAGACCTGAGTGGAAAAATATAATTACTGCCTAACCAGACCTTTAGATAATTTCACGTTAACTTTCTTGTTTTTAAATTCAATGCCACAATTTATGAAACCCAAGATTCCATATGCTTTATTACCTCCTCTCACATTATGTCCTGCCACCTTCGAAGAGTTATGTACATGGAGTGTCAGTTTCCTCTATCCTTGTATATCTTTTAGAACTTTGTCATTTAGTCAGTATTGCCTCTGGTTATTCCTTCTGTCAAAGTGAATCACCCATGCTTCCTATGCTAAATTCCAGCTGCCACTTGTCAGACTATTCTGCTAACCTGTCTACATCCTGTTACAGTTGATTAGGATCATCCTCACTTTCAGAAACACCTCCAAATTTGGAACCATTTGCAAATGTTAACTCCTGGGTAGTAACACTAACATCCTTCAGTTGGAAAAACAATAATTTATCATGAATCACTAATTTCTGTGTTTATTAGACATTTTAACCCTTACTAATATTGACCCTCAATTTTGTTAATCAGCCTTTGATGTGATAGTTTGTCAAAGGCTATCTCAAAATCCATATGGACAATATAGTCATTTTCCCTTCAGCAACCTTCTCAAGTGTCTGCAATTAATCTTAATAGTAGCTGTATAAAGTCTTGTGCGATATAAGGTGAAAACTGGAAAGCTGCTAATTAGTATTTTACAAAGCAGTTTATTTTCTGAGTGTGCATTCATGACAGTAAGTTCTTATGCCTAGGTGGCAGAAATGAACCTCTATATTTTCATTTTCTTTTTTTAATTTGATTGCAATTGTTCAGCACATTTAGGCCATTCAATGAGTGTGAAAGAGATGCAGAACAGTGGTTCCTGCCACATCAGGAATAGCAGCAGGCACTATGGTCTTTGTGAATCTTGATCCTATTGCATTTGAGCATGGCATGAATCAAAATGAATTTTTAGCCTGCAAAGGTGAGCAATAACAGAGAGCAAAATTTACCAAGTTTCTGCTGGACATTGGGAAGTAATCATTGTCTGTTTGCGAGGTGAGAAAATGAAGATTTGTGAAAGTATATCTTGTTTGGGAAATTTCTGACATTTTTAATGTATAATTCTGTGTGACACCAAACTTGTAGAAAAAAAATGAGAATACTCACAAAGTTTGATAAGTGGGCATTTAGCACAGCTAAAATTGTAGATTTTCCAATGCTTAGGCAGGGAAACAATGCACCATCATCTGAAACTATGGCTATTGCCAAAAAACAGTAGCTATCACACAAAAATCACTTGACTAGATCATTAGTCAAATCTAGTTTTCTGATATTACTCATTTAGGTTTTCCAAACTAGCTCTTTAGACAGTTTAGTTCCTTCTTTTCAAAATATCAACCCTATGTGAACTTAAATTCTCCCAGAATCTGCTAAGCATTTGATGAACATTTCCTGTTATATTGCCAGAGATAACAGCTTCAAACCCGCTATGAATCTGGCATGATTTTGTTGGAATATGGATAAATGACACTGAGACGTGGCTCCAAAACGCAATGTCTGCCAGGAAAGGAATCTTCAGCATTAGACCAGTAGGCGGCACAAAAAAATCCTCTTTTCCCCTCAGTCCACCTCCAAAACTGAATGAAATTGGTTCACAAATCTTTTAAGACATCCAAAATGGTAACTTCAACATGAAGAATGAGGAATTAGGATTAACCAGAAGAAGTAAATTGGTCTAAAAGAACACTTCTGATCAATTAAACAATGCTTGAAGACAAATATGTTGTGTAACACAAAAGTAATCTGGATATGGTAAAGATGGATGGTTGACGGTTAAACTTGCATTAAAGGCACATGTGGTTGTATTTAGCATATTAATTCATCTCTTTTGACTTCAAAATAACTTGGGGTTAAATCAAATATGTAAAAATAAATCAAAATGAGTAATGATTAAACAGTAATGGTTTGTTATAATATGGATATTACAAACGTCCTTACTAATGGACAAACTAGAATATGTACTTGACTGATATTCATTGATTACAAATTCGAGGGCAGTATTATCTCGGTTTTGAAAGTTTAATTTATGAATTAAAGTAATAGACTGAAAACTCTTATGAACATGCTTATTAATATTATGAACAGCATTTCGTAAACTTAAAATATTGTTAAATGGAGTTAAAAATGTATCAGTTATTGACTTATCCTAATAGCCCAGAGTTGACTCAGTTAGTATGCATTGCTGACATTTGTTTTCTGGAGTCCAATGCTTTCACTTATAAATTTAAGAGGAAAAGTCAAAACAATAATTTAGCTTTCAACAGTGAAATGCATTCAATAAATGCATAGTGGTTTTATATAATAAGCTATTTTGTACATATATAACTTTTGTGGGATTATTAATTCAGAATGTTTGAGTAAATGCCTGGGGTAGAAATTTAGGATAAATATGAAACCCAGATGTTCAATCCAGAATTTGTGAGAACAGACTGCAGTGTGGGTAGAAATAGCTCTTTGAGCCAACAATTGACCACAGAGCCTTCTCCTCTCTTTCAACAACCAGGAACTGAAACCCAAACCCCATTTTAAGAAAATAACATAACTCCTCCTCCACATGGTTCCTCAGGGGAATAGTCAAATAAAGTCATTTCCATTTATGAAACCGAGAATCCACAGGACAAAGTAGCAAATAAGTGAAATGATTTTTCAAGTATTAATTGGGGAAAACAAAGACATTGAGCTGGAAACACAAAGGGTGTGGAATATAAGTTAGGAGGGATTTGGGGTCCGGACCCTGCTACAAGGGAGAGATTTTGAGGCTAGTGGGTAGGATAGGGGTCAGTCAGCTGTTCTAGAGTTAATAGGAACACCACATTGGAGGTAGGTTTGATGACCAGTTTGCAACCATTCAAGATGGCATTGGATGATTATTTGGACAGAAATGGCATGCAGGGAAATGGGGAAAAAAGGAGGAGATTGGCACTAAGTAATAGAAACAGTGCAGGTCTGATGGACTGAATAGCTTCCTTCTCTGCTGTAATATTGGTGTGATTCTGTGATTCTACGGGGCAAGGAGTAAAGGCAGACTAGCGTGTGTGAGCCTGATTTAGAGAAACCACAATGACCATCACCATGGTTACTGTTTCACTGCTTTTTCCTGTCTTTTGCAAATATCTGCAGAAAAGCAAAGACCTAGAAAAGCAAAGACCAGTTATGCCAATCTGGAAGTCCTGCTGAATGCTATAAAAGATGAGAGGGAAGTCTTCTTCCTGGAGTTTGGAGTCAGAAGGCCACCTCATAGGTAGGCATGGGTGGAGATAGCAGTACGATTGGAATCCTAAACTGAGAAATTGATGCTATATGAAAACCCCAAGCCCATGGTCATAAGTACTATGAAGTGAAAAGCTAAACTTCAACATAAACACACAGAAATTGGCTATGCAGAGGGGGGTTTAACTTCAGAAATTAAGTAAAGATTATTCAACACTGCCTAACTGCTATCATTTAATAGTTAATGTCATTGCCTGCAATCAGTAGCTTGATTATCTAACGCAATAACATGCAAATCGGCTACTGTGACTAGAATGAGTTCCTATTGAAGAGGGAAAGCCATGATACTGTTGCCATGTCATCTCCAAATAATAGGAGAGATGTTTAAAACTACTGAGAACTGATCATTTTGTCCAGACTGGTTTTACATGGAGTAAAGACTGCATTGTTCACACACTCATTTGGACTGTAACTGGAATAAGCAAAGGAAGATTGACGATCAGATATCCTGAACAGCAGGAAAAATATTTGATGCAGTTGTGACATGTTTGTTATGAAGCACCATTAAATGGCAGAATGTTAAATGGATGCTTGCTGCAGCTGGAGAAAGGTCAAAAGCAGCCAGTCTGACTCAAACCTGCAACAACACTGGATGGAATGGCCATGTTGGGGATACAAAGTGTTTCAACACAGCAGTAGTGATATTAGTGTGAAGATCTCGTAATGGTTTGGGACAGCAATTTGTGTTTTTAACCGTACCATTGTAAGGTTTGAATAGGTTGTGATGGCTTTGTTGGGTTAAGTGAGGCCATGTTCAAATGACTTAAGATTTTGAACATTATGTTTATCCTTTGTGAATGATCATAGATTTATCTGTATTAAAGATCTCAATCAATTTCATAAATATTACAGTTAAAATGAGCCAAAGCCTGTATCTTTGCAGCCCCTTTCCAGGCTATGGCAAGAAATTTGGAAAACTGAATGAGATGTCCAATGATCAGTGTGTAAGAGTGAGTGAGGGAAGGCGTTGCATACAACAATAAGAATGGTAGAGCATGATTCTTGATGGAATGAGGGTACAGTAGCAGAGATAGAATGGATCTTCTCCTCTGCCAGTTCCCCTCTGCACCTCTCTATCTATCATAACCTCAATGTCCCAGTTTGTGAAACAGGGTGCCAATTCCACTTTACAAATACCATAAACTGTTAAGGTCAGCTCTGACTGCCAGTGCTTGACTGCATTCACCTTTTTAACATTTTGTTGTGCCAGAGATTCCAGGATTTCTTGGCAGTGGGAAGTACTGCTGACTAAACTGAGCTAGTATTGGATGAGATGGGTGTCATTGAAACATGGTACCAATTTAATGAGGCAGGTTTGGAACAATATTGTAAAAGCACTGGCTAAGCCTCCCAGAGAGAAATCCCCCTGCCAAAAATGGCATTTAGCTGATTTCTGGTAAAATTTAGCCCTATATTTGTGCCACTTTGTTCTTTATAAAACTTTAAAATCCAAGAACCAATTTCTAAGATGGAAATGGGAATGTGAACTTCACAGATAACTGATAAAGTCATCATAATGAATACTGTGTGAGAAAACTGGATGCAATATCGGAAATCACAATACGGAAAGAACCTAGGTCTCTCTGATGCTACAAATCTTTTAGATTAACTTCCTTTATTTTACATTGTTCCTTCATGTTCTCTCTATCAAAATGTGTTAACCCACACTTCTCTGCACAGAACTTCATCTGGCATCAATCCACCACTCAATAAATTCTTGATATTCTTTGAAGGTTCCATACCATTCTCCTCACAGTTCACAATGCTTCTAAGTTTTGTATCATTTTCAAACTTGGGAATTGTTCCCTGCATATCAAGATCTTGATAACTAATATAAGACAGCAAAAACAATGGTCTCAGTATGAACCCCACTACAAACCTTCCTCTAGCCTGAAAAATATCCATCCAATTCTCTGTTCTTTAACACTCAGTCAAGTTTGCAACCAACTTACTACTGCCCCTTTACTCCATGACCTATAACTTCTCCCACAAGTCTGTGGTGCAGTACTGTATACAATGTCTTTTAAAATTCCATACATATCACAACAACAGGATTATCCTCTTCAACTCTTTCTGCTAGTTCTTGAAACAACTTTATCAGTTCAGTTAAACAAGAATTTCCCTGAGGAATTTCATGCTTGCACTCGTTAATTAATTTATATGCTCCCAAATAACTAATAATTCTATCCCAAATTATCGTTTCTCCTTGACCAAAATTAAACTGACTGGTCTGTAATTGCTGGGCCACTATTTACAATTTTTTTTTAAAAGTGCATGAAGTTTGCAATTGTCTTGTCCTTTGGTTTTACAGCTGGTCCAGGGATCTCTGAAATACAATGACCAGTGCTGCTGTACAATTTTCACTTACACTTTCTTCAACATCTTTGAATGCATTTCATCTGGTCCTGATGGCTTTACATCTCTAAGTACCAACAGTTCATCCATTATCACTTTCATAGCAAGTTTGAACCCTTCCAGTAACTGAGGCTCCTCCTCTATCATCATGATCAGGTTGAAATCTATTTCTGTGGTGAAAGCTGATGCAAAATATTCAGATATGTCCTTACTTTTATATTTCCTGTTCCTTCATCAAGTCCTCTCCTCTTTTTAACACCCTTATTCAAAATATGTGCCTATCAAAGTCATTGGAATTCCCTATTACATTCGCTGTCAGATCTCTGTTTAATTACAACATAGAGTCATAGAGTCATAGAGATGTACAGCATGGAAACAAACCCTTCGGTCCAACCTGTCCATGCCGACCAGATATCCCAACCCAACTAGTCCCACCTGCCAGCACCCAACCCATATTCCTCCAAACCCTTCCTAATATTTACCAATCCAAATGCCTCTTAAATGTTGCAATTGTACCAGCCTCCACCACATCCTCTGGCAGCTCATTCCATACACGTACCACCCTCTGCATGAAAAAGTTGCCCCTTAGGTCTCTTTTATATCTTTTCCCTCTCACCGTAAACCTATGCCCTCTAGTTCTGGACTCCCCGATCCCAGGGAAAAGACTTTGTCTATTCATCCTATCAATTCCCCTCATAATTTTGTAAACCTCTATAAGGTCACCCCTCAGCCTCCGACTCTCCAGGGAAAACAGACCCAACCTGTTCAGCCTCTCCCTGTAGCTCAAATCCTCCAATCCTGGCAACATCCTTGTAAATCTTTTCTGAACCCTTTCAAGTTTCACAACATCTTTCCGATAGGAAGGAGACCAGAATTGCACGCAATATTCCAACAGTAGCCAAACCAATGTCCTGTACAGCTGCAACATGACCTCCCAATTCCTGTACTCAATACTCTGACCAATAAAGGAAAGCATAACAAACACCTTCTTCACTATCCTATCTACCTGCGACTCTACATTCAAGGAGCTAGGAACCTGCACTCTAAGGTCTCTTTGTTCAACAACACTCCCTAGGACCTTACAATTAAGAGTATAAGTCCTGCTAAAATTTGCTTTCCCAAAATGCAGCACCTCTCATTTATCTGAATTAAACTCCATCTGCCACTTCTCAGCCCATTGGCCCATCTGGTCAAGATCCTGTTGTAATCTGAGGTAACCCTCTTTGCTGTCCACTACACCTCCAATTTTGCTGTTATCTGCAAACTTACTAACTGTACCTCTTACACTCGCATCCAAATCATTTATGTAAATGACAAAAAGTAGAGGACCCAGCACCGATCCTTGTGGCACTTGCTAACATCATAATTCTACATGGCATTCTATGTCTGTAACTAATCAGTCTTATTTACTATACTCTTGTGCATTCAGATTCAGGTTTTAAATTTTAAATTTTAATATTTTAATTTTAGGTTTTAATTTTTCCCATTCTCAAACTCAACCTATCAACTTTCTAGTGTCTGCTGTAGTGTGATTTGTTGCTAACAGGATTCTGTGCCCCTTGGCTACAATATTTTCTACTGATTTCCACCCCCACTCCCCCCAACCTTGCTAACTTAGTTTAAAGTCCTCCTCAACTGCAATAGCAAAATATCCCATTAGGAACTCATTCCTGGCTCTGTTCAGATGCAAATCATGTACCTTGTGCAGGTGCCATCTTCCCAGGATCCAATCCCAATGTCCCAGGAATTTAAAGTTCTCCCTTCACCTTCTTTCCAGCCATGCATTCAACTGCTTTATCCTCCTATTTTTCTATTGATCATATGATGCTGAGAATAATCTGATGACCACCTTTGAGCTCTTGCTTGCTAAGTTTCTGCAAAATTATATTTTTTTAAATGCAGGATCACATCTACTTTTCTTTCTTTATCATTTGCAGAAGAATTAAAAGGCATAGATGTCCTGGAGCTGTGATAACTGACCTGCAACAATCACAAGCATCTTCCAGTGATCCAGGCATGACACCAACCAGCAAGGTGAAAGCTATTTTGGGGGTGAAGTATAAGGGTGGGTAGGAGGTGTATTACTTGCTGCGCTATTTCTGGCCTCTAAACCTGCTCTAACCTGGTCATTGTTCATATGTTGCATAAAATTCCATTGATTCGTGTTTTGCTGGTGTTCCTTGATGTCACACTTGGTCAAATATGGCCTTGATACCAAGGGCTGTCACTCTCATCTCACCTCTGAAATTCTAGCTTTTTTGTCCATTTTTGAAACCAAGGGTGTAATGAGATCTATAGAAAATATTGTAAATCGCGAGGCTTCTAATACTGATTCCTGTGGTAACCCACTAGTCACTGCCTGCCATTCAGGAAAGTATCCATTTATTCCTGCTGTCTCCTGTCTGTTAATCAGTTCCCTATCCATCACAGTACATTACCCTCAATTACATGATAACGTATTGTGTGGGACTTTGTCAAAAGCCTTTTGAAAGTCCAAACAAACCTCATCCACAGGTTCCCCCTTACCTACTCTATGAGTTATATCCTCAAAGTCCTCGGCCCTTTTCTGCATCATAAGGTCAGAAGTGGGGATGTTCTCTAACAAGTGCACAATGTTCAGCATCATTCAAATACAATTTCAACCAGATCAGGACAATATCAACACTTGGATTGAAAAGTGGCAAGAACCATTTGTGTTACATATGAACAGTAGTTACAAGAGCAGGTTAGAGGCCAAAAATACTGCAGCAAGTAATACACCTCCAGCCCACCCATATACCTTATCCCCCAATAAAGCTTGACCACCATCAGCAAAGCACAGGTCAGGGGTGTGATGGAATACACTCCACTTGCCTGATATGTGAAACTCCAATAGCACTTAAGAAGCTTGACACCATCCAGGATAAAGCAGGTCGCTTGATTGACATTTTATCTACAAACATCCAGTCGCTCCGCAACTGATGCTCAGTAGCAGCAGTGTGCACTATCTATAAGATGCACTGCAGAAATTCAGCAAAGATCCTTGGACAGCAAGAATCCAAACACATGACTACTTTATCTGGAATGACATGGAAAGCATTTACATGGGAACATCAGCACGTGTAAATTTCCCTTCAAGCCACTCACCATCCTGACTTGGAAATATATCAATGCTCCTTCACTCATGCTCAGTCAAAGTCCTGGAACTCCCTCCTAACAGTATTGTGGGTCTACCTATAACACATGGACAGCAGCTACTCAAGAAGGCAGCTCATCATCACCTTTTCAAGAACAAAAAATGCTGGCAAGCAAACAATGACCACATCTAGCATTTTCCAGAAGAATGTTCTGCAGCCATTCTCTGACATTCTTGCTTTTAGATTTATATTTAGATTTAGGTTTAGATTTCGATTTGGGTTTCATACTCTAGGGTACTCAGGTATAGGGCCCAAGAATATTGTGAAAAGTATATGTGTGTGTGTGCATATGTGTGTACATGTGCATGTTTGTGCACGTATATGCTGGAGAAGAGAGGAGGGGGAGGGTTTTGACATTACATTATTACATTGGGAGACTCATACAAAACTTGAGTACAGTTGTCAGGGAAGTTTTAAAGCAACAGTCAGAGATGTTTAATATTTCCCTCCAGGGCCACTTGCAGTCTTCTCAATGAAAGACTACAAGTTATCAAAGTTTCACGTCCCATGCTGCAGCCTATAGTGAAGCTAGTGGAGGGGTAAGCAGGGAAGTGACGCTTAAGTGTATGCACAAGGGTCATTATTTTTGTAACCACTATCTTGTGATTTAATTTTTGAATTGAATTTGCATTTCCTCTTGACTTTCATACTTGTTTTGTCAGAAGGACTAGTAATGCTTATGAATTATTTGATCACACAGAGCTTAAACATCAAAGGAATGTCAACATTATACTCTCACTTCATCTTGTTGTTCTTCTAAACACTGATACACTTGCACCTTCTGTTTCCTTGTGTCACTGTTCTGCAATTTATCACTGGATATGTGGTCTGTTTTGAGTAAATTGAAAAGGAACACAAAAGGTGGGGTTAATGTATTCGGAGAGTGGATAGTGAAATCAAGGGTGAATACAGAACGAAGGATCAGGCATGGGAAAGGAATGAAGGGGAGAGAAGGATACTAAAAAATGAACAGTTCAATGGAGACAAATGTAGGTAGAAAAGTTAATGAGTCGGCGAATCATTAAAAGTGAGAAGCTGATAGGAAGACGAAAGTTGGAGTGATAGAGAACATAGTAGGAGTAAGTGTGGGGAAAGGTTGGGAAGATCCAAGAAAGCTCCAGAGGATTATGTTAATTCTATAATGTAGAGAATTCAACCTTAGGTTGGCTTTATTCCAGGCCAGTTTCTATACCATACATTTCCACTCACCGAAAATGACAATACAGGATGAACTACAGAAAATGTAAAGTGGAAAAGAAAACAAAAGATAAATGAAGATTTCAAAATGGAAGAATTAAAGCATTAGGTAATAGAAAAAAAAGGTAAGGATGTGCTGGCCTTTGACGAGGTTAAAAAAGTTCACAAGGATGATACCAAGAATGAAGGGCTTGAGGAAAAATTGAGGACTCTAGGTCTGTAATCAATAGAGTTCAGAAGGATGAGGCTATTTCATTTAAACTTGCAGAAACTGAGCGGCCTGGACAGATTGGTCATGGAGAAGATATTTCCACTGGTAGGAGAGTCTAGGATCCAAGGGCCAAGCCTCAGTGTGAAGGGATGATCTTTTAGAACTGGGATGAGCAGGAATTTTTTTCAGCCAGACCAGAAGGTCTTTAATCTGTGGATCTCCTTGCTGTATAAGGCCATAGAAGCCAAGCCATTGAGTGTCTTGTTGTCAGAAATAGACGGCTGCTTAATTAGTGGGGGATCAAGGATTATGGGCTGAAGGCAGGAGAGTGGGATTGATAAAAACGCATCAAACATGATTGAATGATGGAGCAGACTCTTTGGCTTATTCTGATCCTAAATCTTATTGTTTAAACTAGAAAAGAGGATGGGTTCACTGAAAATTTTAGTCGCAATAAGACATCCACTAATATTTTTGTAAAACATTGGATCCAATCCTTCTTGACCAGAGAACTCTAAATAAAAGCAAAATACTGGGAATGTTAGAGATTAAAATGAAAACAGAAATTTAAGGAGAAGCTCAACATGTTGGCTTCAATTATGGAGAGAGAAATGGAGTTAATGTTTTGTCTATATTATGTGTCGTCTTCAGGGAGAAGTTCCAAAGAAAACGTTAACGTTGTCAGACATCTACCTGCACCCTTCAGCTTGAAAAGATTTTGCAACATAACTAATTGCTCATGCTTGCCAATAAGGATAAGGAATATCTTACAATCTTTGTGAATGTTGGGACTAACAGTCTTTCCTTAAATTAATGAGGTTTAATAATTGAGAAAAAAGAACAGAAAGACTGAGGAAAATAGTGAATTGAAATCACATCAAGGACAGACAATAACAAAGAGAGGGAAGGAAAGACTGAATTTGATAGAGAGAATGAGGGAGAAAGAGACAGGGAGGGAGAAAAGTGACAAGGAAAAAGCAATTTTAAGAAGTAGAAATAACATTTGCTTACTTTTAATCTCCAAACAAAATTCCACAATTAATTAACTAATTAAAATTGGTCCTTTTTTGAGCCAAAGATTTTTATTTGCATTGTATTAATAATGATCGCATTGTTAAAGGTTTGCTTGCACTCTTACTCAGCAGCCTTATCTTTCTTCAGTGACAGTAATGGGCAATTAATGTGCAAATTCAGCATTCTGTGCGTTATGGATGAGATGCTGTTTGGGCAAAACAAAAAGCAGTGCAGTGTGAATCTATGAGCAATTTATGTAGTTATGCAACTCATGGTGCATTTCTTAATCCCGCGAATTGCTGGCTGATGTACATATCAATAACAGCAAGTGTTGGTAACACATACTTAGTTTTCCAGCAAAACTTCAGAACATTATCCAATATAGGGCGAACAGACTAATCAGTTTAAAAAGAACCAAATCCACCAGGTTACCGTGAGCAGAATCAAAGGTGATCCACAACACAAAAAAAGACAAATAACTTATAAATGGAAATCAATGCCATGCACAGAAATTGCTGGGAAACCTCCCTGAAAGTGGCCATGCAAGTAGATAGAGCGGTAAAGAAGGCATTAGGCATGCTTGCCTTTACTGGTTGGGGAATTGAGTACAAGAGTCAGGAAGTCATGTTGCAGTTTTATAAGACTTTGGTTAGGCCACACTTAGAGCATGTAGTTGCCACATTAAAGAAAGGATGTGGAGAGGGTGCAGAAGAAGTTTACCAGGATGCTGCCTGGATTAGAGAGTATTAGCCAGAAGGAGAGGCTAGAAAAAACTCAAATGGTTTCCTCTGGAGTGGTGGAGGCTGTGGAGAGACTTGATTGAAACCTACAAAACTGTGAGATATTTAGATAGGGTTGACAGTCAGAACCATTTTCCCAGAGTTGAAATATGTAAAACTAGGGGAATGCATTTAAGGTGAGAGGGGAATATTCAAAGGAGATGTGAGGGCAAGTTCTTTACAGAGACAGTGTTAGAAGTCTGGAAAGGCTGCCGAGAATGATGGTAGAGGCAGATATGATAGGGACTTTTAAGGAATTTAAGCACATGAATATGCAAGGAATGCAGGGATTTAGACCAAGAGTAGGCAGAAGGGATTAGGTTAATTTGGCAGCATGTTCGGCACAACATTGTTGGCCAAATAGACGGTTCCAGCGCTGTACAGTTCTATGTTTCATATTGTAAACTCAGCAGATCTGCCAACATCTGTGGAGAGAAAGCAAAGTTAGTGTTTCTGGTCCTGTCATCCTTCTTCACAATCGATTGTAGCTAGGAAAAGGTTGGTGTATATGCTGAAGATTGGGTAGGGAGAACAGGGAAGAGTTAACAGTTGGTGAAAGAATAACAGATAAGTGAGAGAACAACAGCAATAGAGTGAGAACAACAGTTTGACAGACAAAGGAATGAGTATAGGTCAACCTGGGACAATGAATAGCTGCTAACTGGAACCATTAGGATGATTGTGGTAGCAGTCCATGACAAGGCTTGGTATGTGGAGTATGGGGTAAGGTTAAGGGAGAGATTTAGATTCACCACTATTTACAAATAATTGCAAGAGTAAATAAATTTACAATTGGCATGCTCTCCCTACTTGGGACCCAGTGCCAGGAGAGTGCCATTGAAAATTCAACAAGTTTTTTTAGATTATTTTTGAAAAATTACAATGTTGTATTGACTGACTGGATAGATGTTTGAGGACAGTAAAGAAAGCGAAATTCCACCACCTTCAATCCCCCGACAAGCTTATATCTTATGAACATATGATCTTGTGAAGCCACATGCAACCCTTACTTGGAAACATATCTCTGTTCCTTCACTGTCATTTGTTTGAATTCATGATATTCCCTCCTTACCAGCACTGTGGGTGTGCCTACACTCCAAGGACTGCAGCTATTCGGGAACGCAACTCAGCACCACCTTGTCAAGGTCAGTTAGAAATGGACAATGTATGCTGGCCCAGCCAGTGATTCCTACATCCCATAAACAAATAATAAAAAAAGATAGACAGACATGATGGATAAAAAAATATACCTGTGTACATGGCAAGATTTTAGCTATATGGAAAAAATCTCCTTTTTGCACAGAGTGAAAATGTGGACCCCTGCTTCAATTTACATGGCTTATGAGTGTTTTATTAATGGTACTTTATCGATTTTCCTGATTGGTTGCTAATGGGACGTAGACAACCCAGTTTTGATTTATAAAACCATGGCATCTGGTGCGCCTTCTTGAGAATAATTTAATCTGCAAATTCATTAAGTATTGACAGCGCTATCAATCAACTCTTCTTGGCAATACTATTGGTTCCTGTTTTCTACACTTCTAATTGATATTTAATTATCAAAGTCCCATTCATTGGCAGACTTGTTAAACAACGTGGGCCAGAAAAGCAAAGAGATCAATCATGATATCAGAAGCAAACCTCCAATGTGGAAAAAGTTCCTTCAATTACACCTTAAGTGGAATGAATGTCTGATAATATCTCTCCTCAGCAGATGTCTCTATTTAACACTAAAATCATCAGCAAGGCATCAGAACATGAAAAAAAAATACATCTATCTACGCCCTTGAACACTTGAATCTCTCGTAAACTTCCAACAAAAAGAAAATTGAGAGCGAAAGGTTCATGTAAATTTGAAATGCAATTATTTACCACATAGACATGGTGAAATAATAGTACCATGAGTAGCATATCTTTGAGTAAGGGTACGAAGAATGCCGATGAGAACTTTCCTCACTGCTTACAGGTCATGGAGAAGCAGATGCAAGGACGTGCTTGATTGCTCAAAGTAGCTGTTATCTAACACAAGTAAACATTGCAGACTGTCTGATGTCTGTCACATCATCAGTGTGAGTTTGAAGACAGCCAGTGGCATAGAGATGAGCATTCCAGTGGCTACTGCAAAGCCACACTCTTAACTCTCCAAATCCACTTGCAATCTCATATGCAAATCCCTGCTTATTAATTCTATCCATAGCATATCTATCCAGATCAAATGAGCAAATTTAATTAAGATGCATGGGTGAGAGTCGTCTATTAGTCTACTTGCTCTCTTCGCATGCGATCACACCATTGTTTGGCACTCTCAGCTGTTTTTCTTTCCTGGCCAGTAAAATGCAATTCCTGCTTAATTTCTCTGTGCATTTGTTCTGCTTTTTGGAGGAGAAAATTAAAATTTGCTTGGTATAGGAAGCAAGTTTTGCATGCACATGTTGGTGCACATCAACCATTTTTAGAAGTGATTTGTGCACATCGATGGTTTACAGTTGACAGAAGGGGAAAGGTGATTTCTTTACATTGCCTTATGCTTTACAAAAGGAAATATTACAATTCTTTGATAGGTCAGTGCTGATGAGATGCGTGTTTTATTTACTTTGCTTTCAATGCACTGCATGCAAAACCAATTTAAACATAAAAGATAGATAATTTGTTAAAGTGGAGCACCTTACGTAACTGACTGTTAGATCTGTGTGGCCTCAACAATGAAACATTAGTGAACAAGTGGACATCAATGAGAACAACAATTGCTTATAAACTACATTTGACAGAACAAAATATAACAACACACTTCACTAGAACATTCTCAAATTTAAGAAGATATTAGGATGGAGGACTCAATGAGATGGTTTTCAAAAGGATCTTAAATTAAGCAACAAAAACAGAAATTGCTGGTAAAGCTCAGCAGATCTGGCAGCATCTGGAGAGAGAAATAAAAATTAACATTCTGGGTCGTGGGACCCTTCCTCAGAACATCACCAACTCAGTTCTGAGGAAGAGTCATTCGACCTGAAATATTAACTCTGATTTCTTTCCACAGGTTCTGCCAGACCTGCTGAGCTTTTCCAGCAATATTTGTTTCTGTTTCTGATTTACAACATCCACAGTTCTTTTGGTTTTCTTGAATTAAGTGCTATAAATGGTCCAATGATCAACAACTATGACATGACAAAGACGAGAACTGGAGCTGTGCAGCCATTTTGAAACTCACAGAGAAATTGAGGGATTGAAACAATGGAAGAAATAGAAAGCAAGCATGAGAATTTTACAATTGCGCTAATTTCCCAGATTAGGGGAGCCAATATAAGTTAGGGCATACAGGGGAAATGAATGAATGGAGTTGTGTTACAGTTAGAAGAGTGTTGCATGGTCTCATGTTTAGGCAGGATGCAAGATTGAAGGCTCTTGTCATTGAACTATTCAGAACAAAACAAAATGGAGATGGTGGCACCTGTTTAGATGAGCTGAGACAGAGTTGAAGTTGGTGACGTTACAGAGGTGAAAGCTGCATATGCAACTTTTCCCACACACTTTTCCGCAGCTAACTTTGCATTCAGGCTCCACATTGGTCTTACCATTCAATTATGTGGCACCAGAGGTGAAAGTATTCACCAACATCTGAACCTTCCAGCATTCACACCAAGGACACTATATTTTAACACTAACAGCACATCAGTTCAACCACTGCAAGGCAGGACTGCCTTCAGTGTGTGTTGCTGCAATATTAGTATAGAGGATGAAGCTGAAAAGGAGAAGTTGGTACCCAGATTTGTGGGCACGTTACAGGAGACACTGGGGGACAGCTTATTGGACTGGATTTTTTCCTCAATACCAGCAAAAGAGACTATACAACCAGACTGGACAGAGAATAGTTACCCATGTTGGTTAAGTGCACTGGAAGGAAAAGAGACCCAGCAATGTAAAGAGAAATTCAATAACTTTTTGAACTCCAGAAGAGTAAGTGCCACCATTTTCTCTCTGTGAGAGAGACTGGGGATAAGGGATTCTTTTTCAGGTTGGCAAACATCCACCAGTGAGGTTCTAATGGGAGCTGCTTACAATGTATCTTCATGACTTGGAGGAAGGAAGCAAATGTACCATAGCCATATTTGCAGATGACGCAAACATAGTTTGAAAGGCAAGTTGCAAAAGGGACACAAATAGTATACAGAGAGGTATTAACAAGTTAAGTAAGTGTGCAAAAAGGTTGGCAAATGGTGTATAATGTGGAAAAATATTAAATTGTTTAGTTTGGAAGGGAGAATAAAAGAACAGAACATTACTTAAATGAAAGCTGCAACACTTAGGGACTTGGGAGTATTTGTACACTTAACGCAGAAAGCAAATATGCAAGTGCAGCAAGCAATCAAGAAGGCTAATGAAGTGTTGATCCTTATTTTAAGGGTGTTAGTGTATAAGAGCAGGAAAGTCTCAATGTAACTGTGCAAGATGCTGGTGAGACCACATCTGAGCACTGTGAACAGTATAGTACCCTTATTAAAGAAAATATGCTATTTCATTATGGGGAGTTCAGATAAGGTTCATTAGGGCCATCCCTGAGATGGAGGGATTGTCTTTGAGCCAATGCTGAACAGATAGGAGCTCTACTCACTGGAGTTTAGAAGAATGAGAGGTGATCTCATTGAAACATATAGGATCTTAAAGGGCTTGACAGGGTAAATGTTGAGAGAATGTTTCCCCTCATGGGAGACTGTTGGACTGAAAGGCATAGTTTCAGAATAAAGGGACACCAATTTAAGAATCAGATAAGGAGGAATTTTTTCTCTAAGATGGTTGTGAGTCTTTGGAACTCCTTGCCACAGAGAGCTATGCAAGCAGAGTCCTTGTGTACATTTAACATTGGGATAGATAGATTTTTGATCTGTTGGGGAATCGAGGGTTGCAAGGAAAACACAGGAGAGTAGATGTGAGGAATGTCAGATCAGCCATGATCCTATTGAATGGTAGAGCAGGCTCAAGGCCCTACTCCTTTTCTTAATCCTCATGGCCTAATGAACCTAACATTCAGTCTAACACAGTGTCAGGGAGCTGGGCTTGATTCCAACCTTGGGTGACTCTGTGGATTTTGCAGGCTTTCCCATGACTGCATGGGTTTCTCCCAGGTGAGCCAGTTTCCTCGCGCAATCCAAAGATGTGCAGGTTTGATGAATAGGCCATGCTAAATTATCCTGTAGTGTCCAGGGATGTGCAGATTTGGTGGATTGGCCATGGTAAATGTGGGGTTACAGGGTTAAGTTGGGGGCATGCTGGGTCAGGACTGGGTGCTCTTTGAGGGACAATACAAACTTGATGAGCCAAATAGCCTCTACATGCGCTGCAAGGATTCTATGATTCTATGAGAATCACTCATGTGACCTCCAAATTGAGACAACCAAGTAAGATTTACTGTACTGAGTTGAGTTGCTTGAACATCAACCCTAAAGAGACCAGTTCATCTTCAAAATGTTTCTCCCCCACCTCTGAGGAAGAAAGCACATATCCCTCAGAGGATACACCAGCTCAGAGCCTGACACCTCAGTGGGTATTTTATCTTGTTTTGATTCGGGAGCATAACTTGATAAGTAGGCCACTGGCCCATCTCCACAGCACAGTGGAGAGGTAATGCCCCAGTTCTCTGGCACTCAGTGGACTGCAGAGCCTCACTATGTGACCTTTATCTTTCTGGCTGTGGCATGCATAAAACTAGCTGTCTCTATGGACAGTTTGACAGTTACCATGGAATCCCACATCCAGCACGCTTAATGTGTGCAGTAAATGCATTCCTTTGCTGTCGTCATCAGCCTTTGCATTAGTAAGAAGGTGAGAGGCATAAGGATGACCTTAACTTTATTTCAGGATGATCTTCCACTTAAGTAGACTGGCTGTTGCCAACAGGCATCCAGGTGGAAGGGAAATTGCATGCAGGATTCACAGAAGTTGCCGATCAGGACATTCTAGAGCAGCTGGGAACTTTCACTTCCACCCTTCCTGCGATTCCTAAACCTATGGAAGTAGCAGCTGGGGAGAGGGCTCGGGGGCGGGGTATACAGGGTCTGCAGTTGAGCAAGAAACTTCCAGCACATTTGTGCCTTCTTGCCACAAACATCCCCTGGGTTGTATGCTCAAATGTTCTAGGCCAAAAGGCTCCCATAGACTCCAGGCTCTGTTCACCCAGCTGTGGACCCTAGGATCACACCTCGTTGCCGTTGGAAGGGCAAGGGGAAAGAAAATGGGGACACATAGGCTGCACTGTCAACACTGCATTGTAAATATATTCTCACCTCTGTAAATTTATATATGCACTTTACATCATCACATGTCAGATTGACCATCATTTTAGCCATAGGTTCAAGTTACATGCCTACTATGTCAGAATTAAAGAGCCACTTCATACATCCCAATGATGATAGAAACTATACTGTTGAGGTATTGCTTAATTCTGAGAAGCGTCCAAGAGAGCAACAGACTTCAGGCATCCCGCCTTCAACACTTATGTTTCTGACTGCAGCCAAGACCGGGCATTTTAACAGTGGGTTCAAACTTAACGGGATATCTTGTGATCTGTCCTTGCCTTCAGTCATATTCCATACTGATAGACACTTTTGTATGTGACTACTTAATCACTCACGATGCACACTTCTCTGGAGGCAAAATTTCATTCTACCTATGGGTGGATTCTTATTGGAGTTTGATTGAAATGGGCTAAGGTGAGATCTGTGACAGACTTGAACAAGTGTTCTGGCAAGGCCGATCTCAATGTTAGAAGCAACCCCCGTCTCCTTTTATGCTTTGTACAACTGACAAAGTAAGGTTAATGGGTGGTACGGTGGTTAGCACTGCTGCCTCACAGCACCAGAGACCCAGGTTCAATTCCTACCTCAGGCGACTGACTGTGTGGAGTTTGCACATTCTCTCTGTGTCTGCGTGGGTTTCCTCCCACAGTCCAAAAACATGCAGGTTAGGTGAATTGGCCATGCTAAATTGCCTGTAGTTTAGGTGTAGGGGAATGGGTCTGGGTGGGTTGTGCTTCAGCGGGTCGGAGTGGACTTGTTGGGTCGAAGGGTCTGTTTCCACACTGTAAGTAATCTAAGTTGAAACAAAGAATTGTTGATGCAGGACATTTGAGCAAAAACAGAAATTGCTGGAAAGTTTCAGTAAGTCTGGCAGTATCTGAAGAGTGAAAGCAGTGTTAACATTTTGGGGCTGAAGAACGGTGACTGGACTTGAAACGTTAACTCTGCTTTCTTTCCATAGATGCTGCTAGATCTCCTGAGTTTCTCCAGCAATTTCTGATTTTGCTTCATTAATACCCAACTTCACATCTTACCAAACTCACCAAACAAGTTAATGTTGGGAAAATTCAACAAGGCAATTAGAGAATATACTTGATTAATTCAACTCACTGCATACTCTGAATAACATCCGTGTTACCTCTGACCAAATTGCAGCTTAGGGCTTCAGCCATACACACTCTTCATCCATGGACATTGGAATCTAACATTTGTTAACCCCTCATGACCATCATGGCACCCCTCTAATCCACGTGCAATCTGTTTCGGAAGAACTAACTTCCATTGTCAACAGTCAAACTGGCGAACAACATTGAAAGTATGCCTTGAACACATTTTACAGGCAGGGACGTGCACTCAACTAATGGACTGGACTAGTTCGCATCTCACGGTGACTCTCTTAGCACTCACTCACTTAATGTCTACCTGAGTACTCACATCATATATGCCTTGCATTTCAAGAGGTGGAGAGGAGGACAGTGACAGCTGAAAAATCAAGTTGAATGGAAATACAGCATAAGAGGGAATAGGAAGCTAGGGAAGGCAAGGGTTATTGGCAATAGCCACCACCGTGACCTCAACAGGGCATGTATTTAGGAGCAGGATGCATATCATAAAGGTGTAATGTTGAGGTTCATGGGCATGGGGAAAGCAGTTAGAGCTAAAGTTTGATATGCTGGGTCCACATGGTGGGAATGGGTGGAAATAGGCTGTCACGATAGATTGAGATAATAGGGGACATGGAGTTTTTGCAGGGGGAAAGCTATCTAGTGATAAGGTGGGGCATAGTGCTGATGGTGTCCACCATGAACTGTGTTCCCAGCCAACATTTTTTCTAGATGTGACAAGCTACTAGAAATGGCTGAGACAATATCCAAGATGAGCAAAGTCAGTGTCAGTTTGAGGGGTAAAAATATAGCCTCAACATTTCCTGGACACCATGATATTGAAGCAACAAATACATGAAATAGTCACATGCAAACCCCAACTGCATTTAATTTGCATTCACTTCATCACCCATTTCCTATGCACACATATTGGGTGCTTGGCGGACAGTAAATGGTCAAAGGCGATTTACAAAGTCCTGTTGGTACTTAACTTAATGAACGATGGCATTTCACTAATGTGGAAATTGGCAGGAGTGGTGCTACAAAAGGCCTTTGCCTGCTGAAGGTGAACCACTATTTATTTAACTTCTAGATGTCCAGTATGTGCCTGCACATCACTTCATATCTGTCATGTAATATTGTTAGTTTAATGATGTTTTGTTCTGAATTCCAGGACAAGTTGAGCATTTAATGTGGATCTAGGATGGAAAGGACATCCTCGTGCTGCAGGCACTCTCTTCTCGATGAAATTGGGTAGTCACTCAACCAGCATAGCCCCTTCACCAAGTTGCTGCACAGGCTAATCCTGAATATGGATGGATGATGCAAAGTGTAGATAAAATGTTGCCCGTGCTTTGCTCAGAATCATGGTGGAGATGATATTGGGAGCTGTAGTTCCATTGTTTGGACTGGTCTAGGGGTGTCCTCCAGTACAGTCAGGACAGAGTATGCTGCTTGATCCTGGTGCGCTGTGCTCTGGGACAGGATCAGTCTTCTGAGGAGGAGAACACTATGAGGAGTGCGTTCTCCTTGTCCATGACAGAAGTCAACTATGTTGAGTGCTACAAACCAGAAAAAACATGTCCTTGACACCCAGTTCCAGTGGATGAGAGCTGAGTGCAGCTCATCATCGTAGAATGTGAACTCATCTTTGGTTATAATGCAGAAATTCAATTTGCGTTGTCATGGCAAATGTCAGCCTTGATTGTTTTTGTTTGATTTCCCTTTTGCTTTTTGTAAATAAAAGCTCACATTTGGATTTGTCCGATTGCTCACTGTGATGTGGTGTTCCTCTACTGGACAATGATTAGCTGTGGGTCTACAGTGGGCAATGGACACAGTGTAGCACTGACATACAGGGTGTTCAGACAACATATAGTTACAGGCAGATTCCAAGATTGCAGTGGCAGGGTCAACCCTGTGGCATTTGGCTCCTGACCGTGTGGCTAGGCCACTCATGGGCACAAGTAGCTTTCACACAGTTTCATTTTTGTCTTTACAGCTCAGTAGCTTGGTCATTTTTTTTTTGGTTTTGATTGTCCTGGGGTCTCCTCCTGCAGGTGGCAAGGGTCCCACATACCTTCATCCCTGCTCCATCTCAGATGGTGGTATCAGAAGACCTGTTGGTCAATGTACACAATCGAAGGAGGTGCGGGGGTCATGCAACATTGACCATTTCCAGCTCAGAGGCGGTGGACATGGCAGCAATGTTGTTGAGGCAGCAGAAAAGATGCACATTGCCAGGAGCCCAGGGAACAATGGCAGATGGAGGCAGCTGAAGCAGCAGAGACGTGAAGGTTACAGAGAGGAAAAGATGAACTCCTTAAGCTGTTCAATATCTCTAACTTTCTACCTCAGACTCTCACTTCCCTCACTGCTATACTCATTATTATGAACCACTGACCCCCAATAAGTCAGGCTCACATTTGTACCTGTACTCCCACAGAAGTCTGTGCCTCCTACATTGTATCAGCTCCCACCCTTGGCATTTGGAGTTTTTCCTTTCACTGTCATCATCCCCTTTGCATCCCACCATAAAGCCCTTAATCCACCACTTGATGTTCCCTTTTTTCTCCAACAAAGCACAGATTTCCCCCAATTACATATTCTGGACTGTTATGCCCAAACTCGACTGACTGTGTCTACCTCCTGGACTGATACCTGTGAATACCCCTGGCTGAGGACAACCCAGACCTCTGACTGATGCCCTGAGATTCTCCTAGAGCCATTGAAGACTTAAGGTAAAATTCCTCAAGAATCCAAACTTTTTTTTCTCTCCTCTTTCACCCCAAATTTCCACCATTGCTCACTTCACTTAAGGGCTGGAAAAATACCCAATGCTTAGACAATGGATATCATGGGAGGGTCCAATGGATTTGGTATTGCCAGTGATCACAGAGGAAATTTCCGTTCGATGGGTGGCATGATGGCACAATAGTTCGCATGACTGCCTCAGATAGATTCTAAAAAGAAAAGAAAAAGGAAAAGTTAAGAAATGTGATTAAAACATAACATCTCTGACAACTTACAATGAATAGAAATGAGTCTCAGCAATTTTAATTGCCCACTTTATAGGTTGGAGAGATTGACCAGAATTGCACGAGTAGAAAATTCACCATTAAAAATGCACTTAAATCATTAAGTGCCAGATCAACATCTGTGTAGCCAGTTTTATGGGAAAATCAGGTGCAAATTGAGCAACTATAAAATCTATAGAAGGCTAAAGACAATTTGCCATTTGCCCCAGATTGCTTATATATTTGTATGTTCATAATAATGAGTATAGTAAACTCACTGTTAACTTTGGTCAGCCATTTTGGCTCAATAATTAGTTTAGTATATGAAACTATTTTACTGAGAATGTACAAAGCTTTGTAATTAAAAGAGAAAATGTTGGAGAAACCTAGCAGATCTGGCAGCATCGGTGGAGAAGAGTGAAAAAGAATTAATGTTTCAAGTTCAATACAACTCATCTTCACAACCAAAAACTTTTAATAAGAGCAAATGTTGTGATGTGTTGTTTCCATGACTACCTAATGTCGAAATACCTATACATGTTCTTATTTTAAAAATAGACACATTGTTATACTTCTTTTGCTTGCACAAATGTTCATGTTATTGTTATTTCCAGTCCCCTGTTCAATTTTGAGACACAATTTCTCACAGGCAGTTATGATCAGACATCAAAATCAATGTCAGGAGGTTTACTAACATCCGTTCCACAACGGTGATCGCTTGCTAATGAACAAAAAAGGCACAAAATTAAAACGAAATCCAGGAAAACTATATTGATTATGAGCACTTTCTTTTTGTTAACAAAGATATATAATCTCTACACCATGATTCAACAATGCTTAAACATTTTCTTTACTCTCTGAGTCTAATAGATATCAACTAGATTGGACATTAGTCTCAGAAAAGGGCCCTACAATAATGCTTTAGGAGAGCTCTCCAAGAAGTAAACCAAGTCTTACATTTTGAGACCAGGACAGGGTTGTTTTTTGATTCATCAATAGAATGTGGGTGTTA
Organism: Chiloscyllium plagiosum; assembly: GCF_037043375.1. Lineage (NCBI taxonomy): Eukaryota > Metazoa > Chordata > Chondrichthyes > Orectolobiformes > Hemiscylliidae > Chiloscyllium > Chiloscyllium plagiosum. Next base: position 38,964,373 of record NW_028270144.1, read on the forward strand.
CAGGTTGTGCAAGCATTTAATGTCTGTCCTTAATTACCTTTGAGAAGGTGGTGGTGAGCTGCTGCCCATGGCTAAGCAGAACAAAATGGCCAATGGCTGCCCATGGCTAATGCGGCAGAACATGGCTGACAGTAGTTAGAAAACGTAGGAAAACATTTGCTTAATATAATTTTCGTAAGCGGAGCAATAATATGTCTGTTGACTCGAGGTTATTGGTTGTGCAGTAGAAGTTGCTTATGCATAAGACATAGATAAGAAAATTACACACTTATTAATTGTTTCTCTTGAATTATATAATTAATCTGTTATAATACTAAGAGTAGGCTTTAGTTAAGATTCTTCAGATAATCATAGATATAGATTCCGAAGTAGTTATAGATCCACATATATACAAAAAACACACTAAAAGTATGAAAGGAAAAAATTCAAACCAGTTTCAGACAGTAAGAGCAGCTATCTTATCAGTACTGGGAGAAATGAATCATAGGTACAGAAATTAGCAGACATTGCAATGTGGATTGAATGAATACATTAAGGTACAACTTCTAAGCTGAAGAATTTTGACATTAGGTGTGACAACCTAACTTTATTGGAACTGATCAAAAATCAATATTCTATTGTATTTCCTGTAATGAGGCTGACAGTAGTTAGAAAACGTAGGAAAACATGTGCTTAATATAGTTTTCGTAAGCGGAACAATAATATGTCTATTGACTCGAGGTTATATGCAGGTGGTGACATTCCCATGTATCTACTGTCTTGATCTTTAAGGTGGAAGTGGTTGTAGATTCAAAAGATGCTGTGTAAGGAGCTCACAAACGAATACTTGCAAACCTATTGGACAGTTCTTCACTTCTGAAGAAAGTCTCTGCATCCATGTCAAATCCCCAAACACTTGACATCAATCCCTGTTCTTCTCTGCTTTTAGCCTCAGGCCATGTCCTGGTCTTGAACATAGCCTGATGTTTTCTGATCTTGATGCCTAGCTCTGTAACAACAAAAATACACTTAACTTGATCTTATGCTACCAAGGATTATATGTTCCATTATTATTCACTGATCACTGGCCCCATTAGAATGAATTTCACAGCCTCTGCCCTTACTATTTGAGCACTGTGTATATGCTCTATACTGCTGGCACAAACCCAGTCTTTCCTTTTACCCCGCCCATTGTGTTCAAAAGTGGTCTAGCCTGGATTTTGTAACTCACATCAAACCATCTTTTGAAATACAGAGCATTCCCAATTGAACAAATACATATGCATTATTCAACAGTTTAGAGCAACAGGACAGCATGTCATTCAAGCAATTGAGAAAGGATCTCTTACGTTAAAATTGTTTAAAAATGGAAATAAAGTCACTTGCGTAGGTGCAATCCCTGCACGACTTGCGCACCTAGCTGACAGCAAGAAAGATTAATACTTAATACAAATGTTTTGTTTTAGACTAATTTATCACTCAAAAGCAGAATATTTCATGAACATAGTTATTAATATTCTAAGAATATAACTGCTCCTGCATTTGTCACCTCTCCACTTGACTACTCCAACATGTTCCTAATAGTCGCCAGAATTCTACTCTTTTTAATCTTCAGGGCATCCAAAACTTTGCTAGCAGTGCCCTTAGTCACATCAAATCTCTTTCAGTCATAACCTTTGTCATCATTGATCTATAGTCATTGCTAGTCAAGCTTTGCCTTGATTTAAAATTTCTTCTCTTTGCTTTGAAATCCCTATAGTCTTCCACACCTTCTCTGTGCAATTTCTTCCAGATCCACAATCCTTTACGCTATCTGCTCCCTCTCATTCTAGCCCCTTGTGGACACCCAATTTAATCTGTTATATGCTCTGGAACTCCCTCACTAAATCTTATTACCTCTTGACTTCTTTTCCAACATTGAAGATACTCCTTATTGTGTTGCAATGGTCAACTGTTGACAAAAGAGAGAGTGGAATTAATTTTGAAGCTGTGATGTCTCATCTTTTTAGCATCAATGAGGCAATGGTAGAAAGAAATATTGCAAAAAGAATCACTGTTTACCAAGCCAGAGGACCATACATTGCAATTTTTGGACTGGTCTTGAGGTGGCTAACATTCTTGCCTCTAACTATTGAAGGCCTAATTAATACATTGAAGTAAGTGTCCCATGTCATAACTGTCAAATATGTTTCAGTTGCCTTCTTAAGTAGTCCACTGATCAAGGTCAGAATTCATCCATCTGACTTGCTAAAGTTGTCAATAGCTGCAGTTGATGAAAACCAGGAGCATAGATTCATTATTTTTCTTTCCTTAAAGTCTCCAAGGTTCGAAATATTTCACCAACACTTTGTCAGTTGTTGCAGTATTTGCATTTCTCGAAATCTTCACCTCTTTTGCCCCTATCCCCTCCACAATGTTTAGTCTGCCCAGTCAAATTGTTACTCCTTTCAATCACTGCAACATTTCCAATTCCCTGAAGTTGGGAACAACCAATGAATAGGCAATTGGTATTGCCAGTAATTTATAAGATTGAATTGAGAAAAAAAGTGATCTGGCATCCCAGTGGCATCATCAGTTACTGAGATCTGAGACACCAAGCGTTTGTGTGTCCTCTATCATCTGTTCCTTCTTAGTTTTACTGATCAATCTGAGTCACCTTGGAAGAGATTAGCTCTTTACACATTTTGTTATGATCATTTGCAACTCACCTGGCCAACCAAGTCACTTAAGTTGTAAACATTTCTTCTTGAATAATTAAATGTCTTAATTATACTTCTCTGAATAAACCATCAGGTACCATTCCAAGCAGCACATAGAATTTGGATTTTACCACAACACAAAACTGGGTGCAAGAAACATCTGCTAGTTGTCCCACAGCAAACAAAGATAGAAAACAAAAACCTCAGGCTTTTGAAGAATGTTGCCACACACAATTAAACCAAGATACATTATTTTAGAATCTTGTATTCTTCATCTTTTAGAACAGAGTAAAGGTTAGACTTTCACAGTGACTCAGAAACATCAGTCTCCCCCTTCAGTTCATTTTCCTTTAAAAAAATTCTTGATACACGCATTCATACAATTCATAATACTGTCAACACCTGATTATGTTGTAGCTGTTTCAGTGAGCTGTGGTAGTTTTGGCTATTGTATAAAAGGATTTGAAGAAAATTCTGCAAAATTCAGAATTATACTCATGGCAGCAAATGTTTGCTTCAAGTGATGGAGTAAAATGGAAAATATTAGATTTGCTGCTGGTGAAATGTTTGAAGATCTGTTCATCTGACTCTACTGAACTGATCATCCAGTGCTAAGTATGGAAGGAAACTAATATGACACTGTTGATTTGGAGACACAGTTCAAGAGTAATCTCAACTCACTGACTCCAAAACAACTATACATCAGCATAATTATCTCAGTTTTATAAACAGAATCTAATGTCTTTGCAATTCTTATTTTTTTTAAATACTTATTTATTTTCTTTAATTTCTTTACAATTTATTTCATTCTTAAAATACTTATTATTTACTTTTTATTTCTTCATTGAGTACAGTTCTAGTCACCAGATTATATTGTGTGCCATTTTGGCTGCCACACTATATGCAGGAAGTGGAGACTTTGGTGAGGATGCAAAAGAAGTTTGTCAAGATATTGCCTAGTTTAGAGTATATTAAGGAGAAGTTGAACAAACTTGGATTGTTTTTGCTAGACCATTGGAGGCTGAGGGGCAACTGATTGGAGTATGGCAGACCTGGTAAGATAAATAGTCTGAATCATTTTCCCAAGTTTTCATACAGAGAGTGGTAGGTGCTTGCAATGCACTGCTAAGGAAGGTGGTAGAAGCAGATATATTAGCAAAGTTTAAGAGGTATTTGGATAGATACATGAACAGGCAGGGAATAGAGAAATATGGACCATGTGCAGCCAGACAGGATTAGTTTAGAATGGCATCATTGTCGGCACAGGCATAGTGGGCCAAAGAGCCTGTGCTTTACTATTCTATGTTGTCGCATTTGATTAGATTAGATTCCCTACAGTGTGGAAACAGGCCATTTGGCCCAACAAGTCTACACCGACACCGATTTAGATTCTGATGTTCTTACATACAATCGGCACAGTGGCTCAGTGGTTAGCACTACTGCCTTACAACACCCAGGACCCGGGTTTGATTCCAGCCTAGGGAACCTGTCTGTGTGGATAATGCACATTCTCCCCATGTTAGTTTCATCCAGGTGCTCCGGTTTCCTCCCACCTAATCTGCAGATTCGGTAAGTTGGCCATGCTAAATTGCCCACAGTGCTCAGGGATGTGTAGGTTAGGTGCATTAGTCAAGGGCAAATGTAGGTTAACAGGAGAGCAGAATGGGTATGGGTGGGTTACTCTTCAGAGGGGCCAGTGTGGACTTGTTGGGTCAAAGAGCCTGTTTCCACACTGTAGGGATTCTGTGATTCTACAGTATGGAAAGATGCTATTTGGCTCATTGAGTCTGCACTGACCTGCTGAAAAGCTTTCCAACCTATCCCCCTAAACCCACATTTACTGTAGATAATACACCTAGCCTGCACATTGCTGAACACTACAGGGCCATTCAGAAAGGCCATTCCAACTAACCCTCCACATCTTTAGTCAGTAGGAGGAAACCAGACCATCCAGCAGAAACCCGCGCAAACACAAGGAGAATGTGAAAATTTCACACTGACAGTCATCCAGGGCTGGAATCAAATGTGAGTTCCTGGTACTGTGAGGTAGCAGTGCTATCAACTGACCCACCGTGCTGTCATTCATTCATTCCATAATTTTATCCGCATTGTGTTCTTTTTGATTCTCATGTTTGAGATGTTCCTTATTTTATTTTACCGGCTATGTTTCTTTCACATAAAAATGAAGGCTTGACAATGTCATTTTTCTTTACTTGTGATTACTGTCACTCATTTTATTCAGTACACCATTAGCTTTCATTTCAAATCACCTCCCTGAAAACCAGCAAGCATTTCAGTCATTATTTATTACCTCTTAAAATGGAATTATGCATAAGATAGTCTTTTAACAATTTCCAACCATGTGGTACAGTATAACGGTACCATATGATTGGAAATTATTAAAAGACTATCTTACGCATAATTGCAAAGTACATGAAATGAGTATTCATATATGGTACAGTATAACTGTATCATATATGAGTACTCATTTCATGTATTCTGCAATCTTAGCTGTCATCCTGAATTTGTTTTGGTGATCAGTGAAAGTAATTGCAATGATTCTGGCAGTTGCTCAAAGGTTATTCATTAAAATTTACATCTTATGAAGTTACATTGGTGACACCTTTATATTACACAGAACAATGACCATTATTCGAACAATCCTGTTCAAGTATATCGGCTGAAAATGTGTTGCTGGAAAAGCGCAGCAGGTCAGGCAACATCCAAAGAGCAGGAGAATTGACGTTTCGGGCATGAGCCCTTCTTCAGGAATGAGGAAAGTGTACCCAGCAAGCTAAGATAAAAGGTAGGGAGGAGGGACTTGGGGGAGGGGCGTTGGAAATGCGATAGTGGAAGGAGGTTAAGGTGAGGGTGATAGGCCCGAGTGGGGGTGGGGGCGGAGAGGTCAGGAAGAAGATTGCAGGTTAGGAAGGTGGTGCTGAGTTCGAGGGTTGGGACTGAGACAAGGTGGGAGGAGGGGAAATGAGGAAACTGGAGAAACTGGAGAAATGAGGAAACTGGAGAAATCTTGTGGTTAGAAGGTTCCTAGGCGGAAGATGAGGCGCTCTTCCTCCAGCCATCATGTTGCTATGATCTGGCGATGGAGGAGTCCAAGGACCTGCATGTCCTTGGTGGAATGGGAGGGGGAGTTGAAGTGTTGAGCCACGGGGTGATTGGGTTGGTTGGAATTGACTGTATCGGTGCTGCCTCGTGCTCCCACGAGGAGATTGAACAGTTCATCCACTTTACCAACACCTTCCACCCCAACCTCAAATTTGCCTGGACCATCTCAGACTCCTCCCTCCCCTTCCTAGACCTCTCCATTTCTATCTCTGGCGACCAAATCAACACTGACATTTACTATAAACCGACCGACTCCTACAGCTACCTAGACTACACTTCCTCCCACCCTGCCCCCTGTAAAAACGCAATCCCATACTCCCAATTTCTTCGTCTCTGTCGCATCTGTTCCCAGGAGGACTAGTTCCAATACCGTACAACCCAGATGGCCTCCTTCTTCAAAGAGCGCAATTTCCCCTCAGACGTGATCGCCGATGCTGTCCACTTCCCGCTCCTCCACCCTTGAGCCCCGCCCCTCCAATTGCCACCAGGACAGAACCCCACTGGTCCCACCTACCACTCCACCAACCTCCATATACATCGTATCATCCGTCGTCATTTCTGCCACCTCCAAATTGACCCCACCACCAGGGATATATTTCCCTCCCCTCCCCTCTCAGCGTACTGAAAAGACCAGTCCCTCCGTGCCTCCCTTGTCAGGTCCACACCCCCCACCAACCCAACCTCCACTCCCGGCACCTTCCCCTGCAACCGCAAGAAATGCAAAACTTGCGCCCACACCTCCCCCCTTACTTCCCTCCAAGGCCCCAAGGGATCCTTCCATATCTGCCACAAATTAACCTGCACCTCCACACACATCATTTACTGCATCCGCTGCACCCGATGTGGCCTCCTCTATATTGGGGAGACAGGCCGCCTATTTGCGGAACGTTTTAGAGAACACCTCTGGGACACCCGGACAAACCAACCCAACCAACCCGTGGCTCAACACTTCAACTCCCCCTCCCACTCCACCAAGGACATGCAGGTCCTTGGACTCCTCCTTCGTCAGATCATAGCAACACGACGGCTGGAGGAAGAGCGCCTCATCTTCCGCCTAGAAACCCTCCAATCACAAGGGATGAACTCAAATTTCTCCAGTTTCCTCATTTCCCCTCCCCCTACCTTGTCTCAGCCCCAACCCTTGAACTCAGCACCACCTTCCTAACCTGCAATCTTCTTCCTGACCTCTCGCCCCCACCCCCACTCCGGCCTATCACCCTCACCTTAACCTCCTTCCACCTATCGCATTTCCAATGCCCCTCCCCCAAGTCCCTCCTCCCTACCTTTTATCTTAGCTTGCTGGGTACACTTTCCTCATTCCTGAAGAAGGGCTCATGCCCGAAACGTCGATTCTCCTGCTCCTTGGTTGCTGCAACACATTTTCAGTTCTGATCTCCAGTATCTGCAGTCCTCACTTTCTCCCCAAGTATATCGGCATCAACATATATCTCCCACAATATTAACATATATGAGAATATTTTAATCCTACTGAACTCCCTTTCCCTATAATCCTAGATTATTTTAAAGTCCAAATATGTGCCAAACTCACTTTTGTAATGCTCAACAATGAAGTGTCTTTAGTTGTCTCAGGCAAAGAATATTTTAAAAATGCCACAATCTTCTGAGTGGAGAAATTTGTTGTCATTAGAGTCACAGAGATGTACGGCATGGAAACAGACCTTTCAGTCCAACTCATCCATGTCGACCAGATATTCTAACCTAACCTAGTTCTATTTGCCAGCACTTGGCCCATATCCTTCCAAACCCTTCCTATTCATATACCCAACCTGAAGCCTTTTAAATGTTACAATTGTACCAGCCTCCACCACTTCCTCTGGAGACTCATTCCATACACACACCACCCTCTGTGTGAAAAAGTTGCCCCTTAGGTCCCTTTTATATCTTTCCCCTTTCACTCTATAGCTATGCCCTCTAGTTCTGGACTCCCTCACCCCAAGGAAAATACCTTATCTGTTTATCTAACGCATGCCTCTCGATCACCCCTCAGTCTCTGATGTTCCAAGGAAAATAACTTCAGTCTATTCAGCCTCTCCCTGTTGCTCAAATCCTCCAACCCTGGCAACGTCCTTGTAATCTTTTCTGAACCCTTTCAAGTTTCACAACATCCTTCAAATAGGAAGGAGACCAGAATTGTACACAACATTCATCGGTCATCTCAGTCCGAAATAGATGATCCCTTATTTTGAGGCTATAACTGTTTAGAGGATAATAATAATAATGTTATGATCTCAACTCAAATTACCATAGGACAATTCAGACACCAGATTGGAATCTGGCTTGATAGATTTTTGTTTAAGTTTAACATGATAGTCTTTCACTGAAAATAAAGCATGTTATGCTGCAGATTTGGTTTTAATGATAAAACAGAAGTTTATTATGGACAAGAAATTAAGATAATTTAGAACACAGTGAATATTTTACATATTAAACAACTCAAAAGATTTTGAAACATGTCATGAAATAGAATCCCAACCACATCACTGTACTCAAATACTATAGACAGTTCCCTTCTCTATGAGATCTACGGGTTTAACTTGACTATTTCTACAAATTCCCCATCTTGTCAGTTGGATAGCTTTATGTATTATTAACCACACACTAAATTTAAAATTTGTTAGCTTTGAAAATAAAGCCTCCAGAGTTCTACCCAAACTGTTAGGGTCTGGAACTTTCAAACTAAACCCTAATACTGAAATGACCTAATTCGTGTTATAAACTAACTCTTTTCTCTGTAGGAGATTCTTCCATATCTCTGACTTACATCAGAACTTCTACAAAATAAAACCAAAACGTTTCCAAATTACGATATACCCTTCAAAAAATCAACTCTTGATTCTTCTAAACTGGAGGTAAGTTAATGATTTTTACTCAATTAATGTTTTAATTATTTACTCTGCATGATCATAAAACAAATTCCCATTACTACACCAGGAAAATCATGGCTCCAGAAATAATGACAAATTAGTTATTAAACTCACACAGATATATGTCAAAAACTCACATGACACTAATTCAAAATCCAAATCTTAAAATATATGATATCAAATTATTTAAAAATCACACACTTTACATCATAATCTCAAATGCATATTGAAGAAAAAGCCTATGCATTTAAAAGTAAATAGACTTTCTGGTCAAGCAGAATATTTTGTCTGCTAGATGTCCTATTTGATCTTGAATTGATTCCATATTCTCTTCTGTCATTGAGGTTAACTACTTACATCTTGTTAACACTGACCATCTAATCCCTATTTCAGTCTATCTGCTACATTAACTCTCAATTATGCTTTTGTTATCTCCAGAGTTTATTACTTTACTTACCTTACTGCCTTCACATTTTTTTTATCGTCCATTAGCTTGAGTGCATTATGGAGAATGTTGCCCATAGCCACTGGTCCATCATCCTGCGTTTTCTTTCATGTCTTGACTTCCTGTTCACTAATAAATTGATTTTGAAATTTTTACCTTGATGCTCAAAAGACTGCATGGCATCACTTCTCTCCGTCTCTGTAACCTTTGATTCTACTAATCTCCGATAACATTGTGTTTCTCCATCGCTTGACTTTTATCTAATCTACTCTTTCTTTTTCACACCACTATTGATGGCCAAAACTACTGTTAAGGTCCTACAACCTAAAACACCTCCTTTAAGTCTCTCTGCTGCCAGCTGCATAGCTGCCTCAGTTCAGTGTACTTCAGATTGTGCTCCCAAAACTTTCTAAGCCTGATATTCCCACTGAGGTGTCAGTATTTGAGTGGGGCAGGATGGGAGGAAGTGGTGCAGGAGACAGCCTTGCTGATGCTTCTCCTGAAGCTTCGGTAATCTCCTCTTCTGGGCGTTGAGGAAGTGACTTCAAGCAAAGCAGCTTGCTATCTGTGGAGGTGGTGGAGATCCCTTTGGTACCTGCAAGACAGAAAGAAGAAAAGGAGCACCAGCCAATAGTTACAAGTGGTCTGAAATGAATGATATTGACACCGGGGTTACTGTGAGAGTTGCAGTGGGATGAAGAGCAGTGTTCATACAGTCAAAGGGACATCGATATCTCAGCTTCTTGCAATGTGTAGTCTTGGTCTTTGACTGCAAATGACAGGATTCTCTCTTACATAAGCTGAGGAATTTGATTGCTGGCAATCCTCTAGTCATCTAAACTTTCTGCCCTATTGTGAGCTGCCTTCTCTCGGTAAGAGATAAAGAGAGGAATGGAGTGGAATGTTAGTGCTGACACAGATGAGGAAATATGGTGAGATGGCCTGTAAGTGAGTAAACAGTACAGAGGACCATGCAGGATTAGAGGTGTTGCAGGTCAGGAGAGAATGAGATTGAGTGAGGGAAGGTGTTGTAGGTAATAGCGAGAGTGGCAAAGTATGAATCTTGCTTGAAGGTGGGTACAGTAGCAGAGATGGAGAGAGTGTGTGCGTGGTCTCCGAAAGAAGAGTGTGTTACTTACCTTGGCAGGTTATTCACCTTCAGGTACTGTTGGCCTTTTTTCCAGGTGGTAACCTTGGACCAGCCTGCTCGGATCTGGTGGGGCGGCCTCCTCTGCTAGACTCTCCTTTTTTGCATCAACCTCTGCAGGGCCAAGCCCTCCAAGTGAACCATCATGCCACCTACTCTTTGTCCGACATATTGAGATTCTGTCCTCGACTGAGCAGGGCAGCTTCAGAATGCCAGTGCTCATCTGGGTGCATGGGGTCCTGTTCGATATAGTACAGGTGACAATCATGCTGATCTTTCAGTGATTGTCTCATAATTTACTATCAATCCCCATAGATATGAGTAACACTATGTCATCAAATCTCTTTTAAGTTCCCTCAAAAGCTGTTTCATGATCAACTGCCAGAAAGACTGCTCATGTCCTGACAGTTCACTTTCATTTCTTGGGACTACAAACCTCTTGAGTTTTGGAAACTGCAATCACAAGTGCAATTTTCCTGACAGCTAGTTTCAGGAAGCTAGTACTATGCCGGGTTTCTCTGAGTTCCAATCACTGCACCGAGCAAATTGTCTTTAACCCTATTCTCAGCTTCATGGAGCTATCAGTAGCAAATAGCCTTTTTCTGAGCTCCACCATGGATATTGGACTTCTCCTGAATCCTAACTGCAAAGATGTATGAAATGGCTCCTGTGCCTTCTTTCTGATTCCCAAGCACACAGAGTGACTGGCCTTCAACAGTCCTTTCAGCAACACAGCGCATAGCAGCACTTATCCTACATGCTATTTTTATTTCCTCACTCTCTCTCTGTAACTAATTTTGACACTGACTGGTTCTGACTCATCAACTATACTTCAGTGACTGACCTGAGTAACAATTAAAAACCTTGCAACAAGCCTTCCCCTTGTTTCATCCTCGAGGTTGTTGCACTGCTCATCAGCAATGATCATGTTGAAAGGTGCAACAGGCTCCAAAGGCTAAATGGCCTTCACCTGTTCCCATTTTCTATATTTATTTGATAAAATCATGGCCGCTCTGACTGTAGTCTCAAATTGGCTTTCCAATCCCTCTACCTCTGCCATAATAATATTCCTGAGCACTGTCTCCTCTGCTCTGTTCACCATCTTGTCACCATTGGATGCAAAATTATACTTACCCTTCAAAAGTCAAAGCTCAACCATCTCACAAAGAAGTTGCGCACATAGAAATGCTGCATTGGAAAATTGCTGGAAGCCATTGACATTGTGAAGAGAAAGTCTGTGGAAATTCTGCCTCAGAGATAGGATGTAAATATGAGAGACAAATGCTTAAAGCAAATTGAACTTCTGCTTACTCCTTTTAAATTCAGTGGGAGCTCAGGGCTTATGGTAAATGACATTTAACCCACAAGTGAGAAAAGACTCAGTGTGTGGCTAAATTCAAAATTACAATAAAGCGCAGTTTCCTTTTAGTCTCAGTTTAGATTCTGAATATCCCATGAAATATGCTGAAGAATTCTCAAGATTGTAATATTTAAAATGAGCACAAAAATGTATGTCTTCATGGAATTCTAAAGTACATGGTTGGGAAACCAAGAATGTTTCTTTTCAAATGATGATGTGATATTTACTGAGGGACGTCCATTATTCAAAGTTCGGATTATCTGAAGGGGATCTCAAGGTCCCCATAGAAACATTGCATCAAAGAACTGTGTTCAACCCTGATCGTGTCTTTTGTTTACAGGTACAATGATTTAAAATGAACTCAGCTCACTGAAATGCTGCTGAGAACAGTCCTGGATAGTCCAGGCACCATCTCTAAATGACTGACTTCCTGCCCTCTCTCTCTCCACACTTTCCCTGGAGTTCTACATAAGAATGAACCCTAAATCCTGCTCCCCCAGATAATCTCTCCAACATTGTCCTGTGTAGGGCAGTGGTGGAACCTGTCAAAAGGTTGCAGTAAAAAGGTGTGTGTGTGTGTTTGTGTGTATATATATATATTTGGAGACTTTCCTCCCAAAGGCAGCAGCAGTCTTACTGTTGGTGTCCAGTCTGGCTGCCGCGGGAGCAGGGGCGTGGACGGGGGGGGGGGTGCGGATGGTAGGTGGGGGTGGAAGGGGGTGCGGGATTTGGGGGGTGGGATGGGAGTGGACGGGTAGGCAGCGGGATGGGGGCGGAAAGGGTTGGGGTGGGGTGGGGGTGGGTTTGGGGACAGGATGAGGGCAGGTGGGTGTGGAGGCAGGTTTGGGGGTGAGCGGGTGGTGGGAGTGGGTTTGGGGGACTGAGTGGGGGTGAATGGGGTTGGGGGTGCGAAAGGGCTTGGGGTGGGAGGGTGTGAGGGCGGGTTTGGGGGTAGGCAGGTTTGGGGACAGGTTGGGGGGTTGTGTGGGGGGAGACGGGTTTGGGAGGGGCGGAAGGGTTGGATGCGGACGGGAGTGGAGGTGGGCGGTGGGCGGAAGCCCGTGCACAGTGTCCTGCTGCCTAGTCTCCTGAGCGGGAGGTGGACTTCACAGGAAACTCTGAGCCCCAGAGGAAATCAATTAACCGAATAATCAATTATCCGAATGAAATAGTGCCCGCCCATCTCATTCAGATAATCAAGGTACATCTGTACATCACAACATTCAATGTTGATAGCTGACATTTGTTATTGTGAAGGTCGGGGGGTGTACAGATTCCTACTTAGTCGATTCCTCTACTGTTCAATACAAATTTTACATTTTACCAAGATGGTGATACTGCCAAATATATAGGTCTCAAACAGTACCTGGATTATTATTAGTAGCAAGTCAGCCCGTATTCCATAGTCATAAAAAATGGCTTTCTTTTTCTGAGAAAATTAAAAATTAACACCATCTTTAGAAAAATAAGAATTGCTGGAAAAGCTCAACAGGTCTCCCAGTATCTTTGGAGAGAGGTCAGAATTAACTTTTCGAGTTGAGTGACCCTTCCTCAGAGCTCATGCTGCCAGATCTGGCAGTATGAGTTCTGAGGAAGGGTCACTCAACTCGAAAAGTTAACTCTGACCTCTCTCAAAAGATATTGGGAGACCTGTTGAGCTTTTCCAGCAATTTCTGTTTTTGTCTCTGATTTACAGCATCTGCACTTCTTTTGGTTTTTATCATCCTATCAACATCTCTCACACCTATTCACAATTTTTGATCTCAGCCTGTTAACCAATGCCTTTTTAAACTCATAGGCAGTTTGTCTGACTCTTGGATGATATCTCTAATCAAAGCAATTGTTTTTGCAGCAGGGTTACAGAATGGAAGTGATTCTCATAAGCCTGTACATTTCAGTTTTTGAGTCTCCAAGTCTTTCCTAACAAATCATATTGTCAATAAGGAAATCTGAACAAGATTGATAGGTACAGGATATGTCACTAATGTGCATTTTGAAATAACTCTGTAAAGGAATAGGTAAGCAATTTTCATCAATACCCTGTGTCAACACACTTTTATTTAACAAACTATTTTGGACAGAGTTTTGCATCACCTGCCAAAATCAGTGACGGTGTTGATACTGTATTTCCGATACCATCACTTGACTTCTCTGCATCACCAGAGAAAGGTGATAAAGGTGATCACACTGTATCTTTAAGCAGAAAATGTATATATTTCTGAGCCCTGAACCATATTATTACTAAACATAGGAAAACCTATTGACTTGTCATAAGCTTTAATGATTGGCATAGACATTTTTGGAGGAGCACAGTGACATTTATAAATCTACTGTTTTATTTTTTTAATTATTTTCAAACTTCAGATGTTCTTTCTTGTGACAAGTGTTGCATTTCAGTGACCTTGATTTAATACAACAGCTAAGTCTTAACATCTGCTAATCCAAGAAGGGCCCTGTGGTCAATACCTTTTGTAACATCATCACCAGGCTGAACCTGTCCTCATCATTAGCCTTCCTCTCATTCCAAATTCTTTACAAGTTTCAAAATAGGGCCTGTTACTAATCATCTTTTAAGTTCATTCACAATTAAATGCTTTTATCAAAGCTTCCCATGTTTTATGGACATGATCTCCCAAATGAAATCTGAACCCCAAAGCAACACCAATTTTGAGTCCTCCACTGGCCTTATCTCCAAAGATTTGCAAAGTTCTGTTACATCTTCAAGAAAATAGACAATTTATTTTTCCCTCCCATATTTAACATATCATAAATTTCCAAATTTCTGCTTTTCAGCATCTAGTACCAACTTTCAAGGTTTGGGCGAAACAGTCTTGATGACCACATGACATCCATGTAATGCTAACAGTACATGGCCAAAGGCTTACTGATCCAAACACTTGACAAGAATTGAACCCACAGTTCTTTTTGCCGAATTCAAATGCATGAGAATTTTTTGGAAAGGCACAAAATACGTTTTCTATCTTTCCTCTATAAACGTTCTTACTAAGTGAAAATTCTTTGCCAAATCAAATTAGGAAGATTTCTCTCTAACTCATTCTCATTCCTTTTCATCAACTCAAGTCAGTGTATTTGGAACTTATGATCTATTTTGAGTTTATTTATCTCTTTTTCTTTTGCTTTAGCATTTTCCTCTCTGTCCCTATTTCTTTCATTTTTTTCTTCAGTCTTGTGCCTTTTTTCTTTCTAAATAATTATTTCTCGATTTCAATTCGAGTCAGTTGGACACAATTATAAATAGAACTGTTACTTTATTTCTTGAGCCTCTGGAGACTACACAATTCCCTCAGGAATCCATTCCTCTTCTCTTCTCATTGAATTAAATGCTTTATTGTCACTTGCATTTTACTGTGAATAATACAATAAAATACAGTAAAAACCTGCAACTGGTGCCACAATCCGACACTATTTTGAATCGTTTAAGAATGAAAAGAATGAAGGGAATAAAAAGAAATAACAAAAAAATATCTTTGTTCTGCCATCTCTGCCATAAGCCCTGAGCCAGCTCACCATTGACACCTGCACCTCCACCTCTTCTCCACCACCTAACCATCGCCTAAGTCAGACCCATGAACAAAGGAGTTGCCACTCTTTAGGTGCCATACCTTCTCCACTGGACCCACCTTCCCACAACCAATTTCATCACTGTGTTAAGCCCAAACTCATCTGCAAAGAGGAGTCCCCATTTCCACTGCCATCTTGAACCAGAGGGTGCTGAGTCATCGTGCGTTTGCATTCTGGGCATGGACTTTGCAGTTAACGTGGGCGTGAAGGGCATTGTGGAAGTACCTGTTGTTAAGGAATGGTCAGCCCCAAACATTACATTACTGCAGTGTTTCCATCCTTCCTTCCTCCTCTAAACAAAAAAAGAGAGAAGCCTGGCTTTGAAGAGACAAGGCATGGTGAGAGGAAGGTCGGCAGTGAGAATTACAGGGGGTAAAGGAGCATGAGCCTAAACTGTTTCTGGAAACTATTGTTTCTAAGGAAAACATATGTTTTGAGAAATTGTTATCAGAGCTGAGAGCATCAGAAGCTTCAACTTACCATTAAAAGTATGTAACCTTGTAAGGATTAATTAACTTAATTAACGTAGAGAGGTAAGACATGGCAGGAGAGCTCCTGCCCTTGCTCAATGTGGGAAGTTCACATTTCCAATGCCCAGAACCTGCATGTGTGGAAGAAGTGTCTCTAGCTGCAGCTCCTGGAAGCCTGGGTTTTGGAGTTGGAGCAGTGTCTGAGGACACTGTGGAAAATTTGCAAGGCAGACAGTATCATGGATAACACATAAAAAGAGCTGGTCACACCGCAGACTCAGACTCCACAGGCAGCAGAGTAACGGGTGACCATCAGGCACTGCAGGAGGTCTAAGCACTCAGTGCAGGAATCTCCTGTGGCTATTTCCCTGCGAAACAGATATACCGCTTTGGGCACTATTGAGGGAAATGGCCTGTCAGGGGATAAACAGCAGCAGTCAAATTCATGGCACCGTGGTTGGTTGTGCTGCAGAGGGAGGGAGAGAGAGGCATAAAAATGCAATAGTTATAGGGGATTCAATTGTAAGGGGAACAGTTAGGTATTTCTGTGGCCACAAAGGATAGTCCAGACTGGTGTGTTGCCTCCCTGGTGCTAGGGTCCTGGAAGTCTCGGAATGGTTGCAAGATATCCTGGAGAGGGAGGGTGAACAGCCAGTTGTGGTACATGTTGGTACTAACAGCACATGTAAGAAAAGGGGTGAGGTCCTAAAAACAGAATATAGAGAACTAGGAAGAAAGTTGAAACGTAGGACCTCAAAAGGTAGTTATCTCAGGATTACTACCAGTGCCATGGGCTAGTCAGAGTCGAAACAGCAGGATTATATCGAGGATGAACACATAGCTAAAAAGGTGGTCTGAGGCGGAGGGTTTCAGATTCATGGAGCATTGGGACCAGTTTGAGGGGCGGTGGGAACTGTACAAACTGGACGGGTTACACCTGGGCAGCACTGGGACTGATGTCCTTGAGGCAATACTGGGTAGAGTGGTTGGTGAGGGTTTAAACTAGTGTGTCAGGGAGGGTGGGAATCAGAGGACTAGGTCAGTAGATGCAGAAATTGAGGACGAGGTAGGAATCAAGGCAAACATGACTAAGAACAAGAACAGGCAAGGAAACACTGCCAAAAGGAGCAAGGGGAGGTGGCCTGAACTGCATGTGTTTTGATGCAAGAAGTATAATAGGCAAGGTAAATGAACTTAGAGCTTTGGCTAATGCTTAGAACTATGACATTATTGAGATTACAGAGACTTGGCTAAAAGAGGGACACAACTGGCAGCTGAAAGTCCCAGGATTTAGATGTTTCAGTTGTGATAGAAAGGTGGTAAAGGGGTGGGATAGTTGCATTACTGTTAAAGGACTATCTCACAGCTGTACTGAGGGAGGATACATCAAAGGACTTGTAAGCGAGCCAATATGGGTAGAAATTAGGAATATGAAAGGTCAAATCACAATGCTGGGGATATACTGGAGGCATCCCAAACAGCCAGCAGGAGATAGAGGAGAGAATATTTCGACAGATTTTAGAAAAACGTGAAAACAGTAGGTTGTTGTGGTGGGTGATTTTAACTTCTCCTCTATTGACTGAGACTCACTGCGTGCTATGAGCTTGAATGGGGGAGAATTTGTAAGGATCATTCAAATGGGTTTCTTGACACAGTATGTAAACAGACCATCCAGGGAAGTGATTATACTGGACCTGGTTTTGGGAAATGAGCCCAGCCAAGTGACTCAAAGTTCAGAGGGGGACCATTTTGGGAGTAGTGACCACAATACTATGAGTTTTAAGATACTCATGGATAGGTATAACAACAGACCTCGGGTGAAAGTTTTAAATTGGGGGAAGGCAAACAATGATAACATTAGGCAAGAACTGGAGAATGTTGGTTGACGAGAGCTATTTGACTGTAAATCTACATCGGATATGTGGGGATATTTCAAAAAGCAGCTGGTAAGAGTGTAGGAGCGGCATATTCCTGTGAGAATGAAGGATAAATATAGCAAGTTACATGAACCTTGGATGGCCAGGGATGTTATGAATTTGGTCAGAAGGAAAAAGGAAGCATACATAAGTCCAGAAGGATACGAACTTATGAAGACTTGAAGTATATGAAGGAAGTAGGAAAGAACATAAACAAGGAATTAGAAGAGCTAAAAGAGGTTATGAAAAATCAATAGCAAACAGGATTAAGGAGAATCCCAAGGCTTTTATACATATATGAAAAGCAAGGGGGTAGCCAGCGAAAGGGTTGGCCCACTCAAGAACAAAGGAGGGAATCTATATGTGGAGCTAGAAGCAGGTGAGGTTTGAAATGAATACTTTGCGTAGGTATTCACGAAAGAGAAGGTATTGATAGAGAATGATTTCAGGGAAGGGAGTGTCGAGTTCCTCAGCCGAGTTACTATTAAAAAGGAAGAGGTGTCTTGCGTCTTTAAAAGTATTAAGGTAGATAGGTTATTTGGGTCATAGAGTCATAGAGATGTACAGCATGGAAACAGACCCTTCAGTCCAACTCATCCATGCCGACCTTGTCTATTTGCCCTGTCCATAACCCTTGTGATTTTATAAACCTCTGTAAGGGCACCCCTCAGCCTTCGATGCTGCAGAGAAAACAGCCGATGGTTTGGGCAGTGGCAGATGGAGTTTAGTTTAGATAAATGCGAGGTGCTGCATTTTGGGAAAACAAATCTTAGCAGAACTTATACACTTAATGGTAAGGTCCTAGGAGTGTTGCTAAACAAAGAGACCTTGGAGTGCAGGTTCATTGCTCCTTGAAAGTAGAGTCACAAGTAGATAGGATAGTGAAGAAAGCATTTGGCATGCTTTCCTTTATTGGTCAGAGTATTGAGAACAGGAGTTGGGAGGTCATGTTGTGGCTATTCCGGACATTGTTTAGGCCACTTTTGGAATATTGCGTGCAATTCTCGTCTCCTTCCTATTGCAAGATTTACAAGGATGTTGCCAGGGTTGGAGGATTTAGGTTATGGGGAGAGGATGAATAGGCTAGGGCTGTTTTCTGTGGACCATCAGAGGCTGAGGGGTGACCTTATAGAGGTTTATAAAATCATGAGGGGCATGGATAGGCTAAATAGGCAAAGTCTCTTCCCTGGGGTAGGGGTGTCCAGAACTAGAGGGCATAGGTTAAGGGTGAGGGGAAATTTATAAAAGAGACCTAAGGGGCAGAGAGTGGTGCATGTGTGGAATGGGCTGTCAGAGAAAGTGATGGAGGCTAGTACAATTGCAATATTTAAAAGATATCTGGATGGTTTTATGAATAGGAAGGGTTTGGAGGGATATGGGCTGGATGCTAGCAGGTGGGACTAGATTGGATTGGGATGTCTGGTTAGCATGGAGGAGTTGGACCGAAGAGTCTGTTTTCGTTATGTACATCTCTTTTACTCTATGACTCTATAACGCTGGCAACAACCTTGTGAATATTTTCTGAACCCTTTCAAGTTTCACAACATCCTTCCGATAGGAAGGAGAACAGAATTGCACACAATATTCCAAATGTGGCCTAACCAATGTCCTGTACAACTGCTACATGATCTACCAACTCCTATACTCAATGTTTTATCCAATAAAGGAAAGCATACCAAATGCCTTCTTCTCTATCCTAACTACCTGTGACTGCACTTTCAAGGAACTGTGAACCTGCAATCTAAGGTTGCTTTGTTCAGCAACACTCCCCAAGACCTTACCGCTAAATGTATAATTCCTGCTCTGATTTGAGGGAGGCAAGAGAACAAACTGCTGGAGCATTGACAGACATCTTTTTATCCTCTTTGACTACAGGTGAGGTCCCAAAGAACTTGAGAATAGCCAATGTTGTCCCATTGTTGAAGAAGGGTAACAGGGATAATGCTGGAAATTACTGGCCTGTGAGTCTCATGCCAGTGGTAGGGCAATTATTGGAAATGATTCCCAGGGACACGATCCATATAGATTTAGAAACAAATTGACTTATGAGTGATAGACAAAATGGCTTTGTGCAGGGGAGGTCGTGCCTCATTAACTTGATCAAGGTTTTTGAGGAGGTGATGAAAATGATTGATGAGGAAAGCGCAGTTAATGTCATCTATGTGGACTTCAGTAAAGCCTTTGACAAGGTCCCTCATGGCAGACTGGCACAAAAGGTAAAGCCATATTGTATCAGGGGGGTGGGGGGGGGGGTGCGGTGGGGAAGCGGGTTGCAAAGATGGATAGAGAACTGGCTTAGTGATAGGACACAGGGTAGTGGTAGAACAATGTTTTTTGGAATGGAAAGTTATGACTAGTGATAATCCACAGGGATCAGTGGTAGGATCTCTCTTTGTGATCTACATAGATGATTTGGAGGAAAACATAGCTGGTCTAATTAGTAAGTTTGTGGATGATACAAAGATTGCTGGAGATTTGGATAGTGAGGAGGATTGTCAGAAGATGCAGTAGGATAGATCATTTGGCGGCATGGGCAGAAAAATGGCAGATGGAGTTTAATCCGGACAAATGTGAGGTTATGCATTTTGGAAGGTGGAAATTATACAGAACCCTGAGGAGTATTGATATGCAGAGGGATCTGGGTGTGCAGGTCCAAAGATCACTGAAGATGGCAGCTCAGGTCAATAAGGTGGTAAAAACAGACCATGGCACGCTTGCCTTCATTGAAATTGACATTGAGTGTAAGGATAGACAAGTTATGCTGCAGTTTTATAAAACTTTAGTTCGGCCATACTTGGAATATTTTGTACAGTTCTAGTCACCACACTGCCAAAAGAATGGGGATGCTTTAGAGAGGGAACAGAAAAGTTTACCAAGATGTTGCCTGGTATGAGGGATTTAAGCTAAGCTAGATTCGTTTTTTTTTACACTAGAACACAGGAGGTTGAGGGGCGACCTGATAGAAGTTTATAGGGTTATGAAAGTCATGGATAGAATGGAAAGTATGAAACTTTCTCCCAGGATTGAGAGGTTAATTACTAGGGGGCATAGGTTGAAAGTGCCAGTGGGGAATTTTAAAAGAGATGTGCGAAGTAAGTTTTTCACACAAAGGGTGGTGACTGCCTGGAACATGCTGCCAGAGGAGATGATAGAAGCAGACACAATGGCTTTCAAGAAGCACTTGAATGAATACATGAATAGGAAAGGAATAGAAGGATACAGATCCTGTACGTGAAGACAGTTTTAATATGGAAAGGCAAAATGTGTTAGACCAGGCTTGGAGGGCGGAAGCATCTGTTCCTGCGCTTTGTTCTTTGTTCTCGATGATACCATGAGTCTCCATTCTGGGCCAATTGCAACCAGGAGTCCCTGGCTCCACTGCAACCTCATACATTAACATTATGTTCTTTGCTGCAGTATCTACAGGCTGCATTACAGTAACTCATCCAAACTCCTCTGTTAGCACCTTTGAAATCTGCATATGTTATCATTTAGAATGGCAAGAGCAGCTGCTGCTTGGAAACATCAAAAAGTTCCTGTCCAAGCCATACAGATATTATCATCCCTTCACTGTAGCAGTGTCAAAATCCTGGAACTCCTTAATAACAGTATCTTGGGTTTGCCTATCCCTTCATGGATTGCAGGGCTCCAAGAAGATTGGTTACCACTACCTTCTAAAGGGCAATGTGGGACAGATAATAAATGCTCACTGAACTTATACCCTGCTAACAAGTTTAAAATAGTCTTTAAATTGTCTCTTCTCAGCTTTTTCACGTCACTAAGAGTCCATAACAATGGTCTGCACCTCAAAGTGATGTGTGCTAATTTGCCATCAAAATACAAAAAAAAAACAAACATGAAATTTTGTTTGTTTAAAAGCTGGAACATTTCTGGAACTTTTGAGTCTCCAGGTTCAAACCTTGGCCTTTCCTTGATTTTGTTACAATCTCTGTGGAGATCCAAAAACCAAAATAACTAGGCTTACCAAACAGCCCATAAAAGAAGAAATTATCGAGCAAGTTTTCCTCTTTTGTAACTTTTATTTTAATGCAGATCAGAACTGATTTAAGTTAAACATGAATAATAAGGCAAGACATGGCTGGTGTGAACAATAAATTATGTGTGGAATATCAGAT
The DNA here is from genome assembly GCF_037043375.1 of Chiloscyllium plagiosum. NCBI lineage: Eukaryota > Metazoa > Chordata > Chondrichthyes > Orectolobiformes > Hemiscylliidae > Chiloscyllium > Chiloscyllium plagiosum. Next base: position 38,986,115 of record NW_028270144.1, read on the forward strand.
AGAGAAATCATTATTTTGCAGAAGGAGTAGGCACCTGGATGGCTTTACCCATCCCAGTTTTGATCATAACATCTCAAGCAGCATTTTGTTCAAGGACAAAGCTGCTTTTCTGGAAATATCAGAGTCAGTGTAAACAAGGTTCTAACCCTGTGATCCTACACAAACCATTGCTTTTCTTTCAGGAATTGTGTCAAATTTCAGATACTTCACTTCTTAGTCACTCTGTTCTTGTCTGCCAAACACCTCCATATTTTGAATTGCTTCCTGTTGGCACAGCTTCCCTGTCAGGGGTCACCAGATCACATTGGCCAGTATTTTCTGATGTTCCAGATATTATAATGGATCCTTTTACAGATGATACAAATTCACACACATCCTTTTCAACACTTTGAAAACAGACAGAGGTTCCTGAAGCCTTTAAAAGCAATTACACATTTTCCTTAAAACGATAGCCCCTACCTCTATGTCAAAGACCATTACACCTTTCTGTAATGTGACGGCTAGAATTGTTTATATTTTAACTAAAGTTTTGTAGACTTGTAATGTAATCTCACAGCTTTCTAATTCCTAATTTCTTAGCCAAATCTAAGAAAACATACCTTCTTAGCCACTTTATCTAATGTCCTGTTACTTGCAGAGATCTGTTGGCATGCCCTCTAACACCCCTCTGTTCTTCTAAACTTCTCATTTATTGTATAAACCTTTGCCTTGTTTGTCACTTGAAAATGCATCACCCTGCACTTCTCCAGATTGGCTTCCATTTGCCACTTAGTTGTGCCACTTACAAAGGCTATTTTTCCTTACTATCGAATACATGACCAATTTTGTATCATCTGCCGCCTCTGAATCATGTACCCGCTTTTAAATCCAACTGAATAATCTGTAGAAGGAAAGAAACAAAATCAGTTGGAGCTTTCAGGCAAGTGCAGATGCGGAGGAAATGTGAAAGAAAGCATTCTGACCCGATAGGTCCAAAATAATTTCTCTCTAATATTCTGAGGAGTAATGTGTTATGATGGTCTTCTCTTCCAAAGGTATCATCACAGACTTTTTTTCAGTAAAACTATTATACCCCACTCCCACTAGCAATGCATTGTCTTTAGCCATTAAAACAGTTCCAATGATTAATTCATTTTTGTCTTAGCTTCATTGCAGGCTTTAGCAGGATAATCCAGCCTCATAAATCAGTGTTTAATTCATGCTTGTATCAAACAGATCATTACCATTTACTTTAAAATAGACAATATTTTGCTATAGTAAACATGGCCATCTGTGGTCAGTCGGACCTAGCTGAGAGCTTTGCTGCTACAACAGGCTTCTTACAAGTTCCCAAAATTGTTGATCACATGCTCGTTAGCCATGAGACTGCCTCCCACTATCCAGCATCCTTCATGAATAGAGCATACTACCACTTCCACGATCTCAATAAGCAGCCACTTGATATATTCTTCCATGCTCCTAGTAATTCCTACTTTGGAAATAGATTAGATTCCTAACAGTATGCAAACAGGCCATTTGGCCTAACAAGTCCACACCAACCATTTGAAGAGTAACCCAGACCCATTCCCCTATTCTATATTTACCCCTGACTAATGCACATAACACTACGGGCAAATTAGTATGGCCAATTCACTTAACCTGCACATCTTTGGATTGTGGGAGGGAACCGGAGCACCCAGAGGAAACCCACACATACATGGGGAGAATATGCAAACTTCACACAGACAGTAAACCAAGGTTGGAATCAAACCCTAGTCCCTGACACTGTGAGGCAGCTGAGCTAACTACTGAGCCACCATGCCGCCCACCTAAGATGCTCCATTATATTTCCATCCTAGTAAAAAATCAAGCCACATTCAAGGATTATTACCTAAATGTTAAAAAAGTAACACCCTCTGTAGCAATTATTCTCTTTTGTGCTAAGGCATGTAAAAAATTGCAGAGATTTGGAGATGGGAGAGTGGGGAGAGTGAGGAGGGTTAGGGTTCAGAAAAAGGAAGAGGGGAAATGTGGACTAATACAGCATGAATGCATCCACTACCACCCACAAATCCAGATATGTGTCTGATTTCCAGAGAGCTGTTGTTGCACATCCATGCAGTGCAAGTCCTTTAATCCCTTTTCCTCCTCTATCTTTTCTCACCTGCATGACTTGCAAATGCCAATTGACAGCAGCTCATGAAGGTCTGGCTCAAAGTTGAAAGTGTGTTTGTTGGCAAGCTGTAGGAGGCTTAGCAGACTGCTGCAATTTAAAGGTCTGATATAAATAGATCTGAGCTGAGTGTCACTTCCTACACCCAGATCACTCCAGGCTTCTTCTGGGCCAATATCTTTCATGTTGATAAACATAATAATCTTTCAATTGGGACTGATCTGGATTATGTTACTTGATATATTAGCTATTAGTAATTGCTTCAGTAGGCCCCAAAGTCAAGGAATATTTCAAGTCATGCCTACCACATCAATTTCAACACGTTAATTAAAACATAAAGGCCTCCATTTCATTCAATTATATTTGCCATTCATTCTGTTTTTCTTTTGTACAACTGATTGGCAAGTGCAGGGAAAACAACCAACGGTACATAAATGACCTTTCATGATTCATTCTTTCTTCTATTCTCATAATGTAGTTTTAGTTACAGTCTTAATTAATACTTCTGTACAAAACATTTCACATGTCCATTTTAATTAAATGGAAAACATCAACGAATACAGATGCACATATCATAATTTTTAAGCTCCACTGCTACAGCAGAGTCTGCACATTGAAAAGATGGAATTCATAATCTCACACAAAAATATAGGACAATTGTGTCAGAGGTAAGAACCCTTAAATTCAAATGGCTGATTTACTTTATTTGAATTTGCAGACTGTTTGCAGATTTTTACAAATCAGGTTGAAGTTATGAAGGCTTTGATTAGACCACACTTGGAATAATGCATGCAGCTTTGGTCTTTCTACTTAAGACAGGACATACTTGCCATAGAGGGAATGCAGCAAAGGTTCACTAGACTGAAACTGGGGAGGGCAGGATTATTTATGAGGAGAGATTGATTCAACTGTGCCTGTTTTCACTAGAGTTTAGAAGAATGAGAGGGAATCTGATAGAAATTTATAAAATTCTAACAGGATTTGACAGCCTAGATGCAGAGAGATTGTTTTCACTGTTTGGAGAACCTTGAGTCAGAATATTGGGCAGGACATTTCAGGCTGAGATAAGGACACATTGCTTCACTTAGAGGGTGGTCAAACTGTGGAATTTGTTACTATAGAAGGCTATGGATGCTGGGTGACTGAGTATTTTCAAGAAAGAGGTTGATTCATTTCTTAAATATTACAGACATCAAGAATTAAGGAAATAAAGCAGGAAAATGGCACTGAGATATAGGATCAGCTATGGAACATATTGAATACTGAAGCAGATTAGAATAAAATGGTCTACTCGTGCTTCTTGTTTCTATATTCCTCTAAATATACTTCCTTGCAAATTTAGATGAAATGTGATTGAACAGTTTCTTAGCCTTAAGCCATGCTGTACCACAAAATAGCATCAATCTTAACTGAGGTTCAGGACCTTTTCAGGAAGGCAGGCAGCGAGACTATATTTATTTTTTACTCTGATATAAGTATAAAGATTTAAACTTTTGTATTTTCAAACATTTTGCCAGGATGACACTGCCACATGAATTTTAAACAGAACAATCTTATGGTAGATGCAAACCTTATAGAAGTTATTTCAAATTGAATACATTTTCTGTGTTTAACATACATACTTACTTACTAGCATTATTAGGCTATATAGCATGGAAACAAGCCACTTGGCTAAAGATCCATCCCAGTGTTTATGCTCCACTTGAGCCTCTTCCTATGTTTCCTCATTTAATCTATCAAATTATTCCTGTTTTCGCATTTCCCTCGTATAATTGTGCCACTTCCCATCAAGGCATCGGTACTACTCGTTTCAACAATTACTTGGAGTGCAAAGTTCCAGTTTCACTGCTCTTTTGGGAAAGAACTTTCTTCTCAATTCTTTAGTAAATTAGATAAAGCAGGTAAACATCATTGAGACAGAGAATCAGCCAGAATCATATTGAATGCCAGAGCAGGGTCCATGGTCTGAGTGGACTACTCCTGCTCCTACTTTCTATGTTTCTTTAATGGGAGATAGTGGAAGATGGAGCTGTGGGAAGCTAGTATTCTGGCTCCTTCCTCACTGGAGGGAAACATCTTCCCAAAATACATTCCCTCAGGATCATTACAACACATACATCATCATAAAATGATCTTTGCCTTTAAAATTTATTGGTAAAAACCTATTTATTGAAAATAATTCATAAAAGAGAATTTACACAAAAATGTGAATGAGTTTTATTTGAAAAGTCATAGTCACATGCAGGGTCTTCTTCACCAATCTGTATTAGAACATTGAACATAGAACAATACAGCACAGAACAGGCCCTTCGGCCCACGATGTTGTGCCGAACATTTGTCCTAGCTTAAGCACCCATCTATGTACCTATCCAATTGCCGCTTAAAGGTCACCAAAGATTCTGACTCTACCACTCCCACAGGCAGCGAATTCCATGCCCCCACCACTCTCTGGGTAAAGAACCCACCCCTGACATCTCCCTTACACCTTCCACCCTTCACCTTAAATTTATGTCCCCTTGTAAAGCTCTGTTGTACCTGGGGAAAAAGTTTCTGACTGTCTACTCTATCTATTCCTCCGATCATCTTATAAACCTCTATCAAGTCACCCCTCATCCTTCGCCGTTCCAATGAGAAAAGGCCTAGCACTCTCAACCTATCCTCGTACGACCTATTCTCCATTCCAGGCAACATCCTGGTAAATCTTCTCTGCACCCTCTCCAAAGCTTCCACATCTTTCCTAAAGTGAGGCGACCAGAACTGCACACAATACTCCAAATGTGGCCTAACCAAAGTCCTGTACAGTTGCAACATCACTTCACGACTCTTGAATTCAATCCCTCTGCTAATGAACGCTGATACACCATAGGCCTTCTTACAAGCTCTATCCACCTGAGTGGCAACTTTCAAAGACCTATGAATATAGACCCCAAGATCCCTCTGTTCCTCCACCTCACTAAGAACCCTACCGTTAACCTTTATTCCGCATTCTTATTTGTCTTTCAAAATGGACAACCTCGCACTTGGCAGGGTTGAACTCCATCTGCCACTCTTCAGCCCAGCTCTGCATCATATCCAAGTCCCTTTGCAGTCGACAAGAGCCCTCCTCACAATCCACAACTCCACCAATCTTCGTATCATCTGAAAATTTACTGACCCACCCTTCGACTCCCTCTTCCAAGTCATTAATAAAAATTACGAAAAGCAGAGCACCCAGAACTGATCCCTGCGGAACTCCACTAATAACTGGGCTCCAGGCTGAATATTTACCATCTACCACCACTCTCTGACTTCGACCAGTTAGCCAGTTTTCTATCCAGTTGGCCAAATTTCCCTCTATCCCATGCGTCCTGACTTTCCGCATAAGTCTACCATGGGGAACCTTATCAAATGCCTTACTAAAATCCATGTATACTACATCCACTGCTCTACCCTCATCCACATGCTTGGTCACCTCCTCAAAGAATTCAATCAGACTTGTAAGGCAAGACCTACCCTTCACAAATCCGTGCTGGCTGTCCCTAATCAAGCAGTGCCTTTCCAGATACTCATAAATCCTATCCCTCAGTACCCTTTCCATTACTTTACCTACCACTGAAGTAAGACTAACTGGCCTGTAATTCCCGGGGTTATCCGTATTCCCTTTTTTGAACAGGGGCACAACATTCGCCACTCTCCAGTCCCCTGGTAACACCCCCGTTGACAGTGAAGATGAAAAGATCATTGCCAACGGTACTGCAATTTCCTCTCTTGCTTCCCACATAATCCTAGGATATATCCCATCAGGCCCGGGGGACTTGTCTATCCTCAAGTTGTTCAAACTGTCTAACACATCTCCCTTCCTAACATGTATCTCCTCTAGCTTACCAGTCCGTTTCACACTCTCCTCTTCAACAATACGGTTCCTCTCATTCGTAAATACTGAAGAAAAGTACTCATTCAAGACCTCTCCTATCTCTTCCGACTCAATACACAGTCTCCCACTACTGTCCTTGATTGGACCTACCCTCGTTCTCGTCATTCTCATGTTTCTCACATATGCATAAAATGCCTTTGGGTTATCCTTGATCCTATCCGCCAAAGATTTTTCATGCCCTCTCTTGGCTCTCCTAATCCCTTTCTTCAGGGCCCTTCTGGCTATCCTGTATCCCACCACTGCGCTGTCTGGACCCTGTTTCCTCAAAATTATGTAAGCCTCCTTCTTCCTCTTTACAAGACATTCAACCTCCCTCGTCAACCAAGGTTCCCTCACAAGACCATTTCTTTCTTGTCTGACCGGTATATAAATATCAAGGACATGTCGTATCTGTTCCTTGAAAAAGTTCCACATTTCCACAACATCCTTCCCCGACAGCCTATGCTCCCAACTTATGCTCCTCAGATCCTGTCTTACAGCATCGTAATTACCCTTCCCCCCAATTGTAAAACCTACCCTGTTGCACGCACCTATCACTCTCCATAACCAAGGTGAAAGTCACAGAATTGTGGTCACCATCACCAAAATGTTCACCCACTAACAAGCCCATCACTTGTCCCGGTTCATTACCGAGTACCAAATCCAATATGGCCAACGTGCACCACGACTTCTGGCTGCACACCCTCCCCCTTCAGGATTCTGAAGACACGGTCCGAGACGTCTCAGACCCTGGCACCCGGGAGGCAACAAACCATCCGAGAGTCTCGCCCATGTCCACAGAATCGCCTGTCCGTCCCTCTCACTAGAGAGTCTCCTATAACTAGCGCTCTCCTCCTCTCCCTCTTTCCCTTCTGAGTCTCAGAGCCAGACCTCATGCCACAGACCCGGTCACTGCAGCTTACCCCATGCTAGGCTGTCCCCCCACCAGTATCCAAAGCGGTATACCTATTGTTTAGGGGAATGACTACAGGGGATCCCTGCACTGCCTGCTTCCTCCCCTTCCCACCTCTAACTGTTACCCAGCTACCTCTGTTCTCTGGTGTAACTATGTCCCTGTAGCTTCTATCTATCACTTCTCAGCCTCTCGAATAATCCTCAGTTCATCCAACTCCAGTTCCAGTTCCCTAACTCGTTCTGTGAGGAGCAGAATCTGACTGCATTTCCTGCAGATGAAGTCGGCAAGAGTATCGGTGGTCACCCCTACCTCAAACATCCGGCAGGAGGAACATTCCACTGCCTGCGCTGCCATTACTCTACACTTCGTCTCCAAAGCAAGAACACTGAGTTGCTTACCTGTGAACTTTAAAGTTAGGTTAGAGGAGGAGGATGGGAGGGAGGGCCTACTATGTACGGCCTGGGGTCTAGAACACACCCACTCAAATATCAATCACTTACCTTCCCGACCAGCTCTGCGCTCCAACCTCACTTTCGCCCAGCTCGCGCCGCTCTCTGCTGTATTATTTTAACTCTCTGTCTTTTTTCAAGAGTACTCAAATAAGGAAATGTATACTCTTATATTGTAAAAGGAAATAAAAGGAGAGTATGAGAAGAGACAAGCAGCAAACATAAAAGTGAATCACAAATTCTTCCTTACCATACAGATATGTTAAGGGTAGGAAAAGGAGTGGTGTACCAACTGTGGATCAAAAAGGGATTACAGTGGGGAAAACTGTGGTGAAAGTGGAACTGGGTGGAATGTGGGAGGTGCAATGTCAGTGTTTGTGATCTGGGAAGAACTGAGAAAGTTGCCAATTGCTAAAATAGGTTCATTGGAAACTTCAATGCATTGGGACTTCAATGGTGTGTCCAAAATCTCATATAAAAGAATAAAACATACAGCATTTCTCCAGCCTTCAACTCTCAAAGTCTCATTTAGCCTCCAAATATTCTCGAGACTATCAATGTCAATCAATGCCCTACAGCATCCAACATGGTTCCTAATGCCCTACAGCATCCAACATGGTTCCTAATGCCCTACAGCATCCAACATGGTTCCTAATGCCCTACAGCATCCAACATGGTTCCTAATGCCCTACAGCATCCAACATGGTTCCTAATATTCCCATGCTGTCCTATGCCACTTTATACATTCCATGCCCCATATACCTCTAGGTGACCCAAGCCTCTCTATTCATACTGTTTGGCCGTTCACAATACTTTCGCCTTCACCTGTCAGGTCAACAACCTCATATTCACAAGTAGCCATGGACAAAAGAGAAAAAAATAAAGTTATGTCACTTAAAATTCTATTTTGCAAATTCCATTGAGAAAACAATATCTCATTCATAAAACACATTTTAACAGGTCATGCCAATTTTAGTATTTCTTTAGAGGTCTTTTCAGGCCTAAGAGTTCTACGGGATTTATGTACCTTTTGTCCACAATTTTCCCAACAGCTTACAAATGGGAAGTGTCATATTCAGGGGAGTGAGTTGCAATTTTGGGCTCTTTCCCTCAATTTTGCTTTCCAACATCTGGACTAGAAAGTACAGATAAAGTACAAAACAAATATTTTTCATTTGACTTTATCAAAGAAGAAAAGTAACTGTCAAATAGAGGCCAAGGTAGGGAGGTAATGGCTTAGTGGTAATTATCGCTGGATCATTAATTCAGAGACCCAGGTAATATTCTGGGGATTTGAGTTTGAATCCCATCATGGCAGATAGTGAAATTTGAATTCAATAATAATCTGGAATTAGAATTCTAATATGTCCATGAATCCATTGTCGAATGTCAGAAAAACCCATCTGGTTTACTCATGCCCTTGAGGGAAAGAAACTGTCATCCTTACCTGGTATGGTCTACATGTAGTCCCAGACCCACCAAAGTGGTTGATTCTTAACTGCCCTCTGGGTAATTAGAGCTGTGCAATAAATGCTGGCTAGCCTGAGACATCCTTATTCTGTGAATTAATAAAAAAAGATTGGCTTAAAACATGGGGGAGGGCATTTGAAAGGCAGGTTGTACTTAAAGTTGGTAAGTCACCAATGATCAGTTGGGATGCAACCGAGAATGCTAAGTTAAGTACGATGGAAAAGGGGCGGCACGGTGGCTCCATGGTTTGCACTATTTCCTCATAGCACCATGGACCTGGGTTCAATTCTAGCCTTGGGTTACTGTCAGTGTGGAGTTTGCACATTCTCCCTGTGTATTTGTGGGTTTGTTTTAGGTGCCCTGGTTTCCTCCCACAGTCCAAAGATGTGCAGGTGATGTGAATTGGTCACGGTAAATTACCCCATGGTGTCCAGGGATACGGATTTGCCAAGAGAAATGGATGGGAGAGGATGGGATGCTCTTTCGAGTTATGGTGCAGACTCATAGGGCTGCATGTCCTCTTTCCACACTGGAGGGATTTTATGGTTCTACAAAAATCTGGAGACTTTGGCCATAATCTTCCTTTGAAGATGCAGAAGATTGATGAAAAACAAACATTATTTTTTTTAACTAAAATCAGATAAATCCAGCCAGTTTGGCCCACAGTTCAACCTCAATGTTGGGCAAGTTTTAGAGATGATAATCCAGGACAAAGTTAATATTCAGTTGTCAGAGTGGATAATTAGATAAAGCCAACGCTGACCTGATAAAAGCATATTGTGCTTAAAAAAGTGAATATTTTTTAATTAAGGTAAGAGAGCTGGTCAGTGAGTAGACTGCAGTTGACATGAAAAACTTGGACTTCCAAAAGTGCTACATAATGGACCTACAAATGAGAGGTGATTCACTTTGAGAAGATTGACAGGAAGGCAGAATACTGAGTCAATGGAAAGATTCTTGGTACTGTGGATGTGCAGAGGGGTCTTGGTGTCCATGTACATAGATGCCTGAAAGTTGCCACTCAGGTTCATAGTGCTGTTAAGATGGCATACGGTGTATTAGGTTTTGTTGGCAGAGAGATTGAGTTCCAGAGCCGTGATGTCATGCTGCAATTGTACAAAATGCTAGTGCAACCTCACTTGGAGTATTGCATGCAGTTCTGGTCGCCCCATTATAGGAAGGATATGGAAGCAATGGAAAAGGTGCTGAGGAGATTTACCAGGATGTTACCTGGTCTGGAAAAAGGCCTTATGAGGAAAGGCTGAGTGACTTGAGTCTGTTCTCATTGGAGAGAAGAAGGCTAAGAGGGGCTTAAATTGAGACATACAAGATGATCAGAGGATTAGGAGGGTGGCCAGTGAGAGTCTTTTTCCTAGGATGCTGACATCTGCTTGAATGAAGAGGCAATACTCCAAATTTAGGGTTGATAGATTTAAGACAGATGTCAGAGCAAGGTTCTTTATTCAGTGAGTGGTAAGGGCATGGAATGCCCTTCCTGCCAATGTAGTTAACTCAGCCACATTAGGCACATTCAAATAGTCCTTGGATAAGCATATGGATGATGATGGGATAGTGTGGGGTAATGGGCTTAGATTAGTTCACAGGTTGGCTCAACATCGAGGGCCGAAGGGCTTGTTCTGCGTTATATTGTTTTATGTTCTTTGTACCTGCAAATTTAAAGCCCATTACACAAAAGAGGAAGTACCAGGTTATATAAGAGGTTGGTTGAGCTAGAGGACACAAAAAGCAATGGTAAAAGTTTATGTTTCAAAATAGAAGAAAATACATGGTGAGGTTCCCAATGATTAATACTCAGGCTACTACTTATCAGGGCATATGGTACTGACTTAGACCTGTGTCGCAAGGTACAAGCTCCAAATTTGCAGGTTTTAAAGTTTGTTTAAATTATGAATTTCAGGAAGATGGTGAAAGACTTCAAACAGAAATAGCTTTATGGACACCTGGCAGGTGAAGCTCAATGCAGAAAAAAGCAAATAAGTTATAATGAACCATGGTAAAATGCTTATTTTATCTCAGCTGCAGTATTCAGCTCAATTCTGACCTTAAAATTTAGGAAGGATGTGAAGGCTTTAGAAAGGTTGTTGAAAATATTTACAAGAATGGCTCAGGTATGAAAAACTATTGTTATGTGGTTGGTTGGAGGAACTGCAGGTTGAGAGGAGATTTGATCGAAATGATGGCGTGAAATATTTTACAAAGTGAATAGTTAAGACCTCCTCAGAGTGTAGTTCTGGCAGTTTAATTGAGGCTTTCAAAACGGACTAACGCAAGGTTCTGAAGAAAAAAATGGACCTTGAAGTAATGGTGGAGGTGTGAGATTAGCTAAGTTAATTTTGCAGAGAGCCAGAAGGGACACATCTGGCCAACTGGTCTCTTACTACATTACAAGCATCTTAAATGTGATGATCTAATGATAGGCTCCAGGCTCTCTTGACTTTAATAAGAGATTATGTGAAGGGTCCATATGGGTGCAAATATCTTGGAACCAGATGAAACATAAAAATGAGTTGTAAAGAATTAAATATCATTGTGAGTTTATCTACAGCTGGATCAAATGGAGGGCCTTTTTTTATGCATTCTGATGAAATGCTCAATGACAGCAGATAAATGTAGCATGAAAAGCCACTGCTACTTGAATGACAGTGGATGTTCCAGGAGGCAAGCCAGTTAAGGCAGTCCTGAGGTAACAAACACCTTCAAAACACTGGAAAGCTCATCTCTTAAATCAGCAGGGGGAGATAAAGATCCCGAAATCAATGCAAGACGACTTCCAGGAACATCCAGAAACTACATAACCCTTCCACTGGGGGGATAACCAAAAGTAGTACAAAAATAATTCCTGATTGTACACTGTCACCAAGTTATAGGACACCTTTATACTTTTAGAAAAGTTGATATGCCAGTTCTTTTTGAAAACTGTCTGGATAACTTCTTGCTGAGGATTTTTATTTTCTCTGAGTATGTTGCTTGTTGCTTCTGAATGTGTAGCACATTTCTTTGGGATTATAGGCAGTGATGTCTTCTGGTATTGGCTACAGATGGATTTCCTCATTCAACTCTGTTTATACTTAGACCTCTTTGCATTTCAGAGCACACACAGACAATGATAATGTGGCTGCTGGTTCTCTTCAGCAGTGATCTGACAGTCCAGACATTTTAGACACTGCTTCCTGATGTCTCGTCTGTTCAAGGATTGCATGTTATGACCTTGTGTCTTGAAAGGGTGCTATTAGCCAGAACAGCAGAGGATAAATTTTGTCTCCTAAGAGATACTCCACCCCTACCACCCCCTACACAAACTTCAACACTGTGTAAAAAGATCCATGATTATTGCTTGGGTAGCACATGTCCACCTTTCCTGTTGGCAACTGCATATAGATTAATGAAGTGGAAGATTTTGCAATTCAGGGAGACTGTGTTGGCATGTTTAAGAGCCCAGATGGACATATGGGTGGAATTAATAATGCAGCAGACTAATAAACAATTGTAGTCCCATTTATTCTTCTGTTTAACCAACACACATAGACACTTGATAATTCAGCATAGCAAACATTTCAGTTTAGTTTTAGTTTCATTTTAAATTTTTAAATTACATTTTTACAGCAAAGAAGCATGCCATTTGGACTTTGTTGTTATTTGTGCTCATTATGAATATCCTCCTGTCCTTAATTCTTCGCACTTCAATTCCAGTTCCTTCCATTCCTTTCTCCTTCCTGTACTGATCGAGGTTACTGTCAAATGTTTCATTCTTATACTTGGCATCTGAAGTGAAAGATTCAAGCTCTGTTTTCAATTTCCTGAAAAGTATTTGTATTATTCATAAATATTATACATTATTGAGTATAGAGTTAGTTCAGTTAAATTCACTGTTTATTTAAATAAGCATATTTACAAAATATAAAAGAAGCTATGAAATTAAGGATCTGCAAGTGCTTTAGCCCAGTTCTAATCATGAGCTGATCCACAAGCCCCTTTTGCAGATAAATGCTTCACCAGTGATCCCTAACCACCTAGAAAGGATCAAGATGGAGAAAGTGATAGGAAACTAAGCAACTGTGGCGGTGGGAGAAATGATCAGAGTCTGCTTCAGGGCAGAAAGGGTGGTTTTGAGCGGAAAAACGAAGTCACTGAATTTTATTAGCTGAAAGTTAGGGCTTGTCAGGGCCAACAGCCCAAGACTACAGGAAAACCCAATGAGACATATGAAGCCATTGATGTCTCTTTTAAAGTACGCGAGTCACTCAGAGAGCATAGCAGATCAGACAGTTGAGGAATGTCAGTATGGTTCCAAATTAGGATGTGGAGGTTTTCCCTTGCATCTGCTGCCCTTGTGGATCTGCTGCTCTACCTCAATGTGGTAGACCTTGGGGTTTAAAAGGTGCTGTAAGTTGCTAGAGTTCTGAAGAAAGGTCACTGGATCCGAAACCTTAACTGCTTTCTCCACACAGATGCAGCCAAAACCATTGAATTTCTCCAGCAATTTCTGTTTTTTTGTTTAAGACCTATGCTGTATGAAGAATAACTGAGTGTGCCTCTGAAATAAGTTGTAGCCAAAACGTATGTTGAATAACTTTGAAAAACATACTGTTTATTATCAAGTTTGAACCCAGAGATGTAAAACTTTTAAATAATGATAGTCATAAAGATAAGCATTATAAGAAGATGGGTCATCATTGCTGACTTGTCTAATAAATACATGAAGAAAGTAGTGAAAGCAAACCATAAAAGTGAGAAAGCTGTGAAATCAAAGGGAAGGCTTTACTTAAAAGCTCTGGCTGACTCAAAAAATGTAATATTTATCCAACTGTTTCATATTCTGAGAAAAGAGATGGAATTTGAATTTAGCTGCAGTCTAGATACAAACATCTCTGCAAAGTTGAAAACGTTCACCTCAGAAGGGAGAAAACCATGAAGATAGACAAAAATTAACCCAAAAAAGAAGGCATCCAGTTCCTGTAAAATGGTTGATAATTTATCAGAAATATTTTGAAATGAACTTTAAATATACCTGAGCATGCCTGTTTTCTAAAGTTATTGACCTGTCAGCTATAAAAGAAATCTAAGTGTGAAATTGCCACAATACCCCTAATCCCACCCTTCTTAAAATAGACAGGAAATATTCAGGTGAGGAGTTGTAATCTTGAAAGACCAAATCCCACTTTCAATCTGCTGGATTCGTGATTTCCATATTATTAACTGTTCTTAATAAGGACAACCTAAGAGCAGACAGACTACTACTTAAAACATAATAATACTGCTGAATAATAACAAAGCCTGGCAACAGAAACATGGCAAGCAGATCCAACTGGTGAGAAAAGCCATAACGTAAGGTCCAATATGCTACTTCAATTTGAATTTCAATAGAGTGGCAAGAGTGCTCCCTCCAGATCTCTAAAGGGATCCATCAGCCTTGCAAACATTCTCTTCCAATACCGCAATGTGAACTTAAGTGAGGTAATGATGTAATAGTCTTATCACTGGACTAGTAACCGAAGATGCAGACTAATGTTTTGGGGACATGGGTTTGAATCCCACCATATTGCGCTCAATTTAAATTTAAATTCAGTACAATCTGGAATTAAATGCTTGATGAATGATTATCATGAAAAACTATTGTCACAAAGTTAATCCCTGTTTTTGCTAAAAACTGTTCTTTGGCTCAAGGAGACTCTGTATTTGATTTTTTCAGTGGAGTAATAAACCAGGCTGGGCTCCGATCAGTCTAGTTAGGTATAGAGATGAAGAGGATTTTGAGAGGCCTTTTTGTTTATATGTAAAATGATGAGACCTCAGACCAAAGTGGTCATGTTTTAGAAGTGACCTGTATAAAGAAAGGAGAATGGTCAGCTCTCTAGCTGAACAGTTTAGTTCAGTCTTGAACTAATGAGGAGTTCAACAGTGAGCTGTGTGGAAACTCACTCTCTCTCTCTCTTTCTGTATCTCAACATCAACCTGTAAGCATGTGTTCCATTTCTAATGGTTCTTAAAGGGAGTTTGTTAATCGGGACTGTTGTATATATTTGGAACAGCGTAATTAAGTCTAGTTTGGATGGACTAAGTTCTGTAGGCGTTCTTTATTCTGTTCTTTGTGTTTCATTGTGTAATTTGGAGAGTAGGTTTTTGTCTGTTTTAAAACCTAGCAGTCAACCTAGCTAGCTTATTCCGGGTGATTTTCACTGTACACTTAATGAAAAAAAATGCAAAGTCATGGTATGGGCTGCCTGCGTAAGGATGTTTTGAGTGGTCCGGCCTAGTCTGTTACAGATTGGGGACGCTTTGCGGGATTTTAAACAGCGAGTGATAGGTGCTAGTGACTTTATTTCAGGTGTTGGTTTTGTTGGGTAGACAAAGCTTGGGATAGTAATGGCTCTTTCAGTTGCCAAAAGTTTTCTGCAGTGAATTTAGAAGGTTTGCAAAAAGTGAATAAAACCAAGCTGTGGGAATTAGAAGAGAAGCTGGAATTGGAACTGCCTGCTTCAGTGAGGAAAAGAGAGATAATTACAACAGTAGCTCAGCATTTAAACTTGACAGAGAAACCATCAGAATCGATAGAGATGCCAATAATCCTATTGCAAATGAAGCAGCTTGAGTTGAAGGTGAGAGATAAGGAAAGGGCAGCAACAATGAAACAGTTTGAGTTACGACTAAAAGCAGAAGGGAGGGAAAAAGCGAGAGCAGCAGAACAGAGAGAAAAAGAGAGAGCAGAGAAAGAAAAAGAGAGAGCTTTTGAACTTCAAAAACTGACACTTAAAAGGAAAGGGCTGGAGATAAAGGCTGAGGGTAGGCTTAGTGCGGAAGAGAATAAGGATGAGCAAGCCCCTAGTGTTCAGAAGCTAAGTGAGAAACTGTTTAAGTATGTTCAAGCATTGCCTAAATTTGATGAGAAGGATGTGGAAGTCTTTTTCATTTCATTTGAAAAGGTGGCTAAACAAATGCAGTGGCCAGTGGCAATGTGGGTTTTGTTGATCCGAACGAATCTTGCAAGTCGGGCGAGTGAGGTATTTGCGTCACTAT
Source organism: Chiloscyllium plagiosum (assembly GCF_037043375.1). Classification (NCBI taxonomy): domain Eukaryota; kingdom Metazoa; phylum Chordata; class Chondrichthyes; order Orectolobiformes; family Hemiscylliidae; genus Chiloscyllium; species Chiloscyllium plagiosum. Next base: position 39,002,029 of record NW_028270144.1, read on the forward strand.
CAGAGGAGATATCTGGGGAGTATGAGGAGGTGAAAAAAGCCATTTGAAGTGCATATGAGCTTGTACCAGAAGCCCATAGACAACGCTTCAGGAATCTAAGGAGGGACTATGGTTGAAATGTTGGGCCACGGGGCACGACATGGTTGAAGAGCTTCAGGGCAGAGGAAATGACCTTGGAGTTGCAGTGGCATGACATGGTTGAAGAGCCCCGTGGCCCAACATTTCAACTCCCCCTCCCACTCTGCCAAGGATATGGAGATGCTGGGCCTCCTTCACCGCCGCTCCCTCACCACCAGACGCCTGGAGGAAGAACACCTCATCTTCTGCCTCGGAACACTTCAACCCCAGGGCATCAATGTGGACTTCAACAGCTTCCTCATTTCCCCTTCCCCCACCTCATCTTAGTTTCAAACTTCCAGTCCCCTTGACTTGTCCGGACCTGTCCGACCTGCCGAGCTCCTTTTCCACCTATCCACTCCACTCTCTCCTCCCTGACCTATCACCTTCATCTCCTCCCCCATTCACCCATTGTACTCTATGCTACTCTCTCCCCCCCCCCCAGCTTATCTCTCCACGCTTCAGGCTCTCTGCCTTTATTCCTGATGAAGGGCTTTTGCCCGAAACGTCGATTTTGCTGAAGCTCCTCGATGCTGCCTGAATTGCTGTGCTCTTCCAGCACCATTGATCCAGAATCTGGAAATTTTATTGGACTAGTGACAAAAAGCACAAGGGAAGTTAGACAACTGCCTCAGTGTGTTCAAGATGTTCAGAGGTTGATTAAGGAGGAAGTGTTAGATCTGCTTCAAAAATATACATGGAAGGGTAAAGTTTATTCAAATAGGCCAGAAGCAGCAGGTAAGGAGGTTACAATATGAAGGGATGCAGGATCCTCTCAGTCTGTAATGCTGAAGGATGAAGAGATATGCACTCCTGAGTGTCTGTTGCCAGAAAAGGTTCTGGTAACAGGAATTCATGGTGAGACAAAAAGTGCTCAATTATGTAAAGTGAGGCTGGAGAGTCCAGAGAAGAGTGGAGAATTTGCGGTAGGAGTACTGGACAAACTCTCAGCTCCAGTAATACAATTTGTCCTTGCAAATGAGATAGTTGATTCACCAGTAGGCATGCTGCTTACTCTAGTTGAAAAGCTAGTGGACACACAGGCAACTGAAGAAATGAAGGATGATGCTTATCTAGCAATTTTCCCAGATTGTTTGATCACAAAATCACAGAGGTACAAGCTGAGGCAGGAGAGGGCAAAAGGCACAGATAAGAAAGCTGACATAGCTTTATCCAAGACTTTTGTTGATCAGATAAGTGGGAAAGAGCAGGAGCAACTAGGTAAACATGCCAGTATCTTTAGCTCTACTATGCTTATTGAGTTACAGCAGAAAGATGAGAAGTTAAAACAGTTGTATCAAAAGGCATTCACAGAGAAGGAGAGTGAATGCACCCCTGTGTGCTTTTACTTAACAAAAGATATCTTGACGAGGAAATGGAGACCATCACACATTCAAGCAGATGAGAAATAGGCAGAGACTCATTAAATTGTTTTGCCAGTAATATATAGAAAGGAGGTGCTGTGAGTGGTGCATGAGCTACCACTTGGAGATCATTTAGCGCTGAGGAAAACACAGGCTAAAATACAAAGACATCTGTCCTATAAAGCTGCAGTTGAATTTTGCCAGACGTGTCATACATGTCAGCTAATTGGAAAACCACAGGCAGTAATAAAACTTGCACCTTTAATACTTATTCCAGCATTTGAAAAACCTTTCACTAGAGTCTTGATTGAATGCATAGGTTCCCTACCTCAAACAAAAAGTGGGAATAAGTATTTATTAAGAATAATGGATGTGTCGACTATTTTACGCAACATCACAGCTCAAAGGATTGTACATAGAACATAGAAAAATACAGCGCAGTACAGGTCCTTTGGCCCTCGATGTTGCACCAATCCAAGCCCACATAACCTACACTAGCCCACTATCCTCCATATGCCTATCCAATGCCCGTTTAAATGCCCATAAAGAGGGAGAGTCCACTACTGCTACTGGCAGGGCATTCCATGAACTCACGACTCGCTGAGTAAAGAATCTACCCCTAACATCTGTCCTATACCTACCACCCCTTAATTTAAAAGCTATGCCCCCTCATAATAGCTGACTCCATACGTGGAAAAAGGTTCTCATGGTCAACCCTATCTAAACCCCTAATCATCTTGTAGACCTCTATCAAGTCACCCCTAAACCTTCTTTTCTCCAATGAAAATAGCCCCAAGTGCCTCAGCCTTTCCTTATACGATCTTCCTACCATATCAGGCAACATCCTGGTAAACCTCCTCTGCACCCGTTCCAGTGCCTCCACATCCTTCCTATAGTATGGCGACCAAAACTGCACACAATACTCCAGATGCGGCCGCACCAGAGTCTTATACAACTGCAACATGACCTCAGGACTCCGGAACTCAATTCCTCTACCAATAAAAGTCAGTACGCCATATGCCTTCTTCACCGCACTATTTACCTGGTGGCAACTTTCAGAGATCTGTGTACATGGACACCAAGATCCCTCTGCTCATCCACACTACCAAGTATCCGACCATTAGCCCAGTACCCCATCTTTTTGTTACTCTTACCAAAGTGAATCACCTCACACTTAGCTACATTGAACTCCATTTGCCACCTTTCTGCCTAGCTCTGCAGCTTATCTATATCCCGCTGTAACCTGACACATCCTTCCTCACTGTCAATAACTCCACCGACTTTCGTATCATCCGCATACTTGCTCACCCAACCTTCTAGCCCTTCCTCCAGGTCATTTATAAAAATGACAAACAGCAATGGTCCAAAAATAGATCCTTGCAGAACACGGCTAGTAACTGCACTCCAAGATGAACCTTTACCATCAACTACTACCCTCTGTCTTCTTCCTGCCAGCCAATTCCTAATCCAAACCTCCAACTCACCCTCAATGCCATACCTCTGTATTTTTTGCAGTAGCCTACCATGGTGAACCTTATCAAATGCCTTACTAAAATCCATATACACCACATCTACCGCTTTACCCTCGTCCACCTCCTTAGTCACCTTCTCAAAGAATTCAATAACATTTGTGAGGCACGACCTGCCCTTCACAAAACCATGCTGACTATCCTTGATCACATTATTCCTATCCAGATGTTCATAAATCCTATCCCTTACAATTCTCTCTAAGACTTTGCCCACAACAGAAGTGAGACTCACGGCCTATAGTTACTAGGGTTATCCCTACTCCCCTTCTTGAACAAGGGAACCACTAGAAAAATTACTTAATTTTTTACTAGATATGGATGGCTAATAAAGATCTAGTCAGATCAAAGATCAAACTTCACATCCAAACTATTCAAGGAGGTTATGGATAACTTGGAATAAAGCAATTCAAATCTACTGCGTACCATCTGGAATCGCAGGGAGCACTAGAGAGACGGCATCAAACACTAAAGACCACGTTGAGTGCTTATGGTCCGTATTATACAGATGATTGGGATAAGGGAGTTCCGTTTGTAATTTTTGCGATAAGAGATGCACCAAATGAATCGACCAACTTCAGTCCATTTGAATTAATGTTTGGGCATGAAGTAAGAGGACCGTTACAATTGATTAAGGCGAAATTAATTAGTCAGAATTCAGAGACCACCCATTTGGACTATGTGTCAAATTTTAGGAAATGATTAAATAGAGCTGGAGAGTTGGCTAGACACAGTTAAAAGTATCACAGCATACAATGAAACAGGGAGTGGATAAGAAATCACAAATTCACAATTTTGCAATGGGGGAATCAGGTATTAGTGTTACTTCCATTGACAGTTGACCCTTTAAGAGCAAGGTTTAGCGAACCTTATCAAATCGAGGGGAAATTGAGTGAGGTGAACTACTTGAAAAGGACTCCAGACAGGAAGAAATCTCACAGAGTGTATCATAGGAATGTGCTCAAAAGGTAATTTGACAGGAAAGGAAAGCAAGAGGAGAAGTTGTTAATCATTTCAGCACAGAAGGAAGAACCAAGTTCAGAGGATTCTGAATTGAACATTCCTCAAATCAAATTGGACAATGAGGAAGTTGTTAAAAATTGGGATAAATTATTGAGTTACCTTCCACAAGAAAATCAAAATGACCTGAAAGAGCTACTACTATCATATGGGGAGATATGCAAAAATAAACTGGGAAGTACTAACCTAATTGAACATGATATAGATGTAGGAGATGCTGTTTCGATTAAGTAACATCCTTACAGGCATAACCCTCTAAAGTTGGCACAGGTTCAGAAGGAGATAGAGTGCATGCTGCAAGATGGAATAAACGAAGTGAGTTACAGTGACTGGAGCTCACCCATAGTCATGGTGCCAAAGCCAAATGATACTATTATATGTGGACTATCGCAAAGTCAACGCCGTTACAAAGACTGATGCACATCCAATTCCATGATTGGAAGACTGTGCCGAAAAAGTGGTGGAAGCAACTTATATTTCTAACTTGGACTTGCTCAGAGGCTACTGGCAAGTACCTCTGTCAGAAAGAGCAAAGGCAATTTCGGCTTTCAATACGTCAAATGGACGATATGTGTTCAAAGTCATGCCATTTGGTATGAAAAACGCTTCAGCCACATTTCAGAGACTGATTAATAAGGTCATTGTCGGATTACCCAACTGCGTGATGTATATTGATGACCTGGTGGTTTTGAGTCACTCATGGAAGGAACACTTACAGCATTTATCAGACTTGTTTGATCGACTTCTGATGGCAGCTTGTTGGTAAAGCTAGTTAAAAGCGAATTTGCCAAAGCCCATCTTCCTGGGCCACGTTATTGGACATGGACAAATAGCCCCCAAGATGTGAAAATGAAAGTAATTGGGGAATTTCCCACACCGTCAACAAAACAAAAGCAATACTACGATTCCTGGGATTGAGTGGATTTTACCGAACGTTTGTGCCGAACTTTAATAGTTTGGCTGCTCCACTCACCGAATTGTTGAACAAGGGCAAGAAGTTTCAGTGGACAGCGGACTGCGGACTGTCAAAAGGTATTTGACAGCCTAAAACTGTGTTAACCATTGCCCCAGTATTAGCCACAGCAGATTACCCGAAGCCTTTCAAGGTGGCTATCGATGCCAGTGATGTGGGTGTCGGTGCGATGCTCTTGCGGGAGGATGATGAGGGGATAGAAAGACCCATTGGGTATTTTTCCAGGAAGTTGAACGTTCATCAACAGAAATATTCAGCGGTGGAGAAAGCCTTTAAGCTTGTTGGCATTATAACATTTAAGTGTTGCATGCATTTCAATGCATCTGAGATAGTTGTATACATTAACATTTGTGGAAAAATTTAAGGACAAAAATGCCTGACTGTTTAGATAGAGCTTGTTGTTGTAGCCATTAAAGTTGACAATTGTGCATGTGGTAAGTAATGAAAAAGTGATTGCCAATGCTTTATTGAGACTCGATTGAGATACGGAGGTGTTCAGTGGTGTGTGTACCGCGGCCTGGATTTGCATGTGGTTGTGCATGTTTGCATGTTTATAGTGTAGTGTATATGCGCATTTAGACTACTAACCGGGTTTTGAAGGGTTAAAAATGAAGCCATTTTTTGGTATTGATGGTTCATTTTTCTTAAGGGACAAGGTCTCACAAGGTTAGACCCTTTTGTTTCTAAAAGCTGTCCCTTGGCTCAAGGAGACACTGTCCTTGCTTTTTTTCAGAGGGGCAATAATCTAGGCTGGGCTCCGATCAGTCTGGTTTGGTACAGAGATGAAAAGGATTTTGAGAGGTCTTTTTGTTGAAATGTAAACAGATGAAACCTCAGGCCAAAGGGGTCATGTTATAGAAGTGACCTGTATAATGAAAGGGGAATGGTTAGCTCTCTAGCTGAGCAGTTTAGTTCAGTCTTGAATTGGTGAGGAGTTCAACAGTGAGCTGTGTGGATACTCACTTTCTCTCTCTTTCTGTCCCTCAACTTCAACCTGTAAGCATGTGTTCCATTTATACTGGTTCTTTAAGGGAGTTTGCTTATTGGGATGATTGTGTATATTTGGAACAGTAAAATTAAATCTAGTTTGGATGGATGACTTCTGTAGGTGTTCTTTATTCTGTTCTTTGTGTTTCATAGTGTAATTTTGAGAGTAAGTTTTTGTCTGTTTTAAAACCTAGTAGTCAACCTAGCTAACTTACTCCAATAAATTTTCACTGTACACTTATCGAAACAAATTGCGAAGTTATGGTCTGAGATGCGTGCTTAAGAATATTTTGAGTGGTCTGGCCTAGTCCATAACATTATCATTGTTGAGCATTGCTCCTTAATGCCCAAAAGTGAAGGAAAACAGCGGCCGCTACCTGGTGCGGCTTGCGTGTGATTCCAGATCCACAGCAATGTGGGAAACTCCTTTTTGCCCTCTGAAATAGCTTAGCAAGCCACTCAGTTGAATCAAACTTCTAGAAAGCAGAAAGGAGTGAAATGAGATGGAACTCTTAGCAATAACCAAAGCTCCAGAAGTAACATCAAACAAGGCCTCATCATATGAACATACAAAAGTAGGGCATTCAGCCTTTTGAGCCTACCCTGCCAGTCAATAAAATCAGATGGCACTTGGATCAAGGATTTGGTGTTCTGGTGTGCGGCAGCGGCTAGGGGCCTAGATCGGGATTTTGGCAGTCTAAGATCCCAGGACCTCGCCCAATGTGGTGATGGAGATTCCTCCAATATCTGCAGCAACAACAAGAGTAGGGGAGACTGAGCCACTGCAGGGAAAGTGTGTTATAGCAGAGGAGATCGAGCTCATGTAGAGTCCCAGCATGGCTAAGCATACATCAAAAACATAATACTAAGGACTGTAATGTTCAACTTTTTAAAAAATGTACCAATAGTGACTATAATGTTTAACTTTTAACTTTGCTCTTTCTTTCTACCTTGTTCTTAAGGTTTTGTACGTGTGTGGTGACATTGAAAACTTTTCACTGTTCTCCTGTACTTTTGCACTTGAGTACACATGACAATAAAGTCAAAATCAATGTATAAATCAATAATCTTTCATATTGTCAACCATCAGTAACATCCAAAGTTTGTAGATTGGTCTCACAGATTAGATAAGTCTAGCAAAGACATAGTCATGGACTCATACCTTGAAGACAATTTCTCAGACACCAGCATCACAACCATTGCGTATGCCTTGTCCTACCAGCAGGACATTAGATTAGATTAGATTAGATTAGATTCCCTACAGTGTGGAAACAGGCCCTTCGGCCCAACCAGTCCACACCGACTCTCCGAAGAGTAACCCACCCAGACCCATTTCCCTCTTACTAATGCCCCTAACACTATGGGTAATTTAGCATGGCCAATTCACCTAACTTGCACATCTTTGGACTGTGGGAGGAAACCCACGCAGATACGGGGAGAATGTGCAAACTCTACACAGACAGTGACCAGAGGCTGGAATCGAACCTGTGACCCAGGTGCTGTGAGGCAGCCGTGCTAACCACTGAGCCACCATGCCGCCCACAGGTATGACCCACTAGAGGTGGTAATTCAGTGGTGTAATACTGGATTCCATGAATCTTCTTAACATTCAGATTAAACATGGGCAAGGAAACCTCCTGATGATTACCACATATCACACCCCCAGACCCCCCACCATGGTCATGATTCAATATTCCTTATGTTGAGCACTTCTTAGAAGAAGTGAAGTAAAAAGTAAAGTTATTATAGTGTGACTAGACCATGAGGCTGCTTTCTCATTAGAAAGAAACAGACAGGTGATGATTTAACCTGAGGGTCACTATGCCTCAGGTAAGGGGAGTTGTTGATAAGGAGAATCCTTGTGGTAACCTTAGCCTGTGCAGGATTGAACCGATGTATTTGACATCACTTTGCATTGCAAAGTAGCTGTCCAATCAACTGAGCTAAACCAACCCCCTTGTAAGGAGCACTGAGGGTAGCAAAGGTACAGAATATACTTTAGTGGGGGATTTTAATGTCTGTTATCAAAAGTGCCTCTCTGACATCATTTCTGATCAAAGTAGTCAAGTCCTAAAGTAAATTGCTGCTAGACTGGGCTTTGACAAGTGGTGAGGGAAACAAGAAGAAGGGAGAAATATATTTGACCTCATCCTCAATCTGCCTGCTGCAGATTCATCTATCCATGACATTATCGGTAAGAGCGGCCACTGCACAGTCCTCATAGATATGAAATACCATCTTCACATTGAGGATACCTTTCATCATATTGTGTGGCATGACTACTGTGTGAAATTGGGCAGGTATTGAATAGATTGAGCAATTCAAACTGTGTATCCACGAGGTGCTGTGAGCCATCAGCAGCAATATAATTTATTCAACAACAATTCATAATGTATTGGCACAGCATATCCCCTACTTTACTGTTACCACCAAGGTAAGGATCAATCCTGGTTCAATGAAGAGTGCAGAAGTGCATGCCAAAAGCAGCACCAGACATATTTAAAAATGAGGCATAAATCTGAAGAAACTAACAAACAGGACTATTTGTGTGCCAAAAAAAGCACAAGTAGGAAAGATAGAGAAGCTCAGCAATTGATTAGTAATGGATTAGATCTAAGCTCTGTGCTCCTGCTATGTCTGATTGTGAATGGTGGCCAACTAATTAAATTAAACAACTAATAGGAGGAGGAGGCTTTACAAATATTCCCATGCTCATTAATGGAAGTAGAATAGTGCAAAGTCGAAACATTTCAGCCTCCTCCTGAAGTTCCGAGCATCACAGATGATGGTCTTCAATCAATTCAATAGCATCAACAAATGCTGAAGGCACAGGACAATGGAAAATCTATGGACACTAACAAGATTTCAGCAATAACATGGAAAGTGTATCTTTCAGAACTGGCAATATCTATAGCCAGCTGTTCCAGTACAGCTACAAAACATATATCTACCTGATAGTTTGGATGTGAAGGTGCCAGTATTAGACTGGGGTGGACCAAGTCAGAAGTCACATGTCAGGTGAAAGCCTTCACCTGAGGAAGGGGCTACGCTCCGAAAGGTTGTGATTTTCAAGAAACCTGTTGGATTATAACCTGGTGTCATGTGACTTCTAAATTTGATCATTTGGAGGCCTGCCAAGGTATTTGCTAGACACAAAAATGCAAAAACCCTAGAATCTCTAAATTCAGAAAGTGGCCACTCAGCCCATCATGTCTGCACTGATCCTTCTAAGGCCATCCCTCCCAACCAGCTCCCTATCCTATCTTTGCAACCCTGCACTTACCATGGCTAATCCATTTGGACACTATGGTTAGTTTAGCATGGCCATTGTGTCTAATCTCCATATCTTTGGTCTATGGGAGGAAACAAGAGAATCTGGATGAAGCCCGCACAGACACAGGGAGAATGTGCAACCTCCACACAGACAGTTGCCTGATGCTGGAATTGAACCTGGACCAGTAGTGCTAACCACAGAGCCACAGTGTCACCCATGGTGATAACCCACTAGGCCAATTACCACCCAGCAGTATACTTTCTATCATCAACAAAGCAATGGAAAGAGACATCAACAAGGTTTCAACTGGAAGAATAAAATGGTCACTAACACTCAGTTTGGATTCTTCTTGCTCAAATTGGCTCTTAACTTCATTATATGTACATGCTCAAAAAAGCTAAACTCCAGAGGTGAGGTGAGAGTGATTGCCCTTGATATCAAGGAAGCATTTGACCAAACTTGGCATCAAGAGAGCCTGGAAAAACTTGAACCAAAAGGAATAGTGGGAAATATTCTCCACTGGTTTCAGTCAGACCTACACAAAGTAAAATAATTGTGGTTGTTAGAGGTCAGACATTTCAGTTCCAAGACATTTTTGCAGGAGTTCTTAGACTATTGTCCTCACCCCAACCATCTTTAACTGCTTCATCAATGACCTTCCCTCCATCATAAACTCAGAAGTAGGATTTTGGTTGATTATTGCACATTTGTCAGCTCTATCTGTGACATTTCAGACGCTGTCCCAGTGTTCCAGTGCATTTGCAGTAACACCTGTATTAGCATCCAGGATTAGGCAGATATGTGGGGAGTAAACCTCATGTCACATAAAGTGCGAGGCAATGACCATCTCCAACAAAAGTGAATCTAATAATTATTCCTTGCTATTCTATGACATTATTGTTATGATCACCATCATAAAGGGTTCCATTGACGAGGAAGCTTTTCTAACTCAGTATGTAGATTGTCCGACCAGAGGGGAGGCCATATTGGATTTGGTACTTGGTAACGAACTGGGACAAGTGATGGACTTGTTAGTGGGTGAACAATTTGGTGATGGTGACCACAATTCTGTGACTTTCATCTTGGTTATGAAGAGAGATAGGTGCGTGCAACAGAGTAGATTTTACAATTGGAGGAAGGGTAAATACCATGATGTAAGACAGGATCTGAGGAGCATAAGTTGGGAGCATAGGCTGTCAGGGAAGGATGTCGTGGAAATGTGGAACGTTTTCAAGGAACAGATACAATGTGTCCTTGATATGTATGTACCTGTCAGGCAGGAAAGAGATGGTCGTGTGAGGGAACCTTGGTTGACGAGGGAGGTTTAATGGCTTGTAAAGAGGAAGAAGGAGGCTTACATAAGGTTGAGGAAACAAGTTTCAGACAGAGCGTTGGAGGGATACAGGATAGCTAGGAGGGAGCTGAAGAAAGGGATTAAGAGAGCTAAGAGAGGGCATGAAAAATCTTTGGCGGGTAGGATCAAGGATAACCCCAAGGCATTTTATGCACATGTGAGAAACATGAGAATGACGAGAACGAGGGTAGGTCCTATCAAGGACAGTAGTGGGAGACTGTGTATTGAGTTGGAAGAGATAGGAGAGGTCTTGAATGAGTACTTTTCTTCAGTATTTACAAATGAGAGGGACCGTATTGTTGAAGAGGAGAGTGTAAACGGACTGGTAAGCTAGAAGAGATACTTGTTAGGAAGGAAGATGTGTTGGGCATTTTGAAAAACTTGATGATAGACAAGTCTCCCGGGCCTGACGGGATATATCCTAGGATTGTTGTGGTTCTGTTCGCCGAGCTGGAAGTTTTTGTTGCAAACGTTTCGTCCCCTGGCTAGGCGACATCATCAGTGCTTGGGAGCCTCCTGCGAAGCACTTCTTTGATGTTTCCTCCGGTGTTTATAGTGGTCTGTCCCTGCCGCTTCCGGTTGTCAGTTTCAGCCATCCGCTGTAGTGGTTGGTATATTGGGTCCAGGTCGATGTGTTTGTTGATGGAGTTTGTGGATGAATGCCATGCCTCTAGGAATTCCCTGGCTGTTCTCTGTCTGGCTTGCCCTATGATAGTAGTGTTGTCCCAGTCGAATTCATGTTGCTTGTCGTCTGCGTGTGTGGCTACTAAGGATAGCTGGTCGTGTCGTTTTGTGGCTAGTTGATGTTCATATCCTAGGATTATGTGGGAAGCAAGAGAGGAAATTGCAGAGCCATTGGCAATGATCTTTTCGTCTTCACTGTCAATGGGGGTGGTACCAGGGGACTGGAGAGTGGCGAATGTTGTGCCCCTGTTCAAAAAAGGGAATAGGGATTACCCCAGGAATTACAGGCCAGTTAGTCTTACTTCGGTGGTAGGCAAAGTAATGGAAAGTTTACTGAGGGATAGGATTCATGAGTATCTGGAAAGATACTGCTTGATTAGGGACAGCCAGCACGGATTTGTAAGGGGTAGGTCTTGCCTTACAAGTCTGATTGAATTTTTTGAGGAGGCGACCAAGCATGTGGATGAGGGTAGAGCAGTGGATGTAGTGTACATGGATTTTAGTAAGGCATTTGATAAGGTTCCCCATGGTAGGCTTATGCGGAAAGTCAGGAGGCATGGGATAGAGGGAAATTTGGCCAGTTGGATAGAAAACTGGCTAACCGGTCGAAGTCAGAGAATGGTAGTAGATGGTAAATATTCAGCCTGGAGGCCATTTACAAGTGGAGTTCCGCAGGGATCAGTTCTGGGTCCTCTGCTGTTTGTAATTTTTATTAATGACTTGGAAGAGGGAGTCAAAGTAAATTTGTAGATGATACGAAGATTGGTGGAGTTGTGGATAGTGAGGAGGGCTGTTGTCGGCTGCAAAGGGACTTAGATATGATGCAGAGCTGGGCTGAGAAGTGGCAGATAGAGTTCAACCCTGTCAAATGAGGTTGTCCATTTTGGAAGGACAAATAAGAATGCGGAATACAGAGTTAACGGTAGGATTCTTAGTAAGGTAGAGGAACAGAGGGATCTTGGGATCTATGTTCATAGATCTTTGAAAGTTGCCACTCAGGTGGATCGAGTTTGTAAGAAGGTCTATGGTGTATTAGCATTCACTAGCAGAGGGATTGAATTCAAGAGTCCTGAGGTGATGTTGCAGCTGTACAGGACCTTGGTTAGGCCACATTTGGAGTACTGTGTGCAGTTCTGGTCGCCTCACTTTAGGAAAGATATGGAAGCTTTGGAGAGGGTGCAGAGAAGATTTATCAGGATGTTGCCTGGAATGGAGAATAGGTTGTACGAGGATAGGTTGAGAGTGCTAGGCCTTTTCTCATTGGAACGGCGAAGGATGAGGGGTGACTTAATAGAGGTTTTCAAAGTTTGTGCGAAGATTTGTAGCTCGGGTGCTCGTTGTTGTGGTTCTGTTCGCCGAGCTGGAAGTTTTTGTTGCAAACGTTTCGTCCCCTGGCTAGGCGACATCATCAGTGCTTGGGAGCCTCCTGCGAAGCGCTTCTTTGATGTTTCCTCCGGTGTTTATATTGGTCTGTCCCTGCCGCTTCCGGTTGTCCCTGCCGCTTCCTGTTTGTCCTATATAGTGTTTTGTGCAGTCCTTGCATGAACACCTATACAACGTATTCGCCAAAAACGGATACCCGCACAACTTCATCAACAGATGCCTAAGAGAAAGACCACGGAACGAGGAAATACCACAACCATAAGGACTAGCCACACTACCATACATCAGGAGCATCTCGGAACTGACAGCCAGACTACTGCGACCCCTAGGACTCATAACGGCACACAAACCAACAGCCATACTCAGACAACAACTCACCAGAACGAAGGACCCGATACCCAACATGAGCAAAACTAATGTAGTGTACAAAATACTATGCAAGGACTGCACAAAACACTATATAGGACAAACAGGAAGACAGCTAACAATCGGCATCCATGAACATCAACTAGCCACGAAACGACACGACCAGCTATCCTTAGTAGCCACACACGCAGACAACAAGCATCATGAATTCGACTGGGACAACACTACTATCATAGGGCAAGCCAGACAGAGAACAGCCAGGGAATTCCTAGAGGCATGGCATTCATCCACAAACTCCATCAACAAACACATCGACCTGGACCCAATATACCAACCACTACAGCGGACAGCTGAAACTGACAACCGGAAGCGGCAGGGACAGACCACTATAAACACCGGAGGAAACATCAAAGAAGTGCTTCGCAGGAGGCTCCCAAGCACTGATGATGTCACCTAGCCAGGGGACGAAACGTTTGCAACAAAAACTTAATAGAGGTTTATATGATGATCAGAGGAATAGATAGAGCATACAGTCAGAAACTTTTTCCCCAGGTACAAAAGAGTGTTACAAGGGGACATAAATTTAAGGTGAAGGGTGGAAGGTATAGGGGGGATGTCAGGGGTAGGTTCTTTACCCAGAGAGTGGTGGGGCATTGAATTGCGCTACCTGTGGGAGTGGCAGAGTCAGAATCATTGGTGACCTTTAAGTGGCAATTGGATAGGTACATGGATGGGTGCTTAAGCTTGGACAAATGTTCGGCACATCGTGGGCCGAAGGGCCTGTTCTGTGCTGTATTGTTCTATGTTCTATGTTCTATGAATTGTATTGGAACAACCACATAATTGCTATTTCTGAATGAGTGTGTCAGAGACTAAAGCAATTCTGGGGCAAATAACTCACCTCCTATCTCCTCATGGAATTCCCTTCCTGAATAATGCTCTGAATCTCTCTACACCCCAAGGATTGCAGAGGTTCAAGTTGTCCAGCTCATCATGACCTTCTCAAGGGCAATTTGGGTTGGTTTAGCCAGTTACGCTCATGTGTCAAGACCAAGGTTAAAAAGTTAAAAATCACACAACACCAGGTTATAGTCCAACAGGTTTAATTGGAAGCACACTAGCTTTCAATTAAACCTGTTGGACTATAACCTGGTGTTGTGTGATTTTTAACTTTGTACACCCCAGTCCAACACCGGCATTCCCAAATCAAGGTTAAAAAGAAATGCAACTTCTCTCATCCTTCAATCAAACAGTTGGAAGGCCTAATCCTCCCTGCTTTCCGGTTCATGCAATTCAATTCCACAGACCCCTTTGGCCTTGTAGTTGACCTGAACCAGTTTCATCACTCACTCTTTGGTATGCATTCTCAAGGTTCACATTTCTGGAGCTAAAATCTCACTCCTATCCTTAATGGTTTGTGATCCCAAATTTCCCAAGTGTGCAGCATGTTCTCAGATTCATGAGCAGAGCTCTTGTGTTAATAATTCCCTTGAATCAAATTAAATCTCGTCATGTGCTGGTTTTATATCTCACAATTGAGGTGTGAATCAAATTATGAAAAGCTTCATCTTCACTTGAAAAGAAAACCTATTTTCGTCTACCTTTCAGACTCAACTCAATTTTTGTATGTCTTTTTTGGCAGTTTAGGAAGGTTTTCAGTCCATAAAACACACAGATGTCTCCTGAGACTGCACTCTCATTGTGAGGACCACAGGAAAATGTGTTCTTTCTGTCCTGTAGATTATTTTCCAGGTCTTGTCAGTGATTAAAAATGCATCGACTTCTCAAATTTGTCTCCTCTCAGGGAAGCCTCTTTGAGAAGTCAGGTTCATTCTGAGAGAGTTTAAAATACTTACACGCATGCAAGCATCACAATTAGATTCTGTATTATAATGTAGATATGTTTTTAATACAATGCTGCATCAGAGGACTGTGTCTTGCAAAGCTAAACCATTAGCTTGATCATCATCATGGTATTCATATAGATACTGTTACAGAATGTTTTCTATTGGAGAAAATACCACAATTCATTCAAAATTAATGTAAAAATGTGGACTTTCCTAATCTTGCCTGGCACTAGTGTTAAAGTATATAGATAAGTCTGTGAAAAAGATTCCTTGCTCTTTAACAGTAAAATAATCTAGCCTTTGCCCCATTATACATATCGACAGGCAACGTTTTTTCTGAGAAAGAGAAAACACAATCAGTTCTATGGGAGTTGGAAGCTAATGTTTTGATAATGGCTGTTATGAATGCTTAGCAAAGTTCTAAATACTTTGACAAACTCAACTCTGTTGGACAATTGTCCATGGGCATGACTGACTATTTTATATGGTTGTGACAGCTTTATTTTCCTTTGTTGTCTGTATTACTGTTTGCACATCTAATGGCTATGTAAATAATTCAATTCTTTTTTTTCTATGGGACAATTTTCTCATTCAGCAAAAATGTCTGGCTCAGGAGGGCAGTATACAATAAATACTAGCTAAATCATTATGGAGGATTGATAGTGACATGGGAATGGCATGGGTAATATGGAGGAACATTGAGGTCAAATAGTGAATTTAGTATGACATAGAGATGACATTGAGGGGACCAGAGCCTCCATGGGTTAGCAGGATAATGGGGATAAGTGATGGTGATGAGAAATGAGATTTAGGAGACCTTTAAACAATGTTCAAAGAAGGACTTCTATCTCTTGAACAGATACAGGCTCACTTGCCAAACACTACAATATGTCTTGCAATCTGCACTGCATACACAAATCCTCGTTAAGCAAAACAAAATTTGTGGTATAGAATCACACATAGTTTGTTGTACAGTTGTAAAGCTGCAAAGGTGAACAACTCACATTTTCCCATTACTACAAGAACATCCTGGCCCTTTTCCCTGTAACCTCTCTCAATGCTACTATCTTCCAAGAACTTTACACTCTTCCAGCTCTGGTCTCTAATTCTGACACTAACCCTGAATCACACCCCACAAAGCACCCAAATGATCTCCTGAAAGCTACTGCCAGTTTAGCAGAGTTAACTTGGCAGTCACATCACATAATGGAGGGTCCTTTCAATGGGGATTAAAGGACTGTGGGGGACATCAATTACAATCATAGAGTCATAGGGATGTATGGCACGGAAGCAGACCCAACTCGTCAATGCCGACCAGATATCCCAACCCAGTCTAGTCCCACCTGCCAGCACCTGGCCCATATCCCTCCAAACCCTTCCTATTCATATAATCATCCAGATGCCTTTTAAATAATGCAATTGTACCAGCCTCCACCACTTCCTCTGACAGCTCATTCCATACACACACCACCCTCTGCATGAAAAAGTTGCCATTTAGGTCTCTTTTATATCTCTCCCCTCTCACACTAGATGCCCTCTAGATATGGACTCCCCCACCCCAGGGAAGACATTTAATCTATTTATCCTATCCATGCCCCTCAAGATGTTATAAACCTCTATAAGGTCACCTCTCAGCCTCCACTGGTGTAGGGAAAACTGTACCAGCCTTAGTAACCTCTCCCTGTGGCTCAAATCCCCCAATCCTAGTAACATCCTTGTAAATGTTTTCTGAACCCTTTCAAGTTTCACAACATCCTTCCGATAGGAAGGAGACCAGAATTGCATGCAATATTCCAAAAGTGGCCTAACCAATGTCCTGTACAGTCGCAAAATGTCCTCTCAACTTCTGTACTCAATACTCTGACCATTAAAGGAAAGCACACTAAACGCTGTCTTCACTGTCCTAGCTACCTGCAATAGGACTTTCAAGGAGCTCTGAACCTGCACTCCAAGGTCTCTTTGCTCAGCAACACTTCCTAAGACCTTACCATTAAGTACATAAGTCCTGCTAAGATTTGCTTTCCCAAAATGCAGCACCTCACATTTATCTAAAGTAAACTCCTCAGCCCATTGGCCCATCTAATCAAGATCCCGTTGTAATCTGAGGTAACCTTCTTCGCTGTCCACTACACCTCCAATGTTGGTGTCATCTATAAACTGACTAACTATACTCTTATGCTCACATCCAAATCATTAATATAAATGACTGACCCTTAATTGGAGCGTTAAGGATCTTAACTGACTGTTCAGTATCAGCCGAGCCACTGATATGCCAATAATTTGCACATATGCCATAGCAGGGGAAGACTTCAGACTCCTCGCCTGTTACCTCCCTCTGCCATTTTGCCAGCTTTTGCACTTCCAAATCTAACCACAAGGATCCAGAGAAATTTACCTTGTTTGTCCTTCCGTTAATGGTGCTAAGTATTCACAATGCTTATTAATTTTATTAAGTATGCAAGTATACTATCCTGGTTAATGCAATACAATTTAGTGGTGAAGTGATCTTTTAGATATGCAGTTACCTCTATTCATAACTTAAAACCTTTTGTTTGTTGTCTGATGAGAAATTTGGGTATTGATTAATTCTGCACCTTACATATGATAAAGCTTTTCATTTAAGCTAACCACCTGATGAAGGGGCAGTGCTCCAAAAGCTAGTGCTTCCAAATAAACCTGTTGGACTATAACCCAGTGTTGTGTGAATTTTAATTTTGTCCACCCCAGTCCAACACCGGCACCTCCAAGTCAGTCAGTTATACCTTTCTTGCTTAAAACATGTTTGAGGACCCCCGGTCCAACTTTTTGTTTTGCGGCACTGAGAAGTCTGTGGACTATGTGTATATTGGTTGAGGGCGTCTGCACTCCTTTTTTGGTTACATGAAGAATCTTTTGCTCCAACTTTGGTAACACATCAGCCTGATCTTTGGGCACCCAGTGCAGGCAGGTCAGAGAATCCCCTCATGGGTCTGTTCCTAGGCCTGGCCAGGCTGGATATAAGCAGATCCAGACAGCGGGCCATGGAGGGGGTCATTTCAGCCAACAACCTGCCCTCTTCAATGGTTATGTTTGAGCACAGGTAACCTTAGAGAGGGAGAATGCAATATCCACCAACGCTTTCAATGCCTTTAGGGAGAGGTGGGCACCGCGGGGTTTGGAGTGCTTTATTTCCTCTTTCAATTCTATTTTGAATTAATCCTACCCTACCCCTTCATGTTTTTCACATAAGTATTGCTCTTATCAAGCTTTGCTTGTTACTGGTTCCCTGACCACACAGGTGTTTTTCCTGGTGGTGGAAGTATTGAATAAAATTATTTGACAATGGGGTCTTCACTGAGTCCCTGCATTTACACAAAACATGCAAACGTGAGTGCTGGTGGGAAAAAATAAGCACTACTGTTAGAAGTAATATGCTTGAGTTGCAGTTAAAAATACTAATGAGTAATGAGCTGAAGGTTATAATAATGAAATAATGGTGCATATACAGATGTTCACATCACTTCTGCATTCACATGTAGAGTCTAAGAAGAGAGGTAGAAGAGTCTGTTGAAGAGGGAAATGAAATTACTTTAAACTGCAGAACTTACTACTGTGTAATTGAAAGAGCTTTGAACAAACATGCTGGAGTTAATATTAAGTCACTCCTGGGTAAAACAAAACCTTCCCACTCCAGAGAAGGAAATAAATTACCCAAAATGGAATACAAACAGTGTTCAAACTGGAATTAAACTACAAAACAAATTTTCTTGGGATCTCATCTATTATTTTCCAAACTTTCAAGCAAACCTTAAAATGGATGTCTTGTAATCCTGCTGTGGGACCTTATAACTGAAATGGGAACATGCCAGTCTTACTTTCACTAGTTGGAAGAAGGTCTAAACATTATCCCTTAAACAGACGTATGGGGACATCTTTCAAATGATCACTCAAAAAGAAGAGTTCAGTGCACTTGTAAGGGGAAAACACACACTTCTCTCGATATGAACAAAACTTACGTGCCTTTTACTAGCCTGTTTACATTCTCCTAATCTTCCTTATTCCTCAGCCCCAAATCTTTGAGGCTTTACTTCCAGTTTGCAGTTCATTGAAAATTATTTTATTTTAAAGAAAGCTGAATCTGAAATCATTTGATCTCCTGATTATCAAAGTTTAAAATTTACATCATGAGTATAACAATTGTTCAATTTCCAACACAAAATTCTCCATCATAGATTTTATTACAATTCAGTTATAAAACTATTCAGACATTGAATGCTGTCAGATACATATTTTCATGCTTATACCTTTAATATTCATGATTTATCCCATTATATCCAGGTGCCAACCTTCCTAGCATCTACATTTCTAAATTAATCACATTCACAGTATATCCCTTAATAGATGTGGACTCCCTTATTCTTGATGACCTTACCAGATGTTTCTTAATGTGCAGATCTGGTTCTTTAATTCTATCTGACTCAGTAAGTATGGCAGCATTTGCAGTCTATCCATGCCCAAAAATGTGTGGTCTGATGTTAATTTAATACCTGGGTCCTTCCATAAATATGCGAAATGGTTTCAACTTAATCTGAGTAAGGATTTGTGCCTGAATTCCTTTACAATATTGTTGCACTCAGCTTATTACCAGGGCTTAAGGACAAACAATGTGTGAACTTTCTTTTGATCACCAAATCAAAAGAGGAATCACTGTTTCACTATTGTAATATGAAACATAAGCTTTCAGATCCGTGAGGCCCAAGAAATATCAGCAAGGGAGAGAGGGAAAAACTACTGTCTAGGACAGAATATGCAATCTCCAGACCCCAAATTTGACTTGTACAGCCAAAAGCTGTGGTGGGGATTGGTTGGTTAAGTTTTTGTGTAAAATTAATTTTATTTTAAATGCTGAAATGTAACCTTTAAAGATATACTCTGTAAAATGTTGGAGAATGATGGCTGTCAAAAGTGGAAGATTATAGTAATTACGTTATTTTATCTTTTTTTTTAACCAGTTGGGAGTTAGTGGACTGGAGCTGTCATTTCCTATTTATTCAGCAAATGGAAGGAATGAGTAATGAGTTTTGAAAGAGTTAATTGATGTTTCTATAATTTTCCTGAAGGTGAATTTAGCACAAATCACATGATGATAAATTATTTGTGTTGTATCTTTTATCAATATTATATCTAAGGCAATCATGATCTTTTAACCTGAAATGCATTTGTTGTGAAATGACCATTATTTCTGCAGAGGGATGTGAAAGATTTTTAGATACATATTTTATATTTATGTAAAAATGTTCTTACCTCAGCAAACAGGTTGTCTAAGAATTACTATCACTCATTGCTAAACGAGGTTGAATGAAGTTGTGAACCGAACAGAAAGGATAAAAGGAGACATAGAAAACCATAAATTAGAGATTGCATGTTGAAAGATAATTCATAAAAAGTTTCCCTGTATGTTATTCTCAGAGAAGCTAATGATGTATAAGCTGTTTTTCACTGGCCTATTCTGTACTTATGCACCTTTTGATTCCAAATTCAGCTGACTAATCTTTTCCAAAGATTTATCCTTAATGGCGACTTGCAGAAGTTACTTCAAGGAGAAATGGTAAAATTATCCTAAACATTGGCTACCCTAAACATAGTCTGTCCATGGCCAGTGGTAAACCACTTTTGAAGTGGAAATATTAAAGAGGCACTTTCAAAGAACCTTCAGGTGTTTGCTGCAAAAGGTGCTGGAGAAACTTAGCAGGTCTGGCAGCATAAGTGGAGAGAGAAACAGAGTTAATGTTTTGAGTCCAATCTAACACTTGCAGTTCCAACTGGTTGCATTTCTCAATACTGTCAGGCCCCAGTACATTATAAACTATCAGTCAATTGTTTTAAAGACTGGACACAAACAGACTGTTAAAGGCTTTTGCTGCAACTCATGTGATCTTTGGCACATGAACCTGTTATTCAACAATTATTAGTGAGGACTCTCAGACAAATACTTTTTTAACTATGGGGGGTCCCAGTCATCCTAGCACACTTTATTGTTTAAGCACAGGCCAACAACAAAAGTACCTTGGAATGCAGGCTGTCTGCCTCACTGTTTCAGACTGACCAAAATAAGTGATTGGGAACTTAATTTGTGACCGATGAGATGAAAGGACACTATCAACTTTCCAATGAATCACAATGGTTTCCCTCATCTAAAAGAGATTGGTCAGTCTCAAAGATGCTAAACCACAACAGACCATATCAGTATCAACAGCAAAACAGCTCCACTTCCAACATATACCTATTCGGACAGGGCTTTGAAATTGTGAAAAGTCACATGATGAGGGAGGGATGTTTTCTTCATCTGTTTAAAGGAACAGGTGGAAGTGGATTTCAGATAGCTCCACCAGAAAGCGATTGAACGAATAGTTCAGTGGTAAGAAAGCCAGGCCAGCTCCAAGTCAAAAAGCAGCCAAAACATTTACCATACCTGGACAGGGGGATCCCAAATGAAAGAAGAACTTAGGCAAGTGTAAGGACTGCAGATCCTGGAAACCAATGTTTAGATCAGAGTGGTGCTGGAAAAGCTCAGCAGGTCAGGCAGCATCCGAGGAGCAGGAAAATCAACGTTTCGGGCAAAAGCCCTTCATCAGGAATAGAGGCAGGAAGCCTTCATTATCTCTTCATCCTGGAGGCTTCCTGCCTCTATTCCTGTTGAAGGGCTTTTGCCCGAAACGTCGATTTTCCTGTTCCTGAGATGCTGCCTGATCTGCTGTGCTTTTCCAGCACCACTCTGATCTAAACTCTGAAAGAAGAACTTCCCTAACCTGTGTCAACTTTACTTTCATCTGAGACCAAATGCTGAGAAATTTGATGATGAAAATGCTCACAGCTTGCTGGGAACTATGCTTTCTCTACACAGATGCTGCCAGACCTGTTGAGTTTCTCCATCATTTTTTTGTTTTTGTTCAAATCTTTAGTATCTGGGACTTTTTGTAAAGATAATTACGAGTTGTAAAAGTATGTGAATCTGTAAAATTACATGATATTTGTTTGTATTGCACATTTGTGTGCATACATACGTGTGTGAGAACGAATGTGTGAAACGTTGCATTAGATCCAAAGTAAAGAACTCAAACATAAATAATATTCTTTATTTTAAACTCACTAAAGCTTGCTATTGAACTTGAAATACACACTAAAAGGAGTAACAAGACAAACAATTCTTTCATATAAAACATGCTGATCATGGGCAGAAAATCATAAGTTTTCTCCAACATGATACTTATATCAATTTTACTTGTGCCCTGCAGCTGGCTTATAATGTATGCATGAACGCTGTCTGTCATTTTGGATGTTTTAGCGCAATGCATTATCATCATCATTATCATTTCTCTGCCAGATAAATATATTTAGTGCACAGTTTGTAAAATTGTTAATGGAATTTGATAATCCATGCCTTAGAGATTACCTTCTTTCACTGTAGAATCCCTGTGGGTCCAATATTATACAGGACTTTCCTGTGCAGACTCACTTCAGCTCTTTACAGATTTGTTTTGTTTTTTGAGAGAGTGCTGCTGCAAGATATACAGTGGCCCTCTAAAATTCATGTATAACATTAATTCTGTTTATAAAAATCAGCTTTACAAATTGTGCTTGTCAGGTAAGTAATGAACAAACATATCTTAACATATTCCTGCTGCTGGCGATTTTTTTAGGATGTCATTCGACTGCAACACAGATCACAAATATGCTGGGAAAAGCAGCTGTAAGGTTTGGATATAAAGTTAAATAAGCTTGGCAGAAGCTCTTAGCAGTCTACATGTATTTATCATCTGGAATGCTTAGTACAGTCACCAGAACAATGTAATTATTCTGCTGCATTGTCCATTTTTACTGGCATGTTGCTTTAACTAATGCATAACTACATTTTCCAATACAAATTATACGCTCCAACTTATTATTCAAATAAATATCAGAAATATTTATCCAACATTTCATTAATGTAGGCTACAAATTCTTAGCATTTTACAGCCTACATTGCATATAATACACGAATATGTGAAGCTGATTACTAATAACAGTGTGAGATTCCATTTTCCTCCCTTCCGTCCAAGAAGCTACCTTTCTTCACCCTGAAAAGTAGTGTTTGCCGTCTGGTTGCTGGGGGTTGGTTTAGCTCATTGGCGAAGAGAAAGTGAAGACTGCAGATGCTGGAGATCAGAAGCGAAAAGTATGGCACTGGAAAAACACAGCAGGTCAGGCAGTATTTGAGGAACAGGAGAGTCAAGGTTTCAGGTGCCTGAAATGTCGACTCTCCTGCTCCTCGGATGCTGATTGACCTGTTGTGCTTTTCCAATGCCACACTTTTCGACACTTAGCTCATTGGCTGGACAGTTCGTTGATATTGCAGAGTGATTCCCATCACTGGCTGAGGATAGCATGAAAGGGTTTCCCCTCATCTGATATGTGGTTACCCTCAGATTAAACCACCACCAGTTGTCTCTCCCTAATGAGATGGCAACCCATGGTCTTTATTTATTTACATGCAACCTTGATGCAATCCTTGATCTCTTGAACTGCCACTACCAGAGCTCCCATTTCTATCCTTGTTACGGACACTCAGTCTTTTCAAACTACTATACAATAGGAAGGCCTCAACTGGAGCTGCCATCTTAATCATTTACAGCATTGAAAGCAGTTTCTTCCCTATTGACAATCACTTAGATGATCTGCAGGACTAAATCCTTGACAGAGATCCCTGACTGATGACAGACAAGAGCCCTGATTGATATGCATCCAGCTCCCCGAATGACTCACCACAAGTTCCCTGACTGTTTACTTTGGGGCAACAGGGTGGACCATCCAGTCCCCACACTATGATAAGCACCCAGACTGTGTATATCATAAATGGTCAACTAACTGCAACCAAACCCCTTGATCACAAATGGATTTTCCCCTTGACCGACTGTACTGGCATCTCCAATAGATAGCTTGCCAACCATGATTTGACTGAGGACTACCTTCAGATTTTGAGACATGACACTCTGGTGGATGTGCCTGCAGTATGTTTACCATGTGTGTCATGAGTACATGCGGTAGGTGTGCCATTGACATAACCATGACAAGCTGCCTGGCTTTATGTCTTGACTAAAAGGCTAGTCAAAGTAAAAGTAGCATTAAACTCAAAGTTTCAGCTGAGGAGGCAAATACTAAAAGGTAAAGCACTGTGAGCACCAAATAAACAACGCCAGTGAGTGCTAAGAGAACAAGTGAGCAATAAGAAAGTGAGTGAGCAGTCCTGAAAAGCATCTTGGTCTAATATATAAGATAAATGTTTGTCTCTGTGTGCAAAGTGTCTTGGCAGGAGTCTTTCAATAAAGATGCCAGTCTGTTTCAAACTGCAACTGCAGGACTGTTTGGAATTGGATTGGAAATGTGCTATGATGGTGTGATGAGGCTAGTGATGGATATCGAGGCCATGATCTAAGGGTATGCGCAGATGTTACCCATGGAGCATGCACTGAAATTTCGGTGTTGAAGGTGAATGGCTACAGGAGCAAACAGTGAACTGGAATCAGGTTGTCAAGTAAATGTTCTGACATTTGTGTTGGGAATTGTCACCGTTTAGTTTCTATCCAGTGAGTGGGAGAATGTATATTAATGAGCCAAGAGCTGGCAAAATTGGGACATTAACGTATGGTAATGTCTTCAAATATGTCTCTTATTATGAAGGGGGAGAAATGTATTGTAACTTTAAGAGAGTTAAAATCTAGAAGAGTTACCTGACAGCAGCAAGTGTTCTGAACAAGATACAATGTAACGTTTTGGTCCAGTAGCTAGAGTAGCTGGTTGCCTGGAGACAAAAACAAATCCGAATGCGCCAATCAGTTAAAATTATACCCCCCCCCCCCCCCCACAAATAAAACAAACTCCAATCAAGTTTGAATTTAGTATATTGACTATATTAAAAGCCAATGACCCAATTCAATGCTTTGGGGGTATAAGGCCGGAAAAAGTTGAACAGTTGGGGGAGAACCTCCAAGCCACCAACACATGCAGACTGCCCGCAGAATAGCTCTCTTAAAGCCAGGTTTATCAAGCAGTGACTTGTGAAGTAGAAATCCCTAAGAAGAAGAAACGAAGACAGGGGAAGATATGAAGACAAGATTCGACAGCTGGCTGGTTTTGAAATTTGAATTTTTGGTAATTCTTAATGGGGGAGGGTTTATCAGAATAGTATTGTAGAAGGGGAAGGTAAAAGATAGATTAAAGAAAGGAGTTGTAAATAGTTGTTAGCTCATTATTTCTTAAAGTATAACAGAGACTAAAGTTGTTAATTTTCATTTCAAATAGTGACGCTTGGGATAGTTCTTGGCCTCTCACATTTTTACAAACTATTGCACGGGGTCAATCTTTTCAATGTTGTTGCTGTAAAAGAGCGGGGGAGCAGGATGGGGGCATTTATTTCATGTTGTAACGCTCTCATCATTTACTTAGTATGATTTTCCCACGTATCTCACCATGGCACACATCATTTCAGAGGGTGCGAAGGTTTTCTCTAGCTGAACTATCAAGCTTATTAAAACGTTCAAGCTTTAATGGGAAATGTCAAAATAATTTTCAAGCATTTTGAAATTATCAAGTGGTCAAAGGCACTGTCCAGCTAATTGGAATGGTCAAGCAGTCAAGGGAGCTATCTAGCTATTGAGTCAACTGTGAAGTTGCCACAATATTTAGACTCTTTCTGACCATTACATTTTGGAAAAACAAATCAAGCTGCAGTTTTAAAACAATTCTGGGTATTTAACTTTGTTTATTGAAATAAGCCCGGGCACAATCATTGTAGGATTTGTGCAGCATAACTGATTTCACAAGCGATCATTATCAAAGTAGGGGGGCCTGTCAGTTTACTTAGTTCTGAATCAGATTCATACAAGTCTGGAAATGTTCCTTTTTTTTCCTCTCCACAGATGCTGCAACACGTGCTAAGCTTCTTCAGCTTTCTGTGTTTGTGTCAGTTTGTGGTTCAATTGACAGCTCCTAATGATTCTAAAGATTTTGGTGTGAGGCATTGTATAAAAAATGCTTCACTTTTATAACTGATTAGGTAATCGAAGGAAGACTATTATTTTATCAATTGAAGTTTGATAGATACTTAAAAATTTAGTTAACTTCAGGAGTGCTTGAATACTGAAATCTCTCCAGTAGATGTTGGCTGAGTTGAAATAGGTAAGGACAAAAGTTGGTGTGGATGCAAAAGTTGGCATGAATTGACACAAGGTTGGAAGAGGGCTATAAATAATTATGGGATATATGGAAGATATGTATTTTTATGAAAGATTAATGGGTTATAGGTTATGTAAGCGGCATGACATGACAGGGGTGGGTATAGATGACACATAAAGGTCATAAATCTATTCGATTTGGGATTTGTGAGGATATGAACTAGTGGACTGACTTCTAATTTATTATTTTATGACCTACTGCTACAGTCCTGTATCACAGAAGTGGATCATTGACACACATCAGCTGGCTCCAAACACTTTCTAAGGACACAGATCTATAATTAACATCACTTTCTCCCATTGTAATGATGCAGATAACGAGAGGGGCTGAGGTGTAGAATGAGTCTAGATAGAGGAGTTGTATCATAATAAATGCAACATGACTGGAATTTAAATGGGAGTATATATTACTAAAGTCATAGAGATATACAGCACAGAAACAAATGCTCCAGTCCAACTCATCCATACCTATCAGACAACCTAAATAAATCTAGTCTCATTTGCCAGCATTTGGCTCATATCCCACTAAACCCTTCCTATTCATATACTCATGCAGATGCCTTCTAAATGTTGTAATTGTACCAACCTCCTCCACTTCCTGTGGCTGCTCATTCCATACACACACCACCCTCTGGATGAAAATGTTACCCTTTACATCCCTTTTATATCTTTCCTCTCTCAACTTAGTCCATGCCCTCTTGTTTTGGACTTCCACACCCCAAGGAAAAGACTTTGTCCATTTATCCTATCCATGCCCCTCATGATTTTATAAACCTCTATCATCCCTCAGCCACCAATGCTCCAGAGAAAATAGGGAGAGGATGAATAAACTGGGGCTATGTCTCAAACCCTCCAACCCTGGCAACATCCTTGTAAATCTTTTCTGAACCTTTTCATGTTTCACAACATCCTTCCGATAGGAGAATGCATGCACTATTCCAAAAGTGGCCTAACCAATGTCCTTTCAGCCGCAACATGACCTCCCAACTCTGATAATTAATTTTCTGACCAATAAAGGAAGTTATACCAAACTATCCTAACTGCGACTCTATTTTCAAGGAACTATGAACCTGTACTCCAAGGTCTTTTTGTTCAATAACACTCCCCAGGACCTTACCATTTAGTGTACAAGTCCTGCCTTGATTTACCTTTCCAAAACACAGCACCTACATTTATCTAAATTAGACTCCATCTTCCAAGCCTTGGCCCATTGGCCCATCTGATCAAGATACCGTTGTACTCGGAAGTAACCTTCTTCGTTGTCCACAATGCCTTCAATTTGGTGGCAGCTGCAAACTTATTAACCATAACTCCTATGTTCATATCCAAATCATTTATATAAATGACAAAAAAACAACGGACCCAAAATCAATCCTTGCGACACACCGCTGGTCACAAGCCTTCAGTCTGAAAAGCAATCCTCCACCACTACCTCCGTCTTCTACCTTTGAACCCATTCTGAATCCAAAGGCTAGTTGTCCCTGTATTCCATGCGATCTAACCTTGCTAACCAGTTTACCATGAGAAACCTTGTTGAATGCCTTACTAAAGTCCAGAATGATCATATATACCATTCTGCCCTCATCAATCCTCTTTGGTACTTAGATTCATAGAGTCATAGAGATATACAGCATGGAAACAGACCCTTCAGTTCAACTCATCCATGCCGAACAGATATCCCAACCCAATCTATTGCCACCTGCCAACACCTGGCCCATATCCCTCCAAACTCTTCCTATTCATTTACCCATCCAGATGCCTTTTAAATGTTTCAATTGTACTAGCCTCTACCACTTCCTCTGGCAGCTCATTCCATACACGCACCACCATCTGCATGAAAAAAGTTGCCCCTTAGGTCTCTTTTATATCTTAACACTTTCATCCTAAAACTATGCCCTCTAGTTCTGGACTCCTACATCCCAGGGAAAAGACTTTGTCTATTTATCCTATCCATGACCCTCATGATTTTATAAACCTCTATAAGGTCACCCCTCAACATCCAAAGGACCAAGGAAAACAGCCCCAGCCTGTTCAGCCTCTCCCCATAGCTCAAAACTTTCAACCCTGCAACATCCTTGTAAATTTTTTCTGAACCCTTTCAAATTTCACAACATCTTTCCAATAGGTAGGAGACCAGAATTGCACAAAATATTCTAACAGTGACCTAACCAATGTCGTGTACAGCCGCAACATGACCTCCCAATTCTTGTACTCAATACTCTGACCAATAAAGGAAAGCATACCAAACACCTTCTTCACTATCTTATCTACCTGTGACTCCACTTTCAAGGAGCTATGAACCTGCATTCCAAGGTCTTTTTGTTCAGCAACACTCCCTAGGGCCTTATCATTAAGTGTATAAGTCCTGCTAAGATTGGCTTTTCCAAACTGCAGCACCTCGCATTTATCTGAATTGAACTCGATCTGCCACTTCTCAGGTCATTGGCCCATCTGATCAAGATCCTATTGTAATCTGAGATAACCTTCTTTGCTGTCCACTACACCTCCAATTTTAGTATCATCTGCAAACTTACTAACTATACCTCTTATGCTCACATAGAAATCATTTATATAAGTGATGAAAAGTAGTGGACCCAGCACTGATCCTTGTGGCACTCTACTGGTCACAAGCCTCCAGTCTGGAAAACACCCCTCCACCACCACTCTCTGTCCTCTACCTTTAAGCCAGTTCTGTATCTAATTGGCTCGTTCTTCCAGTATTCCATGAGCTCTAACCTTGCTAACCAATCTCCCATACGGAACCTTGTTGAATGCCTCACTAAAGTTCACATCTACCATTGTGCTCTCATCAATCTTCTTTGTTACTTCTTCAAAAAACTCAATCATGTTTGTGAGACATGATTTCCCACGCACAAAGCTATGTTGACGATCCTTAATCAGTCCTTGTTTTTCCAAATACTTATACATATTGCCCCTCAGGATTCCCTCCAACAACGTGCCCGCCACCGAGGTCAGGCTCACCGGTCTATAGTTCCCTGGCTTGTCCTTACCACCCTTCTTAAACAGTGGCACCACGTTAGCCAACCTCAAGTCTTCCGGCACCTCACCTGTGACTATCGATGATACAAATATCTCAGCAAGAGGCCCAGCAATCACTTCTGTAGCTTCCCACTGAGTTCTAGAGTACACCTGATCAGTTCTTGGGGATTTATTCACCTTTATGCATTTCCTCACATCCAGCACTTCCTCCCCTGTAATCTGGACATTTTGCAAGTTGTCACCATCTACTTCCCTACATTCTATAACTTCCATGTCCTTTTCCACAGTAAATACTGATGCAAAATACTTGTTTAGTACCTCCCCCATTTTCTGTGGCTCTACACAAAGACCACCATGCTGATCTTTGGGGGACCCTATTCTCTCTCTCTCTCTACCCTTTTGTTCTTAATGTATTTGTAAAACCCTTTTTATTCTCCTGAACTCTATTTGCCAAAGCTACCTCATGTCCCCTTTTTGTCCTTCTGATTCCCCTCTAAAGTATACTCCTACTGGCTTTATACTCTTCTAAGGATTCACTCGATCTATCCTGACATATGTTTCCATCTTTTTCTTAACCAAACCCTCAACTTCTTTAGTCATCCAGCATTCCCTATACCTACCAGCCTTTCCTTTCACCCTAACAGGAATATACTTTCTCTGGATTCTCTTTATCTCATTTCTGAAGGCTTCCCATTTTCCAGCCGTCACTTTACCTGCGAACATCTGCCCCCAGTCAGCTTTTGAAAGTTCTTGTCGAATAGCGTCAAAATTGGCCTTTCTCCAACTTAGAACTTCAATGTTTATATCTGGTCTATCCTTTTCCATCACTATTTTAAATCTAATAGAATTATGGTCACTGGCCCCAAAGTGCTTCCCAACTGACACCTCAGTCACCTGCCCTGTTTTATTTCCCAAGAGTAGGTCAAGTTTTGCACCTTTTCTAGTAGGTACATCCATATACTAATTCAGAAAATTTTCTTGTACACACATAACAAATTCCTTTCCATCTAAGCCCTTAACACTATGGCAATCCCAGTATATGATTAGAAAGTTAAAATCCCCTACCACAACCACCCCTATTATTCTTACAGATAGCTGAGATCTCCTTACAAGTTTGTTTCTCAATTTCCCTCTGACTATTCGGGGGGTCTATAATATAATCCCAGTAAGGTGATCATCCCTTTCTTATTTCTTAGTTCCACCCAAAATACTTCCCTGGATGTATTTCCGGGAATATCCTCCCTCAGTACAGCTGTAATGCTATCCCTTATCAAAAATGCCACTCCCCCATCTCCCTTGCCTCCCTTTCTGTCTTTCCTGTCGTATTTGTATCCTGGAACATTAAGGTGCCAATCCTGTCCATGCCTGCGCTATGTTTCTGGAATTGCTATGATATCCCAGTCCCATGTTCCTAACCATGCCCTGAGTTCATCTGCCTTCCCTGTTAAGTGTCTTGCATTAAAATAAATGCAGTTTAATTTATCAGTCCAACTTTGCTCTCTGCTTTGTCTTTGCTTGTCCTGACTGTTTGACTCTCATCTATTCTCAACTGTACCAGTCTTAGATTGATCTCTTTCCTTGCAATCTCCCTGGTCTCCCCCCTCTCCCCCCACCTCCCCCACCTCCACCGTACTAGTTTAAATCCTCCTGAGCAACTCTAGCAAATCTCCCTGCCAGTATATTAGTCCCCTTCCAATTTTTGGTGCAATCCATCCTTCTTGTACAGGTCACTTCTACCCCAAAACAGCTTCCAATAATCCAAAAATGTGAATCCTTCTCCCATACACCAGCTCCTCAGCCATGCAGTCAGCTGCATTATCCTCCTACTCCTACCCTCACTAGCTCGAAGCACCGGGAGTAATCCAGATATTACTACTCTCGAGGACCTCCTTTTTAAATTCCTGCCTAACTCTCTGTAATCTCCCTTCAGAATCTCAACCTTTTCCCTTCCTTTGTCATTGGTTCCAATGTCTTCAATGACCTCTTGCTGGCCCCACTCCTCCTTGAGAACACTCTGCACCCTCTGAGATATCCTGGCACCAGGGAAGCAACACATCATCTGATGTTTCGCTGCTGGCCACAGAAACGTTGGATCTGTACCTTGGACTAGAGAATCCCCTAAGACAATCAATCACTTCGAACTCGGCATACCTTCCACTAAGTTAGAGTGGTCTCAATACCAGAAACTTGGCTGTTCGTGCTACGTTCCCCTGAGAATCCATCGCTCCCTAAATTTTCCTAAACAGCATACTTGTTTGAAATAGGGATAGTCACAAAAGATTCCTGCACTACCTGCCTACCTCGCTTACCTTTCCTAGAGTCAACCCATCTATGGGACTGTATCTGAGGCGTTTCCTCTTCTTATAACTGCCATCCATCACATCCCCTTGCTCTTGGAAATTCCTTCATTGCCTCTAATTGCATCTCCAACCGAGCCATTCGATCTGATAGGATTCACAACCAACAGTATTTATTGCAGATATTATCCTCAGTAACCTGTAAACTCTCCCTAAACTCCCACATTCAACAAGGAGAGCACATCACTCTACTAAGGGCCATTTTTGCATCTTTTAACCTACAGATCTAAAAAATAGCACTGTCTTATTCCTCTACAAAACACTGCTCCAGGTTAAATTAATACTTCTGGCTTATATTTTAAATTTAATCAAGAGACATAGCTCAATAAAACATATAATCAAGAAAGAACACACTATACTCATTACTGCAGACTTATTTTAAGGCCATACTTAAAACATCCACTGTGCTGTGACCTCTCCCAACAGGTTCCGACAAGATCAATTGTGAATTTTAGTGCTTTTTAATTTTCCAGATGCACTCCAATGTCCAGCGATACGTGAATTCAACAGCAAAGGCCGTAACTGCTAACTCAGTTAGCAGTGTGGGTTTCTTTCTCTCTGCCTGTCCTGCCCTGACCTCACCATGTGTTTCCTTTGTCTGTTATTCTCCCTTTTAAAAGTGCTGTTGTTTTGACTTCTCTTTTTTCCCCAAAGTTCCAAAACAATGCAACAGCGTATAAAACAGTAGTTGCTGCTCCTGGAATTTGAGGAAATCATCTCCAACACATAAAACACCTCAAAAATGAGCAGTTGTTACAGCCAGAATTTTTCCTGTCCTCCATCTTGGATTACCCAGAATCCTCATCTTCTTCAAAAAACTCAATCAAGTTTGAGAGACATGATTTCCCAAGCATAAAGCCATGTTGATTACCACTAATCAACATACCTTTGTCTTTTCAACATGTAAATCCTGTCCATCAGGGTTCCCTCCAACACCTGCCCACCACTGATGTTAAGCTCACCAGTCGATAGTGCCCTGGCTTTTCCAGCACCTGGCCTGTGGCTATTAATGATCCAAATATCTCAGCAAGGGGCCCAGCAATCTCTTCCCTAACATCTCACAGAGTTCTAGTGTATGCCTGATCAGGTCCTGGGGATTTATTCACCTTTAATCATTTTAAGATGTTCAGCACCGCCTCCTCTGTAAAATGGACAATTTTCAAGTTGTCACTATTTACTTCCCCATGTTCTCTATCTTTCATATTCTTCTCCACAGTAAACACTAATGCAAAATATTTGTTAAGTATCTCCCCCATCTCCTACGTTTCCATGCATAAGTGGCCTTGCTGATCTTTAAGGGTTGAAACTTTATTGCTGGAACAGCACAGCAGGTCAGGCAGCATCCAGGGAACAGGAGATTCGACGTTTCGGGCACAGGCCCTTCTTCAGGAATGATCTTTAAGGGGCCTTGTTCTCTCCCTAGTTACCCATTTGCCCTTACTGTGTTTGTAAAATCCTGGTGCATTCTCCTTAACCACATTTGCCAAAGCTATTTCATGTCCCCTTTTTGCATTCCTAATTTCCCTCTTATGTATACTCCTACTATTTTTATACTCTTCTTGGAAATCACTCAATTTCTGCTGCCTATTCCTGACATATACTTCCTTCTTATTCTCAATCAAAATCTCAATTTCTTCAATTATCCAGCACTCCCTACACCTACCAGCCTTGCCTTTCACCTGAACAGTAACATCCTGTCTTTTGACTCTCATTATCTCATTTTTGAAGGCTTCTATTTTCCAGCCCATCCCTTTACCGGAAAAAATCAACCCCCAATCAACTTTTAAAAGTTCTTGAATAACACCATTAGAACTTTAATCTTTAAACTGGTTAATCCTTTTCCATCATTATTTCAAAACGAATAGAATTATGGTCACTAGCCCCAAATTGCTCCCCCATTGACACTTAAGTCACCTGCCTTGCCTTATTTCCCAAGAGTAGATCAAGTTTTGTACCTTCTTCAGTAGGTCCATTCACATACTAAGTCAGAATTTTTTCTTGTACACACATAACAATTTCCTCTCCATCCAAACCTTTAACACTATGGCAGTCCCATTCTCTGTTTGGAAAATTAAAATTCCCTACCATAACCACTCTGTTATTCTTGCAAATAACTGAGGTCTCCTTACAAATTTCTTTCTCAATTTCCTGCTGACTATTGGGTGATCTAAATCCCAGTAACGTGATTATCCCTTTCTTATTTCTCAGTTCCACCCAAATATCTTCTCTGAACGTACTCCCAGCAATATCCTCCCTAAATACAGTCACAATGTTATCCCTAAACAAAAATGATACACTCCCTCTTCTTTTACTCTCCTTTTGATCTTTCCTATTGCATCTATTCCCTGGAACATTGAGCTGCCAGTCCTGTCCATACCGGACCCACATTTCTGTAATTTCTATGATATCCTAAATCCATGTTCCCAACCATGGATTATCTGCCTTCCTTGTTATGCCTCCAGCATTGAAATGAATACAGTTTAATTCATCAGACATGCCTTTTTATCTAACAAAAACAGAAGTTGCTGAAAAAGCTCAGCAAGTCTATGAAGAAAAATCAGCTTTAACATTTCGGGTTCAGTAACCTTTCCTCAAAACTGAATATCTCAGTTCCTCAAAACGTCTATTTTTGTCTCTAATTTACAGCATCTGCAGTTCATTCATTTCTACCTTGTTCTCCACTTTAATCCTGCCTGGCCTGTCTGTTTGGTTTACCCAGCTGCACCAGTCTCAGTCTGATCACTATCCTCAATATCTCCCTTGGTCCCACCCCTCCCTTACTAGTTTAAATCCTCCTGAGCAGCTCTAGCAAATTGCCCTCCTAGTATATTAAGTCTCCTTCCAATTCAGGTGCAAATCTGTCCTTCTTATACAGGTCACTTCTACCCCAGAAGACATTCCAATGATCCAGAAATGTGAATCCCTTCCCCCTGCACCAGCTCCTCAGCCATGTATTCATCTGCTCTATCATCCTATTGCTATCCTCACTAGCTTGTGACACTGTGAGTAATCCAGATATTACTACTCTCATGAAACTACTTTTTGAAATTCCTGTCTAACTTCCTATATTGTCTCCTCAGAATCTCGTCCTTTTCACTTTATGTCAGTAGTTCCAATGTGTACAACAGCCTCCTGCTGGTCCCACTCCCCTTTGAGAATATTTTACACCCCCTGAGACATTTTTGGTCCTGGCTCCACTGAGGCAGCACACTATTCTGATGTCCCACTGTCAGTCACATAACCGTCTGTCTGTGCCTCTAACTAGTGAATTCCCTATTACAATCAATCACTTGTAACAGGGCGTATCCCTCATTATACTAGAGCCAGTCTCAACACCATCAGCCTGGCTGTTCATGCTATATTCCCCTGAGAGTCCATCCCCCCCTAAATATTCTAAAATAGCATATTTATTCAGATGATGATAGCCACAGGAGATTCCTGCACTACCTGCCTTCCTCTCCTACCTTTCCTAGAGGTCACCCATCTACCTGACTATATCTTCAATTTATCTCCCTTCCTGCAACTGCTATCAATCACACCCCCTTTTTAGATTAGATTAGATTACATTACAGTGTGGAAACAGGCCCTTTGGCCCAACAAGTCCACACCAACGCGCCGAAGCGCAACCCACCCATACCCCTACATTTACCCCTTACCTAACACTACGGACAATTTAGCATGGCCAATTCACCTGACCTGCACATCTTTGGACTGTGGGAGGAAACCGGAGCACCCGGAGGAAACCCACGCAGACACGGGGAGAATGTGCAAACTCCACACAGTCAGTCACCTGAGGTGGGAACTGAACCCGGGTCTCTGGCGCTGTGAGGCAGCAGTGGTAACCCTGGCTCCTGTAAATTCCTCATTGCCTCTAACTGCCACTTCAACCAATCCAGGTTATCTGATAAGATTCTCAAATACACTTCTTGCAGAGATAATCATTAGTAACATGGAAATTGTCCCTAATCTCCCACATCCAACAGGAAGAATACATCACTCCACTGTCGGCCATCTTTGCACCTTAACAATCAACAAACCCAGAAAATACCACAATGTTAATGCTTTAAAAACACTACTTCAGACTAGCTTAGTACCTATGCTTATATTTTTAAAGTTTAATGAAGAGACAGATCTCAATAACAACATTTAATAAAAAAAAACTCCACTCCACACACCATTCTAGATTTACAGAAGTAAAACAGTAAAGTTTTTTAAACTAGCCGCTTAGCTGCTCCCCTGCTGTGAGTTTGATCGCAGGTTTCTCCAAGGTCAGCTGTGATTTTCATTGCTTGTTTATTTTTCTTAGAACAAACTCCAATATCTAGAAATGCTTGAAACGAACAGCAAAGGCAGAAGCTGTGCAGGTTACTGCTAGGTCAGTAGGCTTCTTTCTCTGTTTGAATCACTGCCCATGTGGTCACTGGCCTTTCTCCCTCTTCCTCCTTTTTAAAGTGCTGTTGTTTTGATTATTTTTCCCCAAAGTTCCAAAACAATGCAACAGCTTATAAAACAGTAATTACTGCTCCTAGATTTCAAAGAAATCAGCTCCAACACTGAAAATATCTCAAAAAAGGAGCAGCCACAACTTTTTTTCCTGTCCTCCATCTCGGATTACTCAGAATCCTCAAGAAATAATATACAAATTCTTGGTGAGATCACATTTCGATCAAGTATTATGTGATGGTTTGTGTGACCCAATTAAAAACAAAGAGTCTATTCTATATAAAGTTGCTAAGGTATGCATATAATAGATACTATAATTATGAGGAGATACTGGAGATGTGAATTTAACAAAAGCGAGAAGAAAATAAAATAGATGGGGCTTAAACATATGACAAACTTAGATCAAGCCAGAGGGTAAAGATTATTTCACTAAGGAAAAGTATGAGGATAACTTTTAGGTTTGTACAAAAAATTAGCAATTAATTGCATGCTATGTCATGAGTAATGGGCACAGGTATACTATGGCATCCCCTTAATGAAAATTAGATAAATGAGTCTTCAGAGGCTGCAGATAACAAGGACAACATTTTTTCAAAATACTTTAAGTTATGTAAAGCTAAAGGAAGTGGCAGGGTTACTTGCTGTTCCCCAGCATTGCTATGGACATCTAAAATTGCCTGGTCCTCCCACTTCTTTCCTGCTTCCCCTCCCCTCTTCCTTCCATGTTAGGAGATAGCTGATGAATGTTGATGAAGAATTAACTGTTCAAATCAACTTTGGGAAGCACATTCTATATCAAAGATAAAGCCCAAATGACCAATTTGGAGAAATATTCAGGCCAAGCATAATGGTCACACCATGTAATTGATCATAGCTGGGATGGAGGAGATGTGTCCATACAAAGTCAAATGCAAAACTGCAGAAACGGGTGCTGTACTGAGAGATATTGCAGGGGATCTGTTCACTTGAGAGCCAAGGGAAACATTACAAATACAATCTCAAAGCCACTATGAAGGTGTCATCTATTGGAGTCATCATATGGAATGCAGGTGTCCAGTCATGACCAAAACTGTAGTTTGAACATCTAAAATGATGTCAAAGCTTCTGAGAGCCAACAGTCAGATGGAAAGAGCGAGAGAGCAGCTGCTTTCGCCAACAATCTGTCACTATCTCTTCCAGCCGACAACTGATGTCTTCACTGTGGGAGCCTGTAGCGCTATGATAGAGCCATCTGCGAATTCACAGCAAGTATAGACATTTCACTTTAACCAGCTAACTTCAAGAAAGTATCCTTTTTTGAAAAAAGGGACTGCTGATGACGATATTGTAATCCAACACACTTTTCACTATTATGGTCAATTGCTAATTAATTCTATAGTCGGTCTCGAAGACAAAATTCGGATGGAAATCACACTGACAGTGTGTGCTATTGGATTTGCAGGTTTTGAACAAAACATATTAGTAATGGCCTAGTGGCATGCTCACGAACATAGTCAGGGTGTGCCACTTCTCCAGAGAGAATACACAGAAGTCATAGAGACATATACACAATTGTGTCTTCATCTTCTCGAAGCATAGCTCAAAAAACTGGCCTGAGATGGTGCAGTTGTTTTTATTGATATTGTCAAATTTTAATGGTACAATAGCACAAGTCTTCCAATCAGTATCTGAGCTG
This sequence comes from Chiloscyllium plagiosum, assembly GCF_037043375.1. Classification (NCBI taxonomy): domain Eukaryota; kingdom Metazoa; phylum Chordata; class Chondrichthyes; order Orectolobiformes; family Hemiscylliidae; genus Chiloscyllium; species Chiloscyllium plagiosum. The sequence continues at coordinate 39,039,648 of NW_028270144.1, forward strand.
TTGAATCTAATGCTGATCAGAAGGGAACTGATGAATTTACATGTAACAGAACCACCAGCAGCACATGGCAAATGTGAGCAAGGGTACTGAGCAGGGCAATGAAATGGACTTTCTATGGGGGAAAGAGTGTTTTAGGGTAAAGAGAACTAATAGGGAGAAGAGATGGAAATGTGTTGCTGGAAAAGCGCAGCAGGTCAGGCAGCATCTAGGGAACAGGAGAATCGACGTTTCGGGCATTAGCCCTTCTTCAGGAATGAGGAAAGTTGGTCCAGCAGGCTAAGATAAAAGGTAGGGAGGAGGGACTTGGGGGAGGGGCGTCTGAAATGTGATAGGTGGAAAGAGGTCAAGGTGAGGGTGATAGGTCAGACTGGGGTGGGGGCGGAGAGGTCGGGAAGAAGATTGCAGGTTAGGAAGGCGGTGCTGAATTTGATGGATTTGACTGAGACAGGCTGGGGGGAAGGGAAATGAGGAAACTGGTGAAATCCGAGTTCATCCCTTGTGGTTGGAGGGTTCCTAGCCGGAAGATGAGGCGTTCTTCCTCCAACCGTCGTTTCGCTGTGGTCTGACGATGGAGGAGTCCAAAGACCTGCATATCCTTGGTGGAGTGGGAGGGGGAATTGAAATGTTGAGCTACAGGGTGGTTGGGTTGGTTGGTCCGGGTGTCCCAGAGGTGTTCCCTGAAACGCTCCGCAAGTAGGCGGCCCGTCTCCCCAATATAGAGGAGGCCACATCGGGTGCAAAGGATGCAGTAGATGATATGTGTGGAGGTACAGGTGAATCTGTGGCGGATATGGAAGTTTCCTTTGGGGCCTTGGAGGGAGGTGAGGGGGGAGGTGTGGGCGCACCTCCACACATATCATCTATTGCATCCTTTGCACCCGATGTGGCCTCCTCTATATTGGGGAGACGGGCCGCCTACTTGCGGAGCGTTTCAGGGAACACCTCTGGGACACCCGGACCAACCAACCCAACCACCCTGTAGCTCAACATTTCAATTCCCCCTCCCACTCCACCAAGGATATGCAGGTCTTTGGACTCCTCCATCGTCAGACCACAGCGAAACGACGGTTGGAGGAAGAACGCCTCATCTTCCGGCTAGGAACCCTCCAACCACAAGGGATGAACTCGGATTTCACCAGTTTTCTCATTTCCCCTCCCCCCAGCCTGTCTCAGTCAAATCCATCAAATTCAGCACCGCCTTCCTAACCTGCAATCTTCTTCCCGACCTCTCCGCCCCCACCCCAGTCTGACCTATCACCCTCACCTTGACCTCTTTCCACCTATCACATTTCCGACGCCCCTCCCCCAAGTCCCTCCTCCCTATCTTTTATCTTAGCCTGCTGGACCAACTTTCCTCATTCCTGAAGAAGGGCTAATGCCCGAAACGTCGATTCTCCTGTTCCCTAGATGCTGCCTGACCTGCTGCGCTTTTCCAGCAACACATTTCCATCTCTGATCTCCAACATCTGCAGACCTCACTTTCTCCTAATAGGGAGAAGAATCAGGCAGATGAAGGATTGATTAAACCAACTTTGAATCACAGGCGTGATGTAAACATTTTCACACATTCAAACTTAAATTTTCCTTCCTGACTATAATGACATGTTACTAGTAGAATAAAGAATCCCTATTTCAAGATCTTTGGTCTGTCTGCATGTTCAAATCTCATGTTACATTGTTAACGTAGTCAACAGGATTTCACAGCACAGACATCGAATCATGACAGACAGAATTGCTGATGAAGGGCTTTTGCCTGAAACATCGATTTTTTTCTGGTCCTCGGATGCTGCCTGACCTGCTGAGCTTTTCCAGCACCACTCTAATCTTGACGCTAATCTCCAGCATCTGCAGTACCTACTTCTGCCTAGCAGGATTGAAAGTTGCCTGGCTGAGATGGAATGAACTGTGCACTTAAAATGTCTGTGAGGGATGCAGAACCAGCTCAGAATCATTGGAGGGTCACGCATCAGGGATGGGGAGGAGGAAGAGAAGTGTAGGGGTGAAACTGCTAGGCCAGGCCCAGGATGATGCTCCTTGTGTCCATTCATTAGATGTTATGAGGAAGGAGACAGTATTCCTGGTCAGATATTCTATGGGCCGATGTGGGAAGCTGGCCAGATTCAGGGGTAGAGAGTGAACAACCAATGATACAGTGATTGTTGACTGGATTTAAGACGCAGAGCTAGCCATCCAGGAACCTCAACTCAAGTGAGCATATTACTACAGAGGTTTAGTAAGTACAAGAAAGCCAAAGGGGAAGAATGTGTCTCTGTTTCCTTGAAGCTGATGAAGTTTTTGATCATGTTGCCCTCCTGGAACCGTCCTTCAAATCATCCAAACATGTGCAATTAAAGAAATACTTAATAGAAGAACCTATGAGGGATGAAGACCTTGGAATGGATTTGAAGGACTCTATCAGTCCAGAAATTCACATAGAAAGCAATAAAGAGAATCAGCATACACAAGATGCTCATTTTATTGCATTCCCTGATGTATGATTACTTTAAATGCCCATTTTAAATGTTGGTGAATGGGTAAGTGCATGAATGAGTGAAAGGGTAGGGTGGGAACGTGAATGACGTAAATGGGTTGAGTGGCAAGACATTTTAGTGGAAAGTAGATTGGGGTAACTGTTCAGTTAACTATTGTAGAACTACCCAAAGTTGCCAATTCCAACTTTGTTTCAGAGGTTTTTTTGGAGGGTCCTAAGTACAGTGGAATTGCCCATTGGAACTTTCTGGGCAATTGCCTTGGAGTCAGCTTGTTAAGACTGCTATGGAATCTCACACACACCTTGGGTGTTTTTCTGATCAATTATGATCTTGAGATTGGAGAATCTGAACCAATTCGTTGATAAACTTCCAAAACTTATATTTAAAATTCTGTCTCATTTCGCCTCCACACAAAGTTTTTTTTCTGCTTTCAGTAACAAAGGAAATTTGCCTGTGATAAAAACAATTGCTTTATTTCAAAAATTACTAAAAGTAATAGATGATGTGGAAACTGCACATGTATGTATGGAATTGAAGCGTTTGCCTCAAAATTTTGTATCAGTATTTTCCTTCTTCACAATAGATAGGGCTTATTGAAAAGATATGTTTTAAATCATTTTCATTTGAACACACGAATGTACGGTTTGCTGTTGGTAATTATTTTTAAAAGAATGAAATCATAGATTTGATACAACATAGAAGGAGTTTGCAATAGTAATTTGAAGAGACGTATCATGCTTGTAGACTGCTTGTTTATGACCTGCTTTGAAATCATTGTGGGGATATTGGGGGTGGCATAATTGCTTATTAAGCAAATAGTGTTACAAATTACAAGCTTCATGCATCATGTGCAATATACTCCCACCGCCCATATTAATCATGTATTGCAAATAAGCCAAGCCACCTGTCACGATACTGAAGTGAAAAGCTGTTTCTCTGAGATTCTGGTGACAGGATGCTTATTAAAACAAGATTGCTTTCAGTTCTTACTTAGAAAATGTGAAGCAGCAATGCTAGAGTCCAAAATGTCAGCCACTGCAGTTTATTGCTCAGCCACAGATACACAGCAGTGAGTGAATAATGTGTGATCTAAAAAGTATCAAGCTACAGGGCTGTTCTATCTGTTTCAGGATAGCACCATAAACCTCAAGTGTCTTTGCCTTTGGGTTCTCCTAGGGTGGTAGATTAGCTAATTTGCAGTCCATGCACACATCAACAAACATCTGAACGTTTGATGAATACATCCTACACTTCAATTTTCTTTCCCAATTAGGAGCAACAGTGCAATAACAGAATGGATCATTTACCTAAAGCACTTCAGCTAAGTTTGTTTAAAAGACTACAACAGTGAGATTTTTAAAGTACATACATCTTACATGTACCAAGTGATATCTAATCTGGATTGATTTTTTCATTCCTAGATATTTTAAATAATACTATTTAAGGCTTGGAAAATTACAAGCTCTCTGCTTTTAATTCTAAGTTAGTATGCTGCTTGACTAGGGAGACAGCTCAGGCTAAAGTTGTTCTACACATATACCTGATTCTTTAATGCAGCTATGGATATGGCTCCCTGGAACAGTTCTTTAGATAATTTGTTACAGGCTTAAGTAGTTCCTTGGTCTTTACAAATAATACAACAATATAAAGCACCAAGTTAAGCATTCAGTAAATAAAGCTTGATTTTCCCAGCTCCTGAGTTACAAGAATGATGCTTCTGTTATGGTGTTGTGATAAAATAGCAGAGAGCTGCATTGAGAAGTTTTCAGCAATAGCAAAGAACTAGGTCCAGAACAGTTGCCTGCTCTATAGAGGCAGACATATTAAAGTCTTCTATTAGGAGCCTTTGAGTAGGTCTTGGGCATTTTCTTGAATGAGGAGGCTGTCATATAAATGCAGAGTGCAGCTTTCCCACTTCCTGCCTGCGGGTGTCTTAGCAGCTGCAGGAAAGTTTCCTTTTCCAGCTCCAAAAGGACCATTCATAGGGGGATTGTTTGCCTTGGACCCTCTGGCTAAACATCTTCAAGTTATCTTTCCATCCTTGTGTTCTCTGAGCTGCCTGAGTAAGACCTACCCCTCAAAGCAGGAGTGCTGAAGTTCCAGACTTGCTGCTCTGCTGATTTGAGCTGACAATATCTGCACATTGTCCTCTGGTCTTATTCAGACTGTAAACCCAGAGGTGACCTGCAAGAAAATAACTGAGTCATACCAGCGGCTAGATATTGTGGGTGTCCCCATTTCATCCTGATGCTGGAGTCCTGAAGCCCCAGGACACATTCTGACCTGTGTTTCTTTATTAGTTCCATTACACTATGGGTATAACCATAAGACCAGAGGACAAGGTGCAGATACTGTCAGCTCAAATCAGTGGCCAACCGGTCTGGAATTTCAGCACGCTTGCTGTGAGAGGTATGTCCTACGCAAGCAGCTCAGGGAACACAAGGATGGAAAAATCACTTGAAGATGTTTAACCAAAGGGGCCAGGGTAAGCAAACTCCGTCTGAATGGTCCTTTTGGGAGGGAGGACCAGACTTTTCTGCAGCTCCTAAGACACCCTCAGGCAGGAAGTGGGAAGCCACACTCTGTATTTAGATGACAGCCTCCTCATTCCAGAAAATGCCCAAGACCCACTCAAGGCTCCTAACAGAAGACTTTAATAGATCTGCCTCCAGAGAGCAAGCAACTGTTCTGGACCTAGTTCTTTGCTACTGATTACTTTAGTTAAATGTGAGGTGCTGTACTTTGGAAAGGAAAATCAGAGCAGGTTCATAATTACGTGAAAGTAGAGTTGCAGGTAGACAGGATAGAGAAGATGTTTGGTATGCTTTCCTTTATTGGTCACTGCATTGAGTATGGAAGTTGGGAGGTCATGTTGCAAATGTACAAGACATTGGTTAGGCCACATTTAGAATATTGTGTACAATTTTGGTCTCCTTCCTATTGGAAGGATGTTATGAAATTTGAAAGGGTTCAGAAAAGATTTACAAACATGATGCCAAGGTTGGAGGGTTTAAATGATAGGGAGAGGTTGAATAGGCTGGGGTTGTTTTCCCTGGAGCGTCGAAGGCTGAGGGGCGACCTTATAGAAGTTTATAAAATCATGAGGGGCATGGATAGTGTAAATACCTAGGGTGGAGGAGCCCAGAACTAGAGGGCATACGTTCAGGGTGAGGCGCGAAAGATTTAAAAGGGGCCTAAAGGGCAACTAGTTCATGCAGAGGGTGGTGTGAGTATGGAATGAGCTGCCAGAGGAAGTGGTGAAGGTTGTTACAATTACAGCATATAAAAGGCATCTCGATGGCTATATAAGAAAGGTCAGAGAGGGATATGGGCCAAGCGCTGGCAAATGGGACTAGATTAATTTAGGATATCTGGTCGACATGGAGAAGTTGGACTAAAGGGTCTGTTCCAGTCTATGACATTATGACTCTGACTCTAATAATCATCTTGGTCCAATACAGAAGGATTTATAGATAAATGCTTTGTAATTCATAGTCTGTCCAATCATGCTGTATTATTGCATTCTAGACAGTGCTTTAATGTTACCTATATTCACTTAACATCCATGGTTCAACTGCATTTTGGACAAAAGACAAAAGAAGAGCCACCCCGGACTTGAAATGTTAACTGTGTTTATATCTCCATGGATGCTGCAGGACCTGCTGAGTTTCTCCAGCTTTCTCTGTTTTGTTTCAGATTTTCAGCATCTGCAGCTGTTTCTTTTCATTCATTTTTCAAAATTCATTTCTGAGCCTTGGGCATTGCTGGCAGCTCCAGTAGTTATTGCTGGTCTTACATTGTTGAATTAATTCCAAATGCAATGCACCAGACTTCTTGCATCACTGCTTCCAATACCGAGTCAACCAATTTCTTCTGGGCAGTACCATTTTACAGAAATGCTAATGAATAACTAACTAGCAAGTTTTCCTTTGCAGAGATGTTGATATTTAGTTACTCCCATAATGTAATCAACAGACATTTCCTTTCCTTTGTCCCACTGTCACCAAAACTTGTAATCACTCTAGCAAATGAAATAGACCTTCAGCAGGACCAGGATGAATGATCCACTGTTCAGTTTCTTACAAACAGTTGAAACTGCTGCAGTGAACCATTAATGCAAAAACAGTGATTTTGATTCGATTTTAATGTGATCCCATAATGCCAATTGAGGCATGAAGTTCACTAATTTTCCAACGGCTCCCAACTTTTCTCTGCCAGCGGGGTTTCTTTTTATTTAAATACAAGTTATTTTTTACAATGTACGCAATTATTTTCAAAGTATTTTATAAAATATGGAATTCCATTGTGCTTTGAAATTCATTTTACTTAAAAAGTCCCCAGTGAGGGTGAGGCAATCCAGGCTCCTATGTGCCATGTGCAAATTCTTTTAAAATTAATAAACAATTTTGTAATCTTGATTTTCACAATGCTCTTTGTTTCAAGAAGTGTTTTGGGAATGGGACCTGAGCTGGAAAAGCAGAAACTGAAGAGAGATCCCGGAGGAGAGCCAGAACTCAGGAGTGTTTGAAAATGGCAAAGAAACTCATTCAACAGAGAATGTCCTGAAGTGAAAATGAGTTACTTTGAAGTGCTAATGTACATTGATTACATTAGCAAACATTTTAAAACACAAGATCTTGAAAACAATGAAATGGATGATCAATTAATCTTTGCTTTGTGCGCTGATTGAGGGAGGTATGTTGGATGGAAAACAGAAGGAACTTCTTGGTCATCTACAAATAATAATGTGTAACTTTCACATGCACCTGAACACTGGCAGCTGAGTTTCTCTGTTAATGCATCAAACAGGAGTCTTTTTTTTTTGGTTTGACTCAAATTTTTACAAAACATTCAAAAAGGCTGCATCTCTGACAGCGCAGCATACTTTAACGACTTTGTGCTCAAGTCTATCCAAGGAAATGGGTTTTGAGTGGGCTGAAAGCATACCCATTGAGTGGAGCTCCAACCTCCAAACTTCTGACTTACTACGATTTCATCCACACTACATCTGTGGGTGTCTGAAATGCACTCATGTTAATGTAACTATACAGTTCTTTCTGGAATTAAATATTTTCTAATCAACCCATTCAGAGACGTTATTACCCACCTTTAGAGCAGGGACTTAAATTCGGGTCTCCACACTCAAAGGTAGCTGCAGTGGTTGTAATGACATCAGTCAACTGGACCACATAGAATATGAGTTCCCTGATTGGGGCTGTTAATCTGGTCTACTTAGGGAGCCCTGACTGGCATATAAAAAGAAGTGTATGAGAGATACTGCCACTCTGATAGTTGACTCTGAGTAATTCAAGGACTGTTCTTGTGTGAGTAAAGGGTGACTTGGTGACAGGATACTAGCCTCTGTAGCATTCTTTTAGTACACATGTTACCACTGTACCACAAGAGCCTCAGACTCTTTCTGCAGCTATGATAATACATCAATGAACCACAAAATCTGCTCTAAAAAGTCCACTATGCTTTGAATGATGATTGATGAGAAATTTGTACTGGTAATATAATAAACTAATTTGTGTAAAAGCTCAGTTTTTAGTGAGAAATATTTGACAAAGAGAAAACAGGCACATTAATTGTCATGTTTTCTGTCGCATGTGGAATATGGTAAAGAAAAGTTAAACATTATTAGTCTACAACAAGTGAGTTGTGAAATCTGATGACAATTTTCTCTCAGCCTAAACAGTACAATTCCAGTATTTACAAGGAGGCAGTTTAATGTTCCAGAAAAAAAAGATTTCCTTTGGTCCTGCAGAATTAGTGTGATTAACAGTTTTGTCACCTTTTCCCTTCTGCTGTGTGTCAGCTTGGTTGAGTGTTAGGCAGATAGGTCATTTGTACCAGACTGAAACCCCTGCGAGTGGAATAGAAGGAAGGCGAGGTCAGAAAGGACATGAATTTAAAAATGTTAGGGTTGGAGATTTAAAAGGCATCAAGGAGGTAGGGAGAGAAAGTGAGTTTATGATACTGAGAAAGAGGATTAGCCACAATTATATTGAATGGCTAAGCAACCTCAAAGAGTTGCGTGACTCACTCCTGCTGCTAGATTCTGTATTTTTATGTCTATCGTCTCCTATGTCCAGAGCTGTTCCTCTGCCCAGGCCCATATGACATGATCGTGTTGCTCAGTGCACTCCTCAGCATTGATCTCTTGAGGGGCGTGTTTGGTCAATCATTACCCCATACCCTACCTTCTTATATATGTCATACACAGACCCAACAAATCTGAGGGCCACATGAGACAGAAATGGAGAAAAAAATATGAGATCTCATATTTCAGATCTGAGAACATCAGTCTCATCAAATTGTTAAAGTTTTCATCCACTTCCAGGGAACAGCATTTTTATTTGCTTGTAGCCTCTCAACTCGCTTCTGTCAAAATCACTGGGGAGTAGGTTTGAAGCGTGTTTGATTATGAGATGCTTAACATTTCAATATCACAAACAATCTAAACCATCTTGGGAATTTCCTGTTTTTGTAAACTAACAAACAACCAACAACAAAGGAACAGTTTTCACCCCCTCTGATCATTAAAATGGGTTGAGTTACTTTCAATTGATTGATGTCATCTAAATGTAACTTTTCATCCATTGTAGGCAGGAAGCTGCTGATGCTATGTATGAGATCCAGGCTTTAAGCTTTTTTTCATTTTGGGACAGCCTCATGCCCTCACAACGAACATAGAGTCATAGAGTCCGATGGCGCAGAGACAGGCCCTTCAGTCCAAACTAGTCCATGCCGACCAAAATGTCCATCTACACTAACCCTATTTCCCTGCACTTGGCCCATATCCTTCTAAATGCTTCCTATCCATGTATTTGTCCAAATGTCATTTCAATGTTGTTAATGTACCCGCCCCAACCACTGCCACTGGCAGCTCATTCCACAGTGAATGATAGGGCCTTGAGGAACTTAAGAGATTCCCATTTATCCTTTCCCCTCTTACCTGAACAGATGCCCTCTAATCCTCAATTCCCCAACTCTGGGGAAAAAGATTGAGTATATTCACCCTATCTATGCCTCTCATGTTCTTATACACTTCCAGATCCCCCCTCAGTCACACTAAAGAAAAAAAGTCCTAGTTTGTCCAACCTCTCCCTATAACTCAGACCTTTGAATCCTGGTAACATCCTCATAAATTTCTTGTGCACTCTTTCCAGTTTAATAACATCCTTCCTATAGCGAGGTCACCAAAACTGAACACAATACTCCAAGTGCGGCCTCACCAATGTCCTGTGCAACTGCAACATAAGTTTCCAACATCTATACTCAGTCTCCTCACTGATGAACACCTGTGTGCCAAAAGCTTGTCCTGTCTACCTATGATTTCACTTTCGGAGAACTATGCACCTGAACTCCAAGGCACCTTTGTTCCACTGTACTTCTTAAGGCCCTACTATCCACCATGACACTCCTATTTTGATACGTATGTTATAGAGTTAATATTTCCCCTTAGTATCTTGTCATTTCATTTATGCAAAATCGCTTTGTGCTATGGGTCTAAACAAATGCACGTACAACAACGCGCAGTAAATGTCACCATCGCCATTCCAGCCTCCTCATGTTTTCTTTAGCTTCCTGACATTGTTGTTCCAACCTGAGTTTTTTTTTCTGTTTCTCCATCCATTTTTTTAACTTCCTGTAACATTCTGCTTCTGGCTGTAGAGATATTTCAACAAAGCAATCACATTGTCACTGTATTTATACTATGCTGTTAGGACACACAAGAGGATTTATGTTTTCCTACAAAGTGGTATAATTGTGAGATTTTGTCTGACAAACTCAGTGAGCTCCAGCAGGTACAATGGAATTATTATGCTTTCTGTTTCAATGTCTTTGGCGTTGTTTAGATATATCTTCATTCTGTTGCCAAGCTATGTTCAGTGCTGCATAAAAAACAGATTTTAAAAAAAAGTGAGGAAAGTTTTCCTGCTGTGTTCTGGAAAGCCTTGGAGGTTGGAGAACTGTGGTATTTCTTTGCAAGACCAAATAAGGACATGAGCTGAAAAGTGACAGCCTGTGTGACATCTCATATGTGGGGACCACGTCATATATTTTCTTTGGCAGTAAAATGGCTTTAAGTTAAGCCTGGGCCGAACATGATTTATATTATGTTCAACACATTATTGTCATGATTTTGTATGTTGTAAACAATGCATTTATTTTCTTCTTTAGCCTAAAGATTTCTATTTTGACTATCAGTAGCAGGGAGTATTACAAAGAATTGTGCTTTACTCTGTTTCACTAGAAGAAACTGTGGACTGCAGATGCTGGGGATCAGAGTCGGAAAGTGTGGCACTCGAAAAACACAGCAGGTCAGGCAGCATCCAAGGAGCAGCAGAATCGACGTTTCAGGCATAAGCCTTTCATCAGAAATGTGGGTGGGGGAAGGGGGCTAAGAGATAAATAGGAGGCTGGGGGTGGGACTGGGGTGAAGGTAGCTGGGAAGGCAATAGGTAGATGGAGGTGGTATGGTGGCTCAGTAGTTAGCACTGTTGTCTCACAGCACGAGGGATCTGGGTTTGATTCCTGTCTCGGGCGACTGTCTGTGCGGACTTTACATGTTCTCCCTGTGTCTGTGTGGATTTCCACCCTCACGCTAAAGATGCGCAGGTTAGGTGAAGTGGCCATACTAAATTGCCTATAGTGTTCAGTGATGTGTAGGTTTTGTGCATTAGTCAGAGGTAAATATAAGCTAGTAGGACAGGGAAATGTGTCTAGGTGGGTTGCTGTTCAGAGGGCCAGTGTGAACTTGTTGAGCCAAAGGGCCTGTTTCCATACTGTAGGGATTCTATGAAGGGCTTATGCCTGAAACGTCGATTCTTCTGCTCCTTGGATGCTGCCTGACCTGCTGTGCTTTTCCAGCCCCACACTTTTCGACTTTAGCCTGTCTGACTCAACTTATGATGGACGAGGAAAGGCTCAAATTGAAATCATTGATCTGAATAAGTGAATGAATTAATGATTTTATTGTCATGTGTTTTTATAGAGAGAAAAACAGTAAAATACAGTGGAATGCTTTTCCACTGTCACCATAATCCAAAACCATTTTGAATAATTTTAAGAATAAGAAAAATGGAGAAAGATACAGCTTAAAGAGAGTTCATCAGTCCTGAGCCAGTTCATCATCAATAATGCCTGCATGGCCATCCCTCCTCTGCCGCCATGCCACCATCTATACTGGACCCAACCAACATTGAAATTCCCATGCTTCAGGCACCATCATTTGTTGCTGAGCCGATTCTCCTCCACCATCATCTTGCCACTGGCTGAAGCCACCAACATCAGGGTGGCATCTTTTGCTGTTGGGCTCACCTTATTAACACTGCTGTGATGCCCTTAGGCCACTGCTTCACTGCCACCAGTGCTGGGCTCAACTAACAATGGAGTCGCCAATCCTCAGGTGCCATCTTTCACAGCTGGGTCTTTCTTGCTGACATCACCTTCGCCAATGGTAGCAGCCATAGATTCCGATCCCAGGTCCCCTGCTTGTCCCAGAAAAGTAAGTGGGGGCTCACTCACCAGGGTGAGGTCCATGCTGGGCTCACTTGAGTCTACGCTGGGCCAACTTGCTCCCCCCAATGCTGTGCAAGCTCAAGAAAAGGGGTGAGTGAAGGAAAGACGAAGGAACAGAAACAAGAAAAGAGAAAGAAGAAAATGAAAGTGATCACAGCAGATGAGCCCCGGCTCAGGAGCCCTACTCTGTCACCATCTTGATGACATCAAAAAATTGCCATATTGATATGGTGCCATCATTATTGTGGAGTATAGAAAGCTAAACTGTGGGCTATAGAATAATAAAAACATTTAAGAATGTTTGAAAAATTGTTCATAGGTGACAATCAACAGGAAACATTGGGTTTGATTTTACCAGCTTCTGGATGGTGGAGACAAAAAAACTGCAGATGCTGGAATCCCTTTTGCAGCAGAGACCGGCGGGAGCTGGGCGGAAGTGAAGTCGGAGCGCAAAGCCGGTCAGGAAGGTAAGTGATTGTTATTTGAGTGAACTGAGAATTATCCGAGAGGCTGAGAGGGTGATAGATAGAAGCTACAGGGACAATAGTTACTCCAGAGAACAGAGGTAGCTGGGTTACAGTTAGAGGTGGGAAGGGGAGGAAGCAGGCAGTGCAGGGATCCCCTATGGTTGTTCCCCTCAACAATAGGTATACCGCTTTGGATACTGTTGGGGGAGACGGCCTAGCAGGGGTAAGCTGCAGTGACCAGGTCTTTAGCACGAGGTCCGGCTCCGAGGATCAGAAGGGAAAGGGGGAGAGGAGGAGAGTGCTAGTTATAGGAGACTCTATAGTTAGAGGGACAGACAGGTGGTTCTGTGGACATGGGCGAGACTCTCGGTTGGTTTGTTGCCTCCCGGATGCCAGGGTCCAAGACGTCTTAGACTGTGTCTTCAAAATCCTTAAGGGGGAGGGTGTGCAGCCAGAAGTCGTGGTGCACATTGGCACCAATGACATAGGTAGGAAGAGGGGTGGGGAGGTCATTCAGGAGCACAGGGAGTTAGGCTGGAAGCTAAAATCTAGGACGGACAGAATCGTCATCTCTGGGTTGTTGCCGGTGCCATGGTGACAGTGAGACAAGGAATAGGGAGAGAGTGCAGTTGAATACATGGCTGCAAGGAGGGAGGGCTTCAGGTATTTGGACAATTGGACTGCATTCTGGGGAAGGTGGGACCTGTACAAGCAGGACGGGTTGCACCTGAACCAGAAGGGCACTAATTTGGCAGGGGGATGGGATCCAGACTTGTAGTCCAGCAGGTAGGTTAGCTGTTTTTCAGGATGTCCAAGAATGTAGGGAGGCTGTGGAGAAGGTAGCACTGACAGGGAATACTTGCGGACAAAGAGATGGGTTCAAGTGTGTATACTTCAACGCAAGGAGTATCAGAAATAAGGTGGGTGAACTTAAGGCATGGATTGGTATTTGGGACTACGATGTTGTGGTCATCACGGAAACGTGGATAGAAGAGGGACAGGAATGGTTGTTGGAGGTTCCTGGTTACAGATGTTTCAGTAAGATTAGGGAGGGTGGTAAAAAGGACGGGGTGCGGCGTTGCTAATTAGAAATGATATAATGGCTGCAGAAAGGCAGTTCAAGGGGGATCTGCCTTTGAAGGTAGTATGGGCTGAAGTCAGAAATAGGAACGGAGCAGTCACCTTGTTGGGTGTTTACTATAGGCCCCCCAATAGCAGCAGAGATGTGGAGAAACAGATTGGGAAATAGATTTTGGAAAGGTGCAGAAGCCACAGGGTAGTAGTCACGGGCGATTTCAACTTCCCAAATATTGATTGGAAGCTCTTTAGATCAAGTAGATTGAACGGGGTGGTGTTTGTGCAATGTGTCCAGGAAGCTTTTCTAACTCCGTACATAGATTGTCCGACCAGAGGGGAGGCCATATTGGATTTGGTACTCGGTAATGAACCAGGACAAGTGATGGGCTTGTTAGTGGGTGAGCATTTTGGTGATGGTGACCACAATTCTGTGACTTTCACCTTGGTTATGGAGAGAGATAGGTGCGTGCAACAGGGCAGGTTTTACAATTGGGGAAAGGGTAAATACGATGCTGCAAGACAGGATCTGAGGAGCATAAATTGGGAGCATAGGCTGTCAGGGAAGGATGTCGTGGAAATGTGGAACTTTTTCAAGGAACAGATATGACGTGTCCTTGATATGTATGTACCTGTCAGGCAGGAAAGAGATGGTCGTGTGAGGGAACCTTGGTTGACGAGGGAGGTTGAATATCTAGTAAAGAGGAAGAAGGAGGCTTACATAAAGTTGAGGAAACAAGGTTCAGACAGAGCGTTGGAGGGATACAGGATAGCCAGGAGGGAGCTGAAGAAAGGGATTAGGAGAGCTAAGAGAGGGCATGAAAAATCTTTGGCAGGTAGGATCAAGGATAACCCCAAGGTCTTTTATGCATATGTGAGAAACATGAGAATGACGAGAACAAGGGTAGGTCCTATCAAGGACAGTAGTAGGAGACTGTGTATTGAGTCGGAAGAGATAGGAGAGGTCTTGAATGAATACTTTTCTTCAGTATTTACAAATGAGAGGGACCATATTGTTGAAGAGGAGAGTATGAAACGGACTGGTAAGCTAGAAGAGATACTTGTTAGGAAGGAAGATGTGTTGGGCATTTTGAAAAACTTGAGGATAGACAAGTCCCCTGGGCCTGACGGGATATATCCTAGGATTATGTGGGAAGCAAGAGAGGAAATTGCAGAGCCGTTGGCAATGATCTTTTCGTCTTCACTGTCAACAGGGGTGGTACCAGGGGACTGGAGAGTGACGAATGTTGTGCCCCTGTTCAAAAAAAGGAATAGGGATAACCCCGGGAATTACAGGCCAGTTAGTCTTACTTCGGTGGTAGGCAAAGTAATGGAAAGGGTACTGAGGGATAGGATTTATGAGCATTTGGAAAGACACTGCTTGATTAGGGACAGCCTGCACGGATTTGTGAGGGGTAGGTGTTGCCTTACAAGTCTTATTGAATTCTTTGAGGAGGTGACCAAGCATGTGGATGAGGGTAGAGCACTGGATGTAGTGTACATTGATTTTAGTAAGGCATTTGATAAGGTTCCCCATGGTAGGCTTATGCGGAAAGTCAGGAGGCCTGGGATAGTGGGAAATTTGGCCAGTTGGACAGAGAACTGGCTAACCGGTCGAAGTCAGAGAGTGGTGGTAGATGGTAAATATTCAGCCTGGAGCCCAGTTACAAGTGGGGTTCCGCAGGGATCAGTTCTGGGTCCTCTGCTGTTTGTAATTTTTATTAATGACTTGGAAGAGGGAGTCGAAGGGTGGGTCAGTAAATTTGCAGACGATACGAAGATTGGTGGAGTTGTGGATAGTGAGGAGGGCTGTTGTCGGCTGCAAAGGGACTTAGATATGATGCAGAGCTGGGCTGAGGAGTGGCAGATGGAGGTCAACCCTGTCAAGTGTGAGGTTGTCCATTTGGAAGGACAAATAAGAATGTGGAATACAGAGTTAACGGTAGGGTTCTTAGTAAGGTGGAGGAGCAGAGGGATCTGGGATCTATGTTCATAGCTGTTTGAAAGTTGCCACTCAGGTGGATAGAGCTTGTAAGAAGGCCTATGGTGTATTAGCGTTCGTTAGCAGAGGGATTGAATTCAAGAGTCGTGAGGTGATGTTGCAGCTGTACAGGACCTTGGTAAGGCCACATTTGGAATACTGTGTGCAGTTATGGTTGCTTTATTTTAGGAAAGATATGGAAGCTTTGGAGAGGGTGCAGAGAAGATTTACCAGGATGTTGTCTGGAATGGAGAATAGGTCGTACGAGGATAGGTTGAGAGTGCTAGGCCTTTGCTCATTGGAATGGCGAAGGATGAGGGGTGACTTGATAGAGGATTATAAGATGATCAGGGGAATAGAGAGAGTAGACAGTCAGAAACTTTTTTCCCCGGGTACAAGAGTGTTACAAGGGGACATAAATTTAAGGTGAAGGGTGGAAGGTATAGGGGGATGTCAGGGGTAGGTTCTTTACCCAGAGAGTGGTGGTGACATGGAATGCACTGCCTGTGGGAATGGCAGAGTCAGAATCATTGGTGACCTTTAAGCGGCAATTGGATAGGTGCATGGATAGGTGCTTAAGCTAGGACAAATGTTCGGCACAACATCGTGGGCCAAAGGGCCTGCTCTGTGCTGTATTGTTCTATGTTCTATGTTCTATTTTCTCATCCAAGGGAGATAAGCAGGAGGCTGGAAGAACACAGCAAGCCAGGCAGCATCAGGAGGTGGAGAAGTCAACATTGTCGCCTTTGCCGATGGGTAGTGGGAACTGAGGTGGGGAGGTGGTGATAAAATAATGGAGCATTGCATTAGGTTTGTTTTCCCTATGCTATCCTGCCACCAAATACCTTTGCCAATGCTCGTAGGAGATGGGACCTGGTGAGAATTGGTTGCCTATTTTACGAAGATCAGCAGCCAATTTACATAGATTATGTCCCAATGGTGAGCAGCAGATGGAGGACACTGCTGGCTATATTGGGAGCCAGCTGTTTGAGGGAAACAGCCTTCCTTTGGTCTTCTGAAGGGGCCAAGTTGCTCAATGGCTCAGACAGGAAACCATGGAAAAGAAAAATAGCCATATATCTCAATAATTCCACATGAAGGCATTTGCCTCTGCTAACTGTGGCCTTTATCCTCAGCTGCGCTGAATTTTCGACTTGAACTTACATGTTGGAGGGCACTTCTGTATTGAGGTGCCTATGCGTCCTTTGACTTATCTCGGAAGTAAATGTCTCCTCAGGTGACACTGCTGAGAATTCAGAGCTGCTAAACTCCTGATATGGCTGGTTCATGGTTGGTCAGCAGATCGAGGAAAAGTAAAGAAGCGAGTTTTCAATGTAACTGCCGAATCACCCCGAGCGAGGGAGCCTGGTTTCAAGTCCCATCCAATCCCGAGATGTTTGAGAACATCTCTGAAGAGATTGGTTAATAATAAAAGAAAATTGTTGAATTAGTTGTTATTGGTCAGAGTATTGAATACAGAAGTTGGGAGGTCATGTTGCAGCTATACAGAATATTGGTTAGGCTACTGTTGGAAAATTACGTGCAATTCTGGTCTCCTTCCTATCGGAAAGATGTTGTGAAGCTTGAAAGGGTTCAGAAAAGATTTACAAGGATATTGCCAGGGTTGGAGGATTTGAGTTATCGGGAGAGGCTGAACAGGCTGGGGATGTTTTCTCTGGAGCGTCGGAGGCTGAGGGGTGACCTTATAGAGGTTTACAAAATTATGAGGGGCATGGATAGGGTAAATAGACATATTTTCCCTGGAGTTGGGGAGCCCAGAACGAGAGGGCATAGGTTTAGGGTGAGAGGGGAAAGATATAAAAGAGACCTAAGGGACAACTTTTTCACGCAGAGGGTGGTATGTGTATGGAATGAGCTGCCAGAGGATTTGGTGGAGGCTGGTACAATTGCAACATTTAAGAGGCATTTGGATGGGTATATGAATAGGAAGAGTTTGGAGGGATATGGGCCAGGTGGGACTAGATTGGGTTGGGATATCTGATCGGCATGGACAGCTTGGACCAAAGGGTCTGTTTCCATGCTGTACATCCCTATGACTTTATGATCTGCAAGCAAATCCAATCTATTTTGTTTTATGGTCTACCTACACTTGGGTATCAGTAAGAGATGGAGGATGGGAAAAATTTCTGGCTATAAGAGTTGCTCCTTTTATTGAGGTATTTTAGGTATTGGAGATGATTTCCTTGAATTCCAGGAGCAGCAATCACTGTTTTATATGCTGTTGCATTGTTTTGGAACTTTGGAACAAATGTCAAAACAACAGCAGTTTAAAAGGGAGAAGAGCAGACAATGGAAGCACATGGTGAGGATAGTGCAGGAGGGAGAGAGAGAGAGAGAGAGAGAGACTGCACAGTTACTGCCTTTGCTGTTTGAATTCGTGTATCGCTGGACATCAGAGAGCATCTGGGAATATTAACAACCAGTGAAACTCATAACTAATCTTGGAGGAACTGTTGGATGAACTTCGCAGCACAGAATCAGATAAGTTAATTGTTGTTTTGAGTCTGTCCAAGAGAAAGGCCGCAGTAGTGAGTATAGTGGATTCTTTCTTGATTACATGTTTTTGGAGATAAGTCTCTTGATTAAATATAAATATAAGCCATAACTATTAATTTAACCTGGGACAGTGTTTGTAGAAGAATCAGACGGTGTTATTTTCTGGGTCTGTAGATTGTGAAGGAGCAAAAATGGCCTTTGCAGTGATATGTACTTCTTGTCAGATGTGGGAGTTTAAAGACAGTTTAAGGGTTACAGCAGATTATATCTGCCATAAATGCTGTTGGATGCGAATCTTACCAGATCGAGTGGATCGGTTGGAGAGACAGTTAGAAGCGATGAGGAATTTGCAACAGCAACAGTATGTGATGGATGGCAGTTATAGGAAGGGGGGAAAAGGCGCAGATACAGTCACATAGCTGGGTTAACTCCAGGAAGGGTAAGAGAGGTAGGCAGCTAGTGCAGAAGTCTTTTGTGGATATACCCATTTCAAACAGGTATGCTGTTTTGGAAAATGTTGGGGGTGATGGATTCTCAGGGGAACGTAGCACGAACAGCCAAGTTTCTGGTATTGAGACTGGCTCTAAATACAACAAGGGGTACGTTGGCTTTCAAGAGATCAATTGTGTTAGGGGATTCTGTAGTCCGAGGTACAGACAGACGTTTCTATGGCCAGCAGAGAAAAAGCGGAATGGTGTGTTGTTTCCCTGGGGTGCCAGGCTCAAGGATGTCTCAGAGAGGGTGCAGAATGTTCTCAAGGGGCAGAGGGGCCAGCAGGAGGTCATTGTCCTCAATGGAACCAGTGACATTGGAAGGGAAAAGGTTGAGATTCTGAATGGAGATTACAGAGAGATAGGCAGAAATTGAAAAAGGAGGTCCTCAAGAGTAGTAATATCTGGATTACTCTCTGTGCTACAAGCTAGTGAGGGCAGGAATAGGATGACAGAGCAGATGAAAGCATGGCTGAGGAGCTGGTGTATGGGAGAAGGATTCACATTTTTGGATCATTGGAATCTCTTTTGGGGTAGAAGTGACAAGAAGGACAGATTGCACCTGAATTGAAAGGGGACTTATATACTGGCAGGGAAATTTGCTAGAATTGCTCGGGAGGATTTAAACTAGTAAGGTGGGGGGGTGGGACTCAGGGAGATAGTGAGGATAGAGATCGATCTGAGACGGGCACAGCTGTGAACAGAAGTGGGTCACACAGTCAGGGCAGGCAGGGACAAGGTCGGACTAATAAATTAAACTCCATTTATTTCAATGCAAGGGACCTAACAGGGAAGGCAGATGAACTCAGGGCATGGTTAGGAACATGGGACTGGGATATCACAGCAATTACGGAAACATGGCGCAGGGATAGGCAGGACTGGCAGCTTAATGTTCCAGGATACAAATGCTACAGGAAGGATAGAAAGGGAGGCAAGAGAGGAGTGACATTTTTGATAAGGGATAGCATTACAGCTGTGCTGAGGGAGGATAGTCCCGGAAATACATCCAGGGAAGTTGTTTGGGTGGAACTGAGAAATAAGATGGGGATGATCACCTTATTGGGATTGTATTATAGACCCCCCGAATAGTCAGAGGGAAATTAAGAAACAAACTTGTAAGGGGATCTCAGCTATCTGTAAGAATAATAGAGTAGTTATGGTAGGGGATTTTAATTTTCCAAATATCGACTGGGACTGCCATAGTGTTAAAGGTTTAAATGGAGAGGAATTTTTTAAGTGTGTACAAGACAATTTTCTGATTCAGTATGTGGAGGTACCTACTAGAGAAGGTGCAAAACTTGGCCTACTCTTGGGAAATAAGGCAGGGCAGGTGACTGAGGTGTCAGTGGGGGAGCACTTTGGGGCCAGCGACCATAATTCTATTTGTTTTAAAATAGTGATGGAAAAGGATAGACCAGATTTAAAAGTTGAAGTTCTAAGTTGGCGAAAGGCCAATTTTGGCGGTATTAGGCAAGAACTTTCGAAAGCTGACTGGAGACAGATGTTTGCAGGTAAAGGGATGGCTGGAAAATGGGAAGCCTTCAGAAATGAGATAACAAGAATCCAGAGAAAGTATATTCCTGTCAGGGTGAAAGGGAAGGCTGGTAGGTATAGGGAAGACTGGATGACTAAAGAAGTTGAGGGTTTGGTTAAGAAAAAGAAGGATGCATATGTCAGGTATACACAGGATAGATCGAGTGAATCCTTAGAAGAGTATAAAGAAAGTAGGAATATACTTAAAAGGGAAATCAGGAGGGCAAAACGGGGACATGAGCTAGCTTTGGCAAATAGAATTAAAGAGAATCCAAAGGGTTTTTGCAAATATATTAAGGACAAAAGGGTAACTAGGGAGAGAATAGGGTCCCTCAAAGATCAGCAAGGCGGCCTTTGTGTGGAGCCACAGAAAATGGGGGAGATATTAAATGAGTATTTTGCATCAGTATTTACTGTGGAAAAGGATATGGAAGATAGACTGTAGGAAAATAAATGGTGACATCTTGTAAAATGTCCAGATTACAGAGGAGGAAGTGCTGAATGTCTTGAAATGGGTAAAGGTGGATAAATCCCCAGCACCTGATCAGGTGTACCCGAGAACTCTGTGGGAAGCTAGAGAAGTGATTGCTGGGCCTCTTGCTGAGATATTTATATTATTGATAATCACAGGTGAAGTGCCAAATGACTGGAGGTTGGCAAACGTGGTGCCACTGTTTAAGAAGGATGGTAAAGACAAGCCAGGGAACTATAGACCGGTGAGCCTGACATTGGTGGTGGGCAAGGTGTTGGAGGAAATCCTGAGGGACACGATGTACATGTATTTGGAAAGGCAAGGACTGATTCAGGATAGTCAATATGGCTTTGTGCGTGGGAAATCATGTCTCACAAACTTGATTGAGTTTTTTGAAAAAGTAACAAAGAAGATTGATGAGAGCAGAGCAATAGATGTGATCTATATGGACTTCAATAAGACATTCGGCAAGGTTAGATCTCATTGAATACAGGGAGAATGAGCCATTTGGATACAGAACTGGCTCAAAGGTAGAAGACAGAGGGTGGTGGTGGAGGGTTGTTTTTCAGATTGGAGGCCTGTGACCAATGGAGTGCCACAAGGATCGGTGCTGGGTCCTCTACCTTTTGTCATTTACATAAATGATTTGGATGCGAGCATAAGAGGTACAGTTAGTAAGTTTGCAGATTACACCAAAATTGGAGGTGTAGTAGACAGCGAAGAGGGTTACCTCAGATTACAACAGGATCTGGACCAGATGGGCCAATGGGCTGAGAAGTGGCAGATGGAGTTTAATTCAGATAAATGTGAGGTGCTGCATTTTGGGAAAGCAAATCCTAGCAGGACTTATACACTTAATGGTAAGGTCCTAGGGAGTGTTGCTGAACAAAGAGACCTTGGAGTGCAGGTTTATAGCTCCTTGAAAGTGGAGTTGCAGGTAGATAGGATAGTGAAGAAGGTGTTTGGTATGCTTTCCTTTATTGGTCAGAGTATTGAGTGCAGGAGTTGGGAGGTCAGGTTGCGGCTGTACAGGACATTGGTTAGGCCACTGTTGGAACATTGCGTGCAATTCTGGTCTCCTTCCTATCGGAAAGATGTTGTGAAACTTGAAAGGGTTTAGAAAAGATTTACAAGGAGGATCTGAGCTACAGGGAGTGGCTGAACAGGCTGGGGCTGTTTTCCCTGGAGTGTTGGAGGCTGAGGGGTGACCTTATAGAGGTTTACAAAATTATGAGAGGTATGGATAGGATAAATAGGCAAAGTCTTTTCCCTGGGTTCGGGGAGTCCAGAACTAGAGGGCACAGGTTCAGGGTGAGAGGGGAAAGATATAAAAAAAAAGAGACTTACAGGGCAACTTTTTCACGTAGAGGGTGGTATGTGTATGGAATGAGCTGCCAGAGGATGTGGTGGAGGCTGGTACAATTGCAACATTCAAGAGGCATTTGAATGGGCATATGAATAGGAAGGGTTTGCAGGGATATGGGCCGGGTGCTGGCAGGTGGGACGAGATTGGTTTGTGATATCTGGTTGGCCTGGATGGGTTGGACTGAAAGGTCTGTTTCCATGCTGTACATCTCTATAACTCTATGACTGAAGGGCTCTTGTGGCAAAGTGACAGTGTTCTTATCTCTGGGCTAAAAGGCCTGGATTCAAATCCCAGCTGGTTCCAAAGTATGCCATAAAATATCTGATCAAAATATACATAAACTAAAAATGCATCCTAGATGTACAGAAGAAAATTCAAAAGTACTTAGCTTGGAAACACAACTCTGACAAGTGTATTTATTGAAGTCAATGGAAGGAAAATCAGGCCAAATATTTATTAGGAGCCAACCAATCAATGTGCTTTTGACAAAGTTAAATTTCTTCTTTTCATCAAAAACCACCCACCCTTCCATCACTCCAGCTGAAATACTGAGAATGGAAGAAGTGAGTTCACATGGATATTTGAAGTACTGGAGTTTAGTCGTACTATGAAGCCTCTCGGGGTTCCGCCTCTGATGACCACAGTATGATAGGATTCACCCTGAAGTTTGATAGAGAGAAGTTTGAATCAAGATATAAAAGTGTTATATTTGAGTAAAATGTAATTACAAAGATCGGAGGGAGGAGCTGGCTAGAGTTGATAGGAAAGGGAGCTAAGAGAGAAGGCAATGGAGCAGTAATGGTAGGGGTTTTTGGGAATAATTTGGCAGGCATGGTAGAAATCCATCCCAAGAAAGGAAAAATCATAGTAAGGGGAGAATGAAACAACCATGGTTGACAAAGGAAGTCAGGGACAGTATAGAAGCAAAAGAAAAATTGGACAATGTGGAGAATATTAATGGGAAGCCAAAGGATTATAAGCCTTTAAAAAAAAAACAGCAGATAACTAAAAAGCAATAATGGGAGATAAGATGAAACATGAGGGAAACTAGCTAGTAATATAATAGAAGCTTGCAAATTTTTTTTCAATATATAAAAGGTAAGAGACTGGAAAGAGTGGACGTAAGACCACTGGAAAATGAGGCCGGAGAAGTAGTAATGGGGAACAAAGAAATATTGCAGGAACTGAAGTAGCACTTTGCATCAGTCTTCAGGTGGAAGCCAACAGTAGCATACCAGAAATACAAGAGAGTCAGGGGCCAGAGTTGAGTGTAATGGCCATCACTCAGGAGAAGGTGCTGAATCTGAAGATGGATAAGTAACAGGGACCAATTGGACTACACCTGGGGTTCTGAAGAAGATAGATGAAGAGATTGTGTAGGCATTGGTAGTGATCTTTTAGGAATCATTGGAGTCACAGACGGTACAAAGGACTGGAGAATGGCTAATGTAACACACTCTTTAAGAAGAGAGGGAGGCAGAAGATGGAAAATTATAGGCTGGTTAGCCTGATCTTGATCGTTTATAAGATTTTTGAGTCCATTATTAAGCATTAGATTATGGAGCTCTTGGAAGTGCATGGTAAGATAGAGTCAGCATGGCTTCATCAAGAGAAATCATGCCTGACAAGTCTGTTAATAGTCTTTGAGTAGGTAATGTGCAGGTTAGACAAAGGAGAGCAAGTGAACGTGATCTGTTTGGAGTTCCAGAACAGCTTTGACAAGGTGCTGCACAGGAGTCTACTAAACAAGCTAAGACCTCATGGTGTTCAGAACCAGGTACTCACATGATTAGAGGATTGGCTGACTGGCAGAAGGCAGAGAGTAGTGATAAAGGGATCTTTTCAGGATGGCAGCCAGCGACTGGTGGAGATCTGCAGAGATCAGTGTTGGGACTACAACTGTACAATTGTACAACTGTACAATGCATCTAGACAAAGGAAATGAGAACATTGTTGATAGGTTTGTCGATGAATCAAACATAGGTGGAGGGACAAGTAGTGTTGAGAAGGCAAGAAGGCTGCAGAATGATTTGGATAGACTAGGAAAGTAGGAAAAGTAGTGGCAAATAAAATACAATATGGGAAAGTGTATGCACTTTGGCAGGAAGAATAAAGGTGCAGACTATTTTCGAAACGAAAAAAGGATTTGAAAATCTGAAGCACAAAGGGACTTAGGAGTTTTCTAAGGATTCTTCTAAGGTTAGGATTCTTCTAAGGTTACCGTGCAGGTTCAGTTGGCAGTTAGGAAGGCATATGCAGTGTTAGCATTCATTTCGAGAGGGCTAGAATATAAGGAAAGGGGAGTACCTTTCAAACTGTATAAGGTTCTGACCAGACAGAATTTGGAATATTTTGAGTAATCTTGGGCCCCATTTCTAAAGAAGAATGTGCTGGGTTTGGAGGTAGTCCAGAGGAGGCTTACAAAAATGGTCCTGGGATGAAAGGCTTATCACATGAGGTGTGGTTAAGGACTCTGGGTTTGTAGGGGATAGAGTTTCAAAGGATGAGAGGGGAGCTCTTTAAAACTTACAAAATTCTGAGAGGCCTGAATAGAGTGAATGTGGGGAACATGTTTCCACTAGTAGGAGAGACTAAGACCTGAGTGCACATCCTCAGAGTGAAGGGGCGATCCTTTCGAACTGAGAATAGGAGAAATTTCTTCAGTCACAGGTTGGTGAATCTATGGAACTCATTGTTGCAAACTGCTATGAAGGCCAAATCATTGAGAGTATTTAAGACAGAGATAGATATGTTCTTGATTAGTAAAGGGATAAAAGGTTACAAGGAGAAGGCAGAAGAATAGGGCTGAGAAATAGATCAGCCACGATCAAATATTGGAGCAGATTCAATGGGCCAAATGGCATAATTCTATTCTTATATCTTATGGTCTTTTTAAATTTTCATTCCATTATAACTCCCTTTCTGCCTATCATGGGGGTGTCTATCCTATGACTGCTATGTGTAAGAGAATCCAATCTTAATTTGTGGAAATGGGAAGTACAGTGATTCTCAGCTGCCTGTTTCTGATTATCACCTGGAATCTCCAACTATACACTTTGACCAATGTTACTCTTTTTTTTTTAATAACGTAGACTTTTAAGAGCATGTCTATTAAGGAAGCTGGAATTTTTTTTCTTCCCAGTGAGTGCTGAAACATTCTTCAAGGAGTAGTTTCATAAACATTTGGCTAAAAAATGTGTGGGAACCAAAGATGATTGACTATTCCTGTTCAACCTATGCAGTATTACATTAAGTTGACAAATTAGATTTAGTAGATTGTCATTTTAAAGTTTATATGTATATTTATACTTTATATCTTGTGTCTCGGTGATTGTCTAATTCATAAATAAAACTTTGCTTACACTGTTATCAATTTGTAGTTTATTTTTCAACTGTATTTTCTCATTCATATCATCCATTTGATTTACACATAACTTTCTCCATGGAGGGATTTATAAATTATTGTGCTCAAGCAAGTTTATTGAGATATAAAGCCCCTTGAACAGGAGCAAATCAGCTTCTCATCTTTACACTCTGCACATTTTTTTTGTCTACTTAGGTTGATATAAAGAAGAATCGGTTGGTGTGTAAAGTATGCTACCAATTAACTTCTGTCTGTTACCTGCTGAAATCCTAAAATTAATATCCAGTTATTTTCTTGATTGTTTTTCACAAGACCTGAAAGTTATCACAATTTTACAAACTAGAATTCCTTGTTTTAAATGTTTTAAATGAATTTTGGCTGAACTGAAACATGGCTGCTAACAATCACATGACACAAGTTGACGACAATTCTGAGCAGTTTCAACATAAATTATCAGAATATAGTTTAAGCACCATACATTTGAAATCCCACAGCTTCACATTGACTACAATAATTACACAATAAACACCACAGAACAGAAAGTTTGTATGTCTCCCTAGCAGGGATTGATAATAAAAGGAAAATCATCAAATTTTGTTTAACTTATGAAGATACTAACATCCTTATCAATCTCTTAAGGTGAAAAATGGATTATTGACCAGAAGAACAGAAGCTAATTGATTATTTAAAACTGTATCTGTCACATGACCAGAATTCCTCTGGTCTTTGAAAAGCTTTAATTGTGTATTTCTGAACTTTATCTCAGTCTGCTCAGAATTTAACCAGCTGGTGACACAACAGATGGAGTCCAAGCAAACAACAAATCTGCCTCAAGATTCAGTCTGTATTTTTTAAACCATCCAAGTGATTGAGGTCAATAGGACCATTAACAGGTCACCACCGTATGAAAATCCTTTTGTATGTTGGCCTTTGGTGATAATTACACCCAAGCAGGTTGGGAGAATTTTATTCCAAGCAATTAAACATTCCCTTGTTGAGTTGGGAATGTTGAGGAACTATCAGGAGAAAGAAGAGTCTTTAGAGCTTGCCTATCATCTCCCCTGCCCCCCCACCACCACCATCACATATACACTCTTGTGGGCAGCTATGTGTTTGGAACTTGATTCAGGGACACAGGCTGGTGAGCACATCACAGTGATGTCTGAGTGGCTAATGGAGACTGCAAGAGGTGAGGTCACTGACACTTGGAGAACCAAGAGAAGTCAGGCCTGTGCCTGTGCCCCAGGGTTTTGGAATTGTCAGCAATACAGCAATTCCTGCACTGCAGCATGAAGGGAGGACACCTGTAGAGGCTGTATGCAGCCATGTATAGAAGATGGAGGAGTCGCTTCAGGCCATGATTGCTGATGAGTCCCTAACAGGTGTGTATTTGTCTCCATGATGACCCTAACATAGATCCTGATTCAGCATGCCTCTTGCTGATGCCAGGGATATAGCCAGATCCACATACTCTCACCTTGGTCATACACTCCACAAAGCACAGGCCAGATAAATGGGGAGACAAGATGCCTGGAATCTCGACCAGGTCCATGTTCTGCCCAGGTGAAAAAGTGGGCTTTGCTGTTGAGGAGGAGTGCCTCCCTTCCCCATTTCAGAGCTGTTCTCAGACACAGTGACTCCTTAGTTCCACCATTGTGAGTGATACACAAGCCTCACGAAGCAACAATGACATAGCAGACTTCAGGAGGTAATAAATATAGTTTAAAGCCACATTTCAGTGAACAGTATCTGTGTTTTCCACTTCAGTACTGAAGTGTGCTACATTATGACAGGTACTATATTTCAAGAGGGTTGCCAGGCTACCTGCTTGTCAAAATGCCTGTTCAGGCGACCTAAAAATAGATCACATGACATTCTTTTAAAGGGAAATGCCTTCAGTTTTTGAGATAACCTGGTCAATTATTCTCATTGTTAATGCAGCAGCAGCACTAAAAGCATCAAAAACACATTTTAACTGAGCATTTATCCAACTTATTATTTATGGGAAATTACTGAACACTAATTGATATCAGTGTGGTTAAACTCATAGTCAATGCAGCACTTTGTAACATCCTGAAGATATGTCGTGCAAGTATTTTTTTCTTACTCGTTAATAAACAAACAATTTGAACAGTTACATAATGGTCAAACTATAGCAGCTTCACCACAAATAATGGGTAGATGAAAGGCTTCCCTGAATTGTTAATGAATGTTACTTTATCCATACTATTTAATTCATGGTTGATAATATTCACAAATTTAAAATACAACATGAAATACATAATTATATTCAGCTGATGTCATTACTGGACAAGTCAGGTCTCAGACTGAAGTCTGGTTTAGATCTTCATAATTTGTTTTGGTTTGGTATAAGCAAGGTAGTCTCTCACTGAAACATAAACACATGGTGTTACAGGTTTGGCTTAAACAATACAACAAAAGTTTATTAACCAAGAGAAGTCAAGATAAAATAGAATAGACAACTATATTTACATATAGCACACTTTTAAAAATTTGAAACGTATTGTAGAAATGTAACCGCATTAATTCTGAAACTTCCCTTTATATACTCCAAAAGCACTATTTAACGGTACTCAAATGTAACATTGTACAAAACTCACAGCAGAGAAAAATCTTTTTTCTAACACCTCATTTGGGTTAACTGTGACTTTAACTCACAGTCTACAAAAACTAACTTTTCCCTGGAGCTTTCTCACACCCGAGTTCAAATATTTACAACTTCAAATAATCTCTTCAGGGTTTAATCCAAACATTTTTTTTTGCAACTACCACAAAACTCCTTCCACTAAGTTAATCTTTGTTAAGTATTCTCTCCCCTTTACAAGAGCACTGTTTTATATATTGTAGTTTGGTTCCTCTTTAAACAAGTGACAGACAACTCCAGCCAGAATGTTATAAATGAATTTGCCTAGGTATCCTACCAAAACGGTAGGTTTGATTCGACCAAAGCGGTCAAATCAATATGAACACAAACTGGTACCAATACAAAACAGTCCCAACTTTATTAGGAACAAAGTTACAATAGTCTCTAACACAAAACTAATCTTTAATACTATGATCCCTTAAGATTACAATACTTCCCAAGTCTCCTTTAAAGTCATGCCGACACGCTCTTTCTCTCTCTCTCTCTCTCTCTCTCTCTGTGGCTTTGTCTCTGGGGCTAAAAAGCTGCTTTCTTCCTTTCTCTCCTTGGATGATTAATCTGTCTCTGCCTTTTGCCATGCTGGTCTCCTCGGAGGACCTCAGGTGATTATAAAGATTTTGAGGGTGGTTCCAAGAGTGGTTCCAGGATGGGGGTCCGCAAATGAATGCTGTTTTTATATTTTTAAGAAGGTTTTCTGGAATTTTATATTGTTCTGGCCAATTAGGGAGATACAATTAATAGTATGAAACAAGAGTCAATCATTTAGGTGGCATGCTTCTGTTAGTTTCTTTGTGTAGCAGGACCCAAAAGCTTTCTGGCTTGGATCCCCTTTGTTTAATGGATTAATTGTTAGGGGTGTCTGCCAGATTAACTGTTGCCTTTCACATCATGCTAATGTCAAGAGCACTTCGCTGCTGTATTTGCATTGTGACTGGTGGATGGGTTTTGTGATTTCAGAGTTTCACTTGGCCAATGTACCCAGCATCCCTTGCTGTTTGGCCAAGTTGGCTATCTGAGTTTTAGCAGCCAGGAGGCTGCTACAACATTCATCTCCAAAAACAAACTTTGGCAGAATTGACCTAAACTGAAAATATTTTTTTAAAAAACTTAGCGTCATAGAGAAGTATAGCATGGAAACAGACCCTTCGATCCAACCCATCCATGCCGATCAGATATCCCAACCCAATCTCGTCCCACCTCCCCGCACCCAGTCCATATTCTTCCAAACCCTTCTGATTCATATACCCATCCAGATGACTTTTAAATGTTGCAATTGTACCAGCCTCCACCACTTGCTCTGGCAGCTCATTCTATACACGAACGACCCTCTGAGTGAAAATGTTGCCCCTCAGGTCTCTTTTATATCTTTCCCCTCTCACCCTAAACCTGTGCTCTCTAGATCTGGACTCGTCCACCTCAGGGAAAAGATTTCGTCTATTTATTTTATCCATGCCTCTCATGATTTTATTAACCTCTATAAAGTCACCCCTCAGCCTCCGATGCTCCGGGGAAAACAGCCCTAGCGTGTTAAGCCTCTCCCTATAGTTCAAATCCTCCAACCTGGGCAACATCCTTGTAAATCCTTTCTGAACCATTCAAGTTTCATAGCATCTTTCTTATAGGAAGGAGACCAGAATTGCATGCAATATTCCAACAGTGCCCTAACCAATGTCCTATACAACCGCAAAATTAGCTCCCAATTCCAGTAGTCAATACTCTGACCAATAAAGGAAAACATACCAAATGCCTTCTTCATCATCCTATCTACCTACAACACCATTTTCAAGGAACTATGAACCTGCACTCCAAGGTCTCTTTATTCAGGAACACTCCCGAGGACCTTACCATTAAGTGTATAGGTCCTGCTAAGATTTGTTTTCCCAAAATGCAGCACCTCACATTTATATAAATTAAACGCCATCTGCCACTTTTCAACCCATTGGCCCATCTGATCAAGATCCTGTTGTAATCTTAGGTAACCTTCTTCGCTGTCCACTACACCTCCAATTTTGGTGTCATCTGCAAACTTACCCACTATACCTCTTATGTTCACATCCAAATCATTTATATAAATGATGAAAAGTAGTGGACCCAGCACCGATCCTTGTGGCACTCCACTGGTCACAGGCCTCCAGTCTGAAAAACAACCTTCCACCACCACTCTGTCTTCTACCTTTGAGCCAGTTCTGTATCCAAATGGTGAGTTCTCCCTGTATTCCATGAGATCTAATCTTGCTCACCAGTCTCCCATAGGGAACCTTATCAAATGCCTTACTGAGGTCCATATAGATCACATCTACCACGTTGCCTTCGTCAATCCTCTTTGTTACTTCTTCAAAAAACTCAATCAAGTTTGTGAGACATGATTTGCCATGCATAAAGCCATGTTGACTATCACTAATCAGTCCTTGCCTTTCCAAATACATGTACATCCTGTCCCTCAGGATTCCCTCCAACAACTTACCCCCCACCGACATCAGGCTCACTGGTCTATACTTCCCCAGCTTGTCCTTACCACATTTCTTAAACAGTGGCACCACATTAGCCAACCTCCAGTGTTCAGACACCTCACCTGCGACTATTGATAATACAAATATCTCAGTAAGAGGCCAAGCAATCACTTCTCTAGCTTCCCACAGAATTCTAGGGTACACCTGATCAGATCCTGGGGATTTATCCACTTTTATGCATTTTAAGACATCCAGCACTTCCTCCTCTGTAATATGGTCATTTTGCAAGCTATCTCCTTGTATGTCCGTATATTCTATACCTTCCATGTCCTTTTCCATGGTAAATACTGATGCATCTCCCCCATTTTCTGCGGTTCCACACAAAGGCCACCTTGCTGATCTTTGAGGGGCCCTATTGTCTCCCTAGATACAATTTTGTCCTTGATGTATTTGTAAAAATCTTTTGGATTCTCCTTAACTCTATTTGCCAAAGCTATCTCATGTCCCCGTTTTGCCCTCCTGATTTCTCTCTTAAGTATACTCCTACTGCCTTTATACTTTTCTAAGGATTCACTCGATCTATCCTGTCTAAACCTGACATATGCTTCCATCTTTTTCTTAACCAGACCATCAATTTCTTTAGTCACCCAGCATTCCCTATACCTACCAGCCTTTCCTTTCACCGTAACAGGAATATATTTTCTCTGGACTCTCGTTATATCATTTCTGAAGGCTTCCCATTTTCCAGCCATCCCTTTACCTGTGGACATCTGCCTCCAATCAGCTTTTGATTTGCCTAATACCATCAAAATTGGCCTTCCTCCAATTTATAACTTCAACTTCTAGCTCTGGTTTATCCTTTTCCATCACTATTTTAAATCTAATAGAGTTATGGTCGCTGGCCCCAAAGTGCTCTCCCACTGACACCTCAGTCACCTGCCTGCCTTATTTTACAAGAGTAGGTTAAGTTTTGCACCTTCTCTCATAGGTACATCCACATACTGAATCAGAAAATTTTCTTGCACACACTTGACAAATTCCTTTCCATCTAAGACCTTAACACTATGGCAGTCCCAGTCGATGTTTGGAAAGTTAAAATCTCCTACCATAACCACCCCTATTATTCTTACAGATAGCTGAGATCTCCCTACAAGTTTGTTTCTTAATTTCCCTCTGACTATTAGGAGGTCTGTGTTACAACCCCAATAAGGTGATCATCCCTTTCTTATTTCTCAGTTCCACTCAAAAAACTTCTCTGGATGTATTTCCGGGAATATCCTCTCTCAGTACAGCTGTAATGCGATCCCTTATCAAAAACACTACTCCGTCTCCTCTCTTGCCTCCCTTCCTGTAGCATTTCTATCCTGAACATTAAGCTGCCAGTGCTGTTCATCCCTGAGCTCTGTTTCTGTAATTGCTATGATATCCCAGTCCCATGTTCCTCACCATGCTTGAGTTCATCTGCCTTCCCTGTTAGGCCTCGTGAGTTGAAATAGGTACAGTTTAATTTATCAGTCCTACCTTGTTCTCTGCTTTGTCCCTGCCTGCCCTGACTGTTTGATTTGCCTTTGTTCTCAGTTGTACCAGTCTCAGATTGAAATCTTTCCTTGCTATCTCGCTTGGTCCTACCCCCTCACCTTACTAATTTCAAGCCTCCTGAGCAGCTCTAGCAAATCTCCCTGCCAGTATATTAGTCCCTTTCCAATTTAGGTGCAATCCGTCCTTCTTCTACAGGTCACTTCCACTCTAAAACAGCTTCCAATGATCCAAAAATGTGAATTCTTCTCCTGTACACCTCAGCCATACATTCATCTGCTCTATCCTCCTATTCATGCCCTCACTAGCTTGTAGCACCGGGAGTAATCCAGATTTCACTACTCCTGAAAACTTCCTTTTTAAATTCATGCCTAACTCTCTGTAATCTCACTTCAGAATCTCTGTTTTCCCTTTTTATGTTGTTGGTTCCAAGGTGTACAATGACTTCCTGCTGGCCCCTCTGCCCCTTGAGAACATTCTGCACCCTCTCTGAGACATCCTTGATCCTGGCACCAGAAAGCAATACACCATTCTGATGTTTCACTGCTGACCACAGAAACATCGAGTCTGTGCCTCAGACTAGAGAGTCCCCAAATACAATCAATCGCTTGGAACCCGACGTACCTCTCATTACATTAGAGCCTGTCTCAATACCAGAAACTTGGCTGTTCGTGATACGTTCCCCTAAGAATCCATTACCCCCTACATTTTCCAAAACAGCTTACTTGTTTGAAATGGGGGTAGCCACCAAAGACTGAACTACCTGCCTGCCTCTCATATCTTTCCTGGAGTTAACCCATCTATGTGACTATATCTAAGACTTTCCCCCCTTCCTGTAACTGCCATCTATCACATCCCCTTGCTCTTGGAAATTCCTCATTGCCTTTAATTGCCTCTCCAACCGATCCATTCGATCTGATAGAATTCACAACCAATGGTATTTATTGCAGATGCAATCCTCAGTAACCCATAAACTCTCCCTAAGCTCCCACATCCAACAAGAGCATATCACTCTACTAAGGTCCATTTTTGCTTCTTTCAATCTACAGACCCAGAAAATACCGCTGTCTTATTCTTCTATAGACTCTGCTCCTGGTTAAATTAATACTTATGGCTTAAATTTTAAGTTTAATCAAGAGACATAGCTCAATAAAACATATAATCTAGAAAGAACTTGCTCTGCTCACTACTGCAAACTTATTTTAAGGCCATGCTTAAAATCCATTTACCTGCTTCTGTGCTGTGACCTCTCCCAGACCGGTTCCTCCAAGATCAGTTGTGAATTTCACTGCTTTTTAAAAAATTTTCCCAGATGCACGCCGACGTCCAGCAATACATAACTTCAACAGCAAAGGCTGTAACTGCTAACTCTGTCACTTTGCAATGTGGGTGGGTTTCTTTCTTTCTTTCTCTTTCTCTCTCTCTCTGTCTTGCACTGACCTCACCATGTGTTTCCTTTGTCTGTTCTTCTCTCTTTTAAAAGTGCTACTGTTTTGACTTTTTTTTCCTCCAAAGTTCTAAATCAATGCAACAGCATGTAAAACAATAATTGCTGTTCCTGAAATTCGAGGAAATCACCTCCAACACCTGCAATACCTCAAAAAAGGAGCAGCTGTTACAGCCGGAAATTTTTCCCATCCTCCATCTTGGATTACCCAGAATCCAATCCAAGCTATGGATATTGCTCTAAGGCTTAAAAGATTTCAGACATTTCCAACAGTTGACTTGCATAATTATTTACCTTGCTCAGTTGTAAATATTCCAAATGAAAATAACTCATTAGTTCTGAAAGCTATTTTAAATGAAATCATCATGGCTACAGAAAAACCTACAAACTAATCATTAAATTCTTCAGACATATAGAAAAACTAACATGTCATAATTCAACACTGAAAAATCCAAACATAAAGTAATTGATACTTTAAAAACATATATAAATCATACAATCTACATCACAGAACTAAAACTTGCTCTTAAATGGTAAAGAACTTTCAAAATGAAGTTAATGATATTTTTCTTACCATATTTCAAAAATAAGTCAGACATGTCCTTACATGATTAACAAAATCAAACTTAGACATGTTCAAAGTGGATGATTTATCTTATAATAAATAAATCATCAATTGGTTGTATCAAATAGCAAAATCACCAAGTACTCTACTTATTTTCTTTGTACCCTCATAACTTTAAAGTATGCTCACAATAAATAGCTGGAATTGTTTTATTCATCCAAGGAGAAGATTCTTTTTAAAGAATCTGACTGACATTGTGTGAGGATATTAAACCTCAGTAGAAATAATGCGAACCTCTGTGTTTGCTGAACTTTTGAGGAAAGAAATCTAGTTTACCAAATCCAATTAAAATATAAAATGCCTGGAAGAATTTTGCTACAAACAAACATTGTCAAATACATCCAGTACCTTAATTTAAATTACTTGGCCTGCAAACTTGAGATGGAATCAATGCATGAATCAGTCAGCTCAAAATGTTGACCTGCAGGCTGAGATTATAAGCAAAAACTTTTTAAGACATCTCTAATGTTAAGTGAGTGGGAAATTATGTATGCTTCAATGTTTCCTGTACTACCTCTGTTATTTTATCTGTAGCAACCTTTTTTATGTCACTGTGTAGAATGCTTAAAATAAATACCTATGCCTCAGTTGGAGAGTTCAAATAGAACTCAGTTTAACTCATTAGAATTTGCTCCAAAAAGAAATTGATCAACGTGAGAAGTTTAAGTTTACAGTCATTGGCATTTTCCTAAATCATTTAAGAGAATACCACATCTTGTCCTTCTTGTCAACTTGTTGTAAAATGAAAGCTACAAAAGTGATGCGCTTCAAAACAAAGTGAGTAAGACAGTGGCAAATTTTGATCAGTTTTTGGATGAAAAACATAATTCCATTGGAAGATTTTAACTAATCAGTATTTGTCAGTAGCCTTATCCCAATCAAGGCAACAAAAGTTTTTTTTTTAAATAAATGGCAACTGTTTGGATTGATAGTTAAAACGCTGTTATTATAAAATGTTTATAAGATAAAATTAAGTCAACTTATTTGTCTAAGAGACAACATGAAATAAAGGCAATTAATCCTTCAAGCAAGGGAGTTTGTTTTGATTATGTTCCATTTAACAATTGGCATGTTTCACCAAGCTCGAGGCAGATCCAGAATGTTTAATTCACTGAGCAGTTTCTGAGGAAACTGAACATATCTGGTTCTAATAAGATCTTATAGAACCTCGAAGCAGAGAATAATACAATCACCAACTTATTGACAATAATAAATGGTTACAATTTGGAAATTAAACAATATTCAATGCAGACAATAATGGAAATAAACGTCAGACACATTCTGAAACAGAATAGGGACCAAGATTCATCAATTTAAGGTAAATGAACCATAGTCTCAGAGGTAAAAACAATGACTGCAGATGCTGGAAACCAGATTCTGGATCAATGGTGCTGGGAAAGCACAGCAGTTCAGGCAACATCCAAGGAGCAGCGAAATCGATGTTTCGGGCAAAAGCCCTTCATCAGGAATAAAGGCAGACAGCCTGAAGCGTGGAGAGATAAGCTAGAGGAGGGTGGGGGTGGGGAGAAAGTAGCATAGAGTACAATAGGTGAGTGGGGGAGGGGATGAAGGTGATAGGTCAGGGAGGAGAGGCTGGAGTGGATAGGTGGAAGAGGAGTTAGGCAGGTAGGACAAGTTCGGACAAGTCATGGGGACAGTGCCGAGCTGGAAGTTTGGAACTAGGGTGAGGTGGGGGAAGGGGAAATGAGGAAACTGTTGAAGTCCACATTGATGCCCTGGGATTGAAGTGTTCCGAGGCGGAAGATGAGGCGTTCTTCCTCCTGGCGTCTAGTGGTGAGAGAGTGGCGGTGAAGGAGGCTCAGGACCTCCATGTCCTCGGCAGAGTGGGAGGGGGAGTTGAAATGTTGGGCCACAGGGCGGTGTGGTTGATTGGTGCGGGTGTCCCAGAAGTGTTCCCTAAGCGCTCTGCTAGGAGGCGCCCTGTCTCCCCACTGTAGAGGAGACCGCATCGGGAGCAACTAAAGAAGGAGGCCATTTGGTGTGTTCTGTGGTGGAACTGGTCCTCCTGGGAGCAGATACGGTGGAGGCGGAGGAATTGGGAATATGGGATGGCATTTTTGCAAGAGGTAGGGTGGGAAGAGGTGTAATCCAGGTAGCTGTGGGAGTCGGTGGGTTTGTAAAAAATGTCAGTGTCAAGTCGGTCGTCATTAATGGAGATGGAGAGGTCCAGGAAGGGGAGGGAGGTGTCAGAGATGGTCCAGGTAGACCAGATAGCTTCCTTCGTTAGAGACCACAATTTCCCTTCCCACATGGTTAAAGATGTCCTCCAACGCATCTCGCCCGCATCTCGCCCACATCTCGCACCTCCGCCCTCAGACACCACCCCTCCAACGGTAACAAGGACAGAACGCCCCTGGTGCTCACCTTCCACCCTACCAACCTTCGCATAAACCAAATCATCCGCCGACATTTCTTCCACCTCCTAAAAGACCCCACCACCAGGGATATATTTCCCTCCCCACCCCTTTCCGCCTTCCGCAAAGACTGTTCCCTCCGTGACTACCTGGTCAAGTCCACGCTCCCCTACAACTCACCCTCCCATCCTGGCACCTTCCCCTGTCACCGCAGGAACTGTAAAACCTGCGCCCACACCTCCTCCCTCACCTCTATCCAAGCCCTAAAGGAGCCTTCCACATCCATTCAAAGTTTTACCTGCACATCCACTAATATCATTTATTGTATCCGTTGCTCCCGATGTGGTCTCCTCTACATTGGGGAGACTGGGCGCCTCCTAGCAGAGCACTTTAGGGAACATCTCTGGGACACCCTCACCAATCAACCACACCGCCCCGTGGCCCAAGATTTCAACTCCCCCTCCCACTCTGCCGAGGACATGGAGGTCCAGGGCCTCCTTCACTGCCGCTCCCTCACCACCAGACGCCTGGAGGAAGAACGCCTCATCTTCCGCCTCGGAACACTTCAACCCCAGGGCATCAATATGGACTTCAACAGTTTCCTCATTTCCCCTGCCCCACCTCACCCTAGTTCCAAACTTCCAGCTCAGCACTGTCCCCATGACTTGTCCGAACTTGTCCTACCTGCCTATCTCCTTTTCCACCTATCCACTCCACCCTCTCCCCGCTGACCTATCACCTTCATCCCTTCCCCCACTCACCTATTGTACTCTATGCTACTTTCTCCCCACCCCCACCTTCCTCTAGTTTATCTCTCCACGCTTCAGGCTCTCTGCCTTTATTCCTGATGAAGGGCTTTTGCCCGAAACGTCGGTTTTATTGCTCCTCAGATGCTGCCTGAACTGCTGTGCTCTTCCAGCACCACTAATCCAGAACATAGTCTCAGAGGACCATCGCATTGTTTTTTTTGCTCTCTCATTAGAGAGATGACTGGTGGCGAGTTTAACCTGAGGTTCACCACACCTGAGGTGAGGCATGATTTTTGAATCTTCATGTAACCTCAGCTGATGCATGAATTGTAAATGTGCTGTTGGCATCTCTCTGCATTAGAAATCAGGTGTCTAATTGACTCAGCTAACCATCACCCAACCATGCAAGCTATTTGTGTGAGCTCACTCCCAATTAGGATTTTCCTGCTCCATTAAGTTCAGAACACCACACCATGACCAATCCAAACTCAGTAACAGGAATATCTGTCCTTAAAGCTTTAATATTATAAGAAGACAGGCAAAATTAAAAGACAGAATAAGGAGGACAATGGACAGTTAAGGAGAATAAAGGGTTTAACTAAAAAAGTTTTTTTAGAGTATTTAATTTACAAAAGTGAGGGGTAGCATTGTATTTGATGTGTTTTTTTCTACTGTATTATTAACGTATGATTATCAACCCAAGCTGATTATGATTTCCAAGGATATGTTACTCACCTAAAGGTTTTACATAGAGTTAGGTCATTAAAAAGGTATTCTGTTATGCTGCATGTTTTCATTTTTCTGCTTTATGGAAGTGAAAATTAGGGCTTGGTGTTTTGACAGAAAATTGTGTTCTAAAAGGTCACTTTGGACTTGTACCTATTTTTAGCCATTCTTGAGAACAGCACTCTTAATTCTTCCAATGTTTGACATAAGAGAAAGAACTGATTACAAAAGACAGACTTGTCGGCAAATCCAAAGCTTTTAAGTACTCATCAGCTGTAACATCGATAACGTCGATGTTATCCTAAGAGAGAGGTTTTTAATGTTTGAAAATTTGACTTCTTGTCAGGAGTCACTGGTGCAATAAGCATCAAAATTATGGAGGCATGTTATTTGTGGCAAGGCATAGGTAAAAGCATTGCTAAAGCTGCTGTGAAAAAGTAATACCTGGAATCCTGACATTTACTTTAGTCGTGCAGATACTTGAGAAATGTCATGAGCTGTCAGCCTGCCTGCTGATTCAGTTGCCCTGCACTAGGAATCATCTCATTTTGGAAGGGGAAAGTCACACAAGAGATTATTTCAACTCTGAAGTTTAAATGGAATCCATAAAAATAGGCAGTGAATTCACATATGGGATTTCTGTGTTGAACTTGCACTCTGATCTTATTGGCTAAAATTTGATTGCAATAGTCTGGGTTGTGTGCTGAAAGGTATGTGATACTTAAAATGTCATTTTTAGAGTTTAGATTACAAACTAGTTGTATACAGTGTTGATTACTTCATGAGGATTTCATAGGAGGAGTGAACATTGAAAGACATCAGCTTGCTTTTGGTATAGATTAATCAAGGATTGATTTTAGCTGTGAAAAGCTTAGAGGTTAAATAAAGGAAGTTTTTGAGGAGACATGATTGGGGTCAGAAGCAAACATAGTTTCTGTCCTGGTAAGGAGTATGAGCTAGTTCAAAGAAAGCATATATACCCTGATGAAAATGACAGCAATGCTTGTTAAAAGTCTGCAGATTATTGAAAGGCAGAGAAAGTCAAAGCACACAGTTCCATGAGAATTCATATAAAACGACTTCAGAGTTGATAAGTCAGAACTGTGAAAAAGGAGCTAAGTTGAAACAAAAATTGCAATAAAGAGGTAGGGAACCATTGTAGCTCTACATTCCTTCAACCACAAAAACTCAAAAAGAAAATCAATCTCATCTAACTAAGGAAGTTCAGGATTGTATAAGATTAAAAGATTATAGGATGTAAAATTGCAAAAATAGCAGTAAATGTGAGGACGGGGAAGCTTTTAGAATGTGTCAAAGGAGAACAAATAAAAGAATTAGAAAAGGGAGACCAAAGTATGGGTTTTATCCAACAAAAACACTTAAAATCAGACTGTAGAATTATTTATAGGCATATGGAAAGGAAACATTTGGCGAGAACAAATGTTGCTCCAATACAGGCAGAATCAGGATAACTTATAATGAGGATTAAAGAACTGGCAGAGAAGCTAAATGATTACTGTTCTCTGTGCTTTGGAAACCTGGATCAGTTTTTTAATTAAAAACGTTTTACCTAAAGTCCTTGTTGGTAAGGCAGACAAAGGAACACAGAATTTGAATTGCGGTTCAACTCAATTTTATGAACAACATATTCCATATTAAAAATGCAATGTGGCTATTTCCCAAATTCCCAC
The DNA here is from genome assembly GCF_037043375.1 of Chiloscyllium plagiosum. Lineage (NCBI taxonomy): Eukaryota > Metazoa > Chordata > Chondrichthyes > Orectolobiformes > Hemiscylliidae > Chiloscyllium > Chiloscyllium plagiosum. The sequence continues at coordinate 39,079,197 of NW_028270144.1, forward strand.
AATATTTACTCTGTATCTAGCTCACTCTGTCTGAGAAATATTATTAACCATAACAATTCACATGTTTGAGATGGGTGGCACAGGTGGCACAGTGGTTAGCACTGCTACCTCATAGCACCAGAGACCTGGGTTCAATTCCCATCTCAGGTAACTGCCTGTATGGAGTTTGCATATTCTCCCCATGTCTGCGTGAGTTTCCTCTGGATGCTCCGGTTTCCTCCCACAGTCCAAATATGTGCAGGTTAGGTGAATTGACCATGCTAAATTACCCGTAGTGTTAGGTGTAGGGGAATGGGTCTGGGTGGGTTGCTGTTCGGAGGGTCAGTGTGGTCTTGTTGAGTTGTACGGTCTGTTTCCACACTGTAAGTAATCTAATAAGAATTTCCTTCCCCTTTGATGTAGGTCTGGCTCTCTTCCACGAAAGTGGATCTTGAATATCAGGGAAGATCTTCTCTTGGGTTGTTGCACAGTCTTTTGCTATGAGTCTTCAGTGAGGTGGGCGGTTTTCAGACGTGCTTTTTATTTCCCTCACCCCAGACTTTTCTGAATGTTCTGTAGCCTGTGGCAAATGGGGTCATGAGCTGGATTAAAAACATCCAATGTGGTTGCACCAACACACTTCACTGCTACAATACTGGGGAGGTATAAAATGCACATATTCAGGTACTGACTGGAAGTCAAGGTGTCAAAGTCTGAATGAATCTACTTCCATTGACAATCCTCGAGCTGGTTGCAAGCTTGGTTTCCATTGCTCTCTATCAATAGCTGCTGACTGCTTTGAATATAGTTTGGCTAATTTTCTGTCAAGCCTGATTTCTCCAGCTCTGAGTCAATTTAGCAAGCCTAATTTTGTGTCCATGGTTGCTTGACTACATTACCTGTTTGCAATGGGAATGATAGAACACATTCCTAGAATTCGAGATCAAAATGGATAGGGAGAATGAGGAATTAAAGGAAAGTAGTATTAATGAGAAGATTAGATGGGAGAAAATAATTGAGCTGAAAGATGATAAATCCACAGGACCTGATAGTTTACATCCCAACGTGTTGAATGATGTATCTATAGAGATAATCAATGCGTTGGTGATTAACTTTCAAAATTCTATAGATTCTGGCATGATTCAAGCAAATTGGTAGGTAGCAGATTATTTAAGAAAGGAGTAAAAGAGAAAACAGGGAACTATAGATCTGTTAGCCTTATGTCAGTAGTGAGGAAATGTTGGAATCTATTACAAAAGATGTGATAGAGACTTCGACAATAATGATCTGTTTGGGCACAATCTGCATTGACTTGTGACTGGAAAATATTTTGGCAATCTTGCTGAAATTCTTTGAAGATGTTTTTAACAAAGTTGACAAAAGTGCCAATGGACATGGTATATTTAGATTTTCAGAAGGCTTTTGATAAAGTCCTCCACAGGCCATTGAGTAAAAAAAGTCATTGGACAGGAGGAAAAGTATTGGCATGGATTAATGTTATAGTAACACATTGAAAAAAGAGAATAGGAATAAGTGGATCATTCTCACATTGGCATACTATGACAAGTGGGGTCCTGCAAGGATCAGTACTTCTGCCCCAGCTGTTTACAATACTGGCTTTTAAGGAAACAAAACCTAAAGTCCCACAGCCCTCTAAGAGTCAGAGGAAAGGAAAGCTTAGTCCCTGCTTTGTGGACAGAAACCTGGATGTTTTGATGGATGGAGTGAAGGAGAATAGGGCAGTCCTATTTCCTGCAGATGTTCCACACTTTCAGACCCAGCCAGAATGGACACAAATTGCAATCTTCTCTGGGTCCCAATTAAAGCAAAACACCCAGCAGTGAAGGAAAAAGGTCAATGACCTGCTACACTCTGTAGGGTAAGTAATATCATCTTCTCTTGGATACCTCACATTCACAGAGCCTCCATTCACTTAAACTCTGTCGAAGCAAACATCTTTCACCAAGGCCCATGGACAACAACTCTCACTATTGCATGCATCATGTCCACTCACTAGCTCTCATTCACCTCATTCTTCAAATTACTTACCTGCCCTCACCATCAAGTTCCTCACATTCTTACTCACACTAGGCACACCTCCAGACCTCCTTTGTTCCAGCACCATCACTAACAATTCTTCCATCCAATTCCATTATATGCAATCTGTTCCCTGAATGAGAATCAGATGTGCTTCTTGAATGACCATTGTCCCCTTACATCACCACAAGACCTTTACCTCTTTTACTTTCAAATATTGCCATTTTTGAACAAGTAGTGTGTTGGTTACATTAACTGCTGGCACATGCTGCAGGGGTGATGTAGCATAGGCCCATACAGTGACATGTCTACTCATATTGCTCCTTGTCATGATAAGCTGTCTGCCTCTCCCGCTGTGCTGAAAAACAATATTAGTCACAGACATGAGCAGTAAAACTGAGTGCAACAGACCCCATGCAATAAGAAAACAAAGTGACCCACAAGAGGCTGGGAGGCTGTCAGCTGATGCTGAAGTGAGTGAATGTGCACTAAGAAAGCAAGCTAAGAATCATATGATGGTGCAGAGTTGGTTCGAGAGAAGATATGATATTATGGTGAGGGTGGTGGGTTTACCAATGCTGGTGGATGAAGGGTCAAGGAGGATGGTGGCTAGAGAACAGGCATGGACAGTGAGCTGCAAAAGCAGTTGGATGATGTCTGGTACAAGAATTTGGTGAACCGTCATTGCTGGGTATCTGTTCGGATTTCTCTGTTGGGAATATGTGCTGTCTAGTTTCCCAGGAAAGAAGAGGAGAATTGGAAATGACAAAAAAAAGACGAGCTTTAATAAGAAGCCTATACATGGAAATAACATTATTAGTGCAGAAAATTCTGAAACTATTTAAGACTTGACCGTAAAACTAGAAGAAAGGGTTTTGAAAATTGGGCTCATACGTTTTAGCCTCTCTGTATTACCCCCACCTTTTGTGCCATTGCTGACATCACACCAGGTGGGTGAAAATTTTATCCATAACCTTATATTTCACATTGCCCTCATGAGTGGATATTTAAATGTAGGAAATGTAAAATCCAGAAGATGGCCCTCCTGACAGTTATCATCACACGCCAAGTTGTTTGTGATTTTGTGTAGTGGTAGGGGAAGCCTCCAGAGGCCATATAACCCATGACAACATTGAGGCCCTTAAGTGGTCAGTTAATTATCTCAATTGGGAAAAAGTATGGTTATTGAAATAAGTTATATTTTTAGAAGTGCTGGCATGAGTAAAATAGGCTTAATGATCTCTCCGTGTTATATGATATCATAATTGTCTGTTTCTTTAAAATTAAATTGAAGAGTTTGCAGCTGTATAATTTTTTAACATCTTCAAGTCACCCCAAAATGCTTCACCATCCATTATTTCCCAACATGTGGTCACTCTCAATCAGCTAATTTTAATTCAGCTAAGTTTAAGAAACAGCAATAAGGTCAATGAATGGATAATCCATTTGTTTGTGTTGTCTGAGGGTGAGCACTCTGCTGGTGGACCATGGTTCTTCTCACTGGACCTTTAGGAACTTGTGATGATACCACTGATGATCATTCTCAGTGCTTTGAGCTGCTTGAAGTAGATTATCCAAGTTGCCAAGACATTTGGAAGTACTGCCTAGTAAAATGTGATCTTAATCTTGGCATTGAGGTCCTGGTCCTTGAATATCCCCAAGACTCTTTGAAAGCAACTTCCAAACCCACAGCCTCTCTCACTCAGAAGACAAAGGCAGTAGGTGATTGGAGACACCACCATTCAGAACCCAGAATAGAAGGCTATATCAGGGCCCAATAACCGTTATACACAGGCTGTAGCTGGAGGTTGGGCTTGGAAGTCTAGGCCAGGAACAGCACCAGGGTCCATAATTTGTAAACTTACAACTTGCTACCTGTGAGCTGCCCTCCACGCCACACTCTATTCTAACTCCAAACTACATAGCCATGTTTTCACTGTTGCTGGGTGAAAATCCTGCAACTCCTTTTCTAACAATATTGTGGATGTAACTACATCAAGTGGACTCCAACAGTTCTAGGAGGCAGTTCACGACCATTTTCTCAAGAGCTATTAAAGATTGGCAACAAACACTGGCACAGCCAGCAACACTCACATTCCACGAACAAATAAAACAAATGCAGTGTTGAGCACCTCAGTGGCTCATGAAATCCATTCAAGGACTAAACCTGTGTTCTTCTTAAATGTACAGTAGGAGGCCATCAGCAAGTGGAGGGGCATACATAACTCCTTGGCAACGGGAGGAGAAAGCCCATGAGGGAAATAATGAAAGCATTCTTAGAATTTGGCCAGCAGAGGAAGATCAGGAATATAATGCCATGCTCCTGGACAAAATGCAGGAAACAGGGACCATGAAATAAGCAGATGAAGAAAAGGTGATGAGAGTTGCACATTAACCTGGTTCCTGCTGGGTAGATTACTCAACCCCATGTCATGCTGTCTTCCCAAGTCTAACTCTAACACACTACTCCTCACACTCACTCACCGTGGAACTGTGTCAATTATTCTCATCAAATGAATCTATTTATCATGTGAACATGTCGTTACACCTGTGTAGGCTTGTTAATGCCCTCATTGCAAAGAAGCTAAGCATACAATAAGAGAAGGAGAGAGCTGGATCTTATTCTTGAAAAGTCACTCAGTGGAAAAGTGCAGAAAATGAAAATGTGAAGACCTGAAGAAGAGTCCTAGTGTCCAGAGCCATAGGACATTGGGAGATAAGGGACTTCCAACTTCTCCAAAATATCAATTGCACTAAATCATTTTGAATTGATTTCATCAGCAATTGGAATATAATGTTTTTATGATAATAGCTTGAAAATTATTGTTACCATTCCAAAAGTAAATCATATATTTCGTCTTGCACTCATTTTCAAAGGTGTAACAGATATGGTGGAGTTTGCTTATGGAAATGGCAATTCCTGAAAGTTGCCAAGTGCTCCTCAGGAAGTATTATCATTGGACTCATTTAGCCAACATGCCAACTCAGGTTTTCTAACCTCTGTGAAATCTTATAAGCGAAGAGTTAGATTTTGCCAGGTGACTCTGACTTCATATGTGAGAAACAGCTAAAAGTACAGGGAAATGATATTGGAGAGTCTACTTCAGAATGGCCCAGTTCTCTTCAAGCTCTGCATAGCTGGACACAAGTGTTATTATGGGCAGTTGAAGAAAGGATCGATAAATCACTGCAGAGAATCCATAGCAGACAGCATGAAATATATTCTCAGTCATTCAAATTCCATTTACTACAACTCCAGGAAATAAAATAGATGATTAGGTTTCAAGCATGAGTAGATTACTGACACAGAGCATTGCCTGAGTAAACAGGACAACTCAGTAAAAGTTCAAACACAGATATCACCTGACTTGACACAATGGCTTGACTCTGGCTAGGAACACTCTGGATGTCATATTAACTGCTATTTAATTAGAACAATAGATACATTAGCCTTTATCTTACAATCTGAATGTAGGTTTGCTCACTGAGCTGGAAGGTGTATTTTTAGATGTTTAATCATAATACTAGGTAACATCTTCAGTGAGCCTCTGGACGAAGCACTGCTGACATTTCCTGCTTTCTCAAGGAAACCCAAACATATAAATAGAAAGCAGGAAACATCAGCAGTGCTTCGTCCAGAGGCTCACTGAAGATATTACCTAGTGTGGTGACTAAACATCTGAAAATGAACCTTTCTGCTCATCGAGCAAACCTACATCCAGAACCTCAACCTGAGCTACAAATCTTCTCAAAACTCATTTGTCTTAAAATGTCAAAGTGCTCATCATTGCAGTAGTCAAATTCAGTTAATGGTCAAATTTAACAGAAGGGAGTATGGAAAATGTGATTAATCATTCAAAGCACTTTTAAATATAACCAATTGTCCCTTTCCTGCATAGTTATTAGCCTACAAGATAATATCTTGCAATGGCCAAAGGTCTTCTTAGATCAAGATCAAGCAATGTTTAGCAAGGTCCTCATTGTTTCCTGAATCCAAAGGTTGTCAGCCAAGATCACCTAAGCAGTCAGAGAGGGAATCTGAGCAAAGTGTCTCCATTAAACTTACTCTCCAGTGCTACAGCTCCTGGATGATGCGGTGCAGTGCTACAGCTCCTGGATGATGTAGTACAGTGCTACAGCTCCTGGATGATGTGGTGCACTGCTACAGCTCCTGGATGATGTGGTGCACTGCTACAGCTCCTGGATGATGTGGTGCACTGCTACAGCTCCTGGATGGTGTGGACTTGTTGGGCCAAAGGACCTGTTTCCATATTGTAGGGAATCTAATTTAATCTAAACAGATAATCAGTTATTGGCACAAAATTTGAATATTATTGAGAAAAGCCAAATATTGTCAAAGATGTTTGTCTTATAATCTTCAAGACAAATTAGAAGAAACATCAATGCAAGGTGAAAACTAGTATTTATACTGCATAAGAGGAGAGTGCAGATTGGTGGCAAGTGGAATCTGATTGACAGAGGTGTTTGCATGGAGAATGTGCCCATTAATACTGATTGACTGTTAGAAGACTGTTAAATTTTAAATTAGACAGATCAACTCTGATTGGTCAGAGTAATGTCCTCAGAAATGAACCAGCAAATGGCTGTCACTTACTTGTTGAGTTGAATTGTGTGTTCACACATTCTTTCCATCTGCAAACTAAAAGGCTCTGTACATCAATAAATATAGCTTCCCTCATATTCAATTATCCCAGAGTACAATTCTAAATCTGTTGTCAGCTTAACTCCTCGCAGATTCAGGATTATCCAGCAAAGGTCGATATGCAGAATCTCTTCTAATTACAAATTTTGGAAGTGCATTCTGTTTGAGCGCAATCAGTGCATTTCTTGTTGTGACCAGTTGAAGGAACATGCTCTTTGATACGATCTGCCAATTTTTGAGATACAGGGAATACATTCCTGGCATCATTCTGGTGCTGAAATTCATAATTCACACTACTCCTGTATCTTTGGCAGAATGTCTTTTTGGCACATCCTATTTGTCATGAACAAAGGGGAAAATAACTTGTTCATGCTGCTATTATGCAGCAGTAACATGAATAATGTTCACTACCAACCGGGTGCTGTTGTCAAACTTTAAAGACATTTGCTTTATCACAACAGTACTAGACAAAAATATTTTTCAGTTAACCTGTTATAATGCACCTTCAGGCTAAGCCGGATGGTAACCCAGATCTCCTGGCTTCAAGCTTAGGGATGCTACTCATATGCCACAAGACCCTTTTCAGATACAGTACTATCAGCACCCTTTCCCATTATTAGTAAAGAAAACCAGCTGCAAATCTTCAGTGCACATTGCAGTCATTCTGTGGGGTTGACTTTACACCACCCTCAGTTATTGCTCAAAACTCAATTTACTTTCACTGGTGATTTTCTGCAAGTCCAGAAAACCTGTTTATCTCCAACAAGTGTGTGTAATTATCACCCTAATTGAGTATTTAAGATTAACTAGCAACCTGTCTCTCCAAAGACATTTTGCAGCATGCAGTTTCATATTGAGGGTGAAATATTGAAATCAGTAATTTGAAGCAGGTTTCTCAACACAGTGTTTTTGTCTTTTTTAGCCCAAATTTAACTCTAGCCCTCTCCTCTTGCAAACCTATGAGCTCAGCCATGTTAATGTTCCCTTGTAGTTTCAAAAAAATTCATGTAGTTGGTGAATGTACCTGGTGAAACAGCATTGGAGAGATAGAAGGAAACTTGTGAGCAACACCTGGCACATACTTACCCACAGCATGTGGTCTGTAGACAAAGTAAGCCTTATCTGTATGTCTCTTAAAAGCAGTAATCATTGAGTGAAAATGCATTGTCAATATTCAAAGTCTATCATTTGATTATCATGCTTAAGATCTTTCAATAATTAAAAAGGATTCTGAAAAGAGCCAATACTAAGCAGTGTAGTGCTTGGTTTCTGAACCACAGATTGATGCAAGTACAGGGAACCCATATGGAATAAATTAAACCATCTCCATTCAGATTACCATGTTAACTAAAACACTAAAATGAGCCAATTCAGTCAGTGTTAAGAAATTCAATTCCCTTGTTTAATTCACACTTGCGTGATGAATTCATATTTTGGAAGATGGAAGACCAACACTTTTTACTGGGTGATAATACATGGGCATTCCTAACTAGGCCAACTCTACTATACTTCTGTAATTGCTCTCGAGATGGTGGTGAGCTGCCTTGAATTGTTACGTTCCTTGGGGTGTAGGGAGACACACAGTGCAGCTAGGAAGGGACTTCTAGGACTTTGACTCCATGAAGATGATGGAATGGTGATTAAGTTTGGGTCAAGTATGGTTTGGAAGGGAACTTGTTGGTGGCACTATTCCCATGTATTTACTGCCTTTCTCCTTCTATGTGTTTGATGTCATGGAGTTGGAAGTTGCTGTCAAAGGAGTCTGAGTGAGATACTAGAGTGTATCTTGTATAAAGTTCACACCGCCACTGCACTTCAACAATGAAGCTAGCGTATGTTGAATGGTGTGGATGGACTGCCAATCAAATGGGCTGCTTTGTCCTGGATAGTGTCAAACTTCCTGTGTTATAGGAACTGCACTAACCCAGGATAGTGAAGTGGGGGATAAAGAGGGTCATGGAGTTTGAGTTTTTGGATGGCCTTCCTGCCCAGTTTTGATTTTCTTGAATTACTCGGTCTGTCCCATTTTGCATGATGGCAGTGCCATCTGCAATAGTTGTTCAATGTTCAATTATATGGATACTGTAATCAATCTACTTACTGCCAATGTGTCCATTTGTGAGGATGAGATCAAATAAATATTTACCTCTTGCCAGTTCCCTTACCATTTGCTGGTCTAGTAGTCATGTCCTTTTCAGAGCTTGGTTTGCTTGATCAGTAGTGGTGGTGCTGAGCCATTCTTGATGGTAGATACTGAATTTTCCACCCAAAGTATATTCTATAGCTTTGACAGCCTCAGAACATCTATCCAGGGACCAGGAGTTCCTTTAAATCAATGCCATGAAATTTCATGGGTTTCAGAGTCAATTTTCAGGGTTGGCAAAAGTGAGGACTGCAGTTGCTGGAAACCAGAATTTAGATCAGAGTGGTGCTAGAAAAGCACAGCAGGTCAGGCAGCAGGAAGGAGCAGGAAAATCGACGTTTCTGGCAAAAGCCCTTCATCAGGAATGGAGGCAGGAAGTCTCCAGGGTGGAGAGATAAATGGAGGGGTGGGAGGGGGAGCAGTGGTGGAGCTGGGGCAAAGGTAGAAAAGAGTATAATAGGTAAATGGAGGTGGGGATGAAGGTGATAGGTAAGAGACTAGGGTGGGGGAAGGTCGCAAAGAGTCTGGGAGATGGCAGTTTGGAGATGGGGGATGGGGTCATGGTCAAGTTGGCATCTGGCTTCAGTGGTGTAGAGGTCAGTGTGCCTAACTACCACTGTCCCCCCTTTATCCACTGGTTTGATGGTGAGGTTGGGATTGGAACAGAGGGAGTGGAGGTCTGCGTGCTGTGAGGGTGAAATGTTGGAGTGGGGGAGGGGGTAGACAGATTGAGGCAGTTAATGTCTCGGCAGCAGTTGGAAATGAAGAAATTGAGGGCGTGTAATAGGCCAGCGCGGGGTGTCCAGGTGGATGGAATGTGTTGGAGGCGAGTGAAGGAGTCCTCGGAAGGTGGGCGGGAGTACTGATTCTGAAAGTAAGCTTTGAGGCAGTGGAAGAAGTGTTTGACGTCACGATGCGTATTAAATTCATTGATGCATTGACGGAGGGGGATAAAGGTAATGCTTTTGCTGAGGACTGATCGTTCGTCCTCAGTGAAGGGAAGGTCTGGGGGGTGGTGAAAACTGGCAGGGATGGGTGCTAGGACCTGGTGTAGGTATGGAGCTAGGAGTGGGGGCAGAGCCTGTAATTGGAGTGGATGTGGTGGTGGGGGGAAATGGGGTGGAGTCATGAGCAGGGGTGGTGTTCCCCTCAGGGTTCTGGGGGGGCGGGGATGGTGACAGTGGGATCTGTGGAGGCATATCAGCAGAATGCAGGTGAGTGGCATTGGTGGGGTTGGAAGTGGTGGTAAACACAGCAGTAGAGGGGGCGGAAGTCACTGAACATGTGACATCAGGGTGCTGTGGACTATTCAACTTGGGAAAAATGAACAGACTCAGGAGTGGACAAGTGGAAATGAATCAAGAGCTGCTTGGAGCAGAAAACCAGAACGGGAAAAATGCAATATGAATTGTTGACAATAAGAAGCTGTGTCTCAAGTCAGTGGCTGTTGGAAAAGCAGCTAAAGGCCTTTCCATTCACTAGGATATCAAGATCTCCACATTTCACTGCTGCATAATATGAATGAATAATTAAACTGTTATCATTTGGAATCCAATGTTTCAATGACTTTAAACTACAATTGCCTTTGCCCTCCTGTCCTCCCTCACCACATTTTAAATGTATTACTTATTTGTTTTAGTTTTATTTTTGCAGGCTTATTCATTTTGGTTGAAAAATTGAAATCTGCATGCTTTAAAAGTATAATTATAATGGCCAATGTGAACTGGGTAAAATTAGGGAGCCAATTCCTTAACTTCACCTGGTCAGAATATATTAAACAGGTTTATTGTATCATCAAGGTTATCCAGCTGGAGGAATTTAGCTGAAACCTTTTTAGGGGTGCTACGTTGTTTATAACTGTGAAGGTAGCAAAACTAGCTAAACATTTATATGTCTAGATAAAAACTGATGATATTAGACACATCAATCAGTTAGCAGTGCATTATTTGATTAGACTGACTGCAAGGATGTCACATTAGGCATTTTTTCATTCAGTTCCTCGTAGACACAAAAAAGTAAAGGGAGCAAGCCATCAACTTGTGATTAAATTTACTCAAGTGCATTCAAGCTGAGCATATTGTCACTTTGTGCCCACATTTCCCTTGGTTCCATGTTTCAGCTTACTAGGGAGGTTTCTACCACTGCAACAATACTCACATGACCCTCATTAAAGTCAGAGGTAACAACGTGACTGGTGCTGTCTGTTCTTTCATACCCTTCTCAACCTATCTGCAGCATCTAGTGAGGTTAACCATGCCATCCTCCTCCAATGGTTCACTCTCTTGTTTGGCTGGGCCAGTCTGCATTTCCTCTTGTTCTATTCCCTCATCCTGAGTGATGACCAGATGCGAGACAAGTTTCTTTAAATTATTACAGTTCCAAACAGGAAACCCCAAATTATAAAAGTCCCAGGTGAGGAATGATAAACTGGTTCCCCATCCTTATTCATGTGCCCTCCACAGTTATTACAACAAAGTTAATTTACCAAAGATCCCCTCCCTTGTAAACCTCTTTTTTTCCTCCTGGATAAAATTAACTCATTGAAAAGAAACTAATATAACCAGGCTTTCTTGAGTTGACAAAATAATGGGTTTTATTAGCAGCTAAACATAACAAATAACAAAATAGCAACAAGAAGTGAGTCCAAAACAGATGAAAGATGTATGGATCAGTTCCTTTGGATTGTTCAAGAAGACCAGATACTGGAACGTGACACCTGAACAGTTGATTTCAGGAGTCTTGGCATTTCCAGGTTAATTTTAATCTTTGTTACCCCCCCCCCCCCCCCCCCCATTTCTTGGTGATGTAGTTGACTAGTCGCAGTGGGAGACAGAGTTCTTCTTTGTCCTGTTCCTTTTTGCTGGTTTTCAATGTTGAAGAAGGGAAGTAACTATCTGCAATATAGGGGTGACTTGTTGGTGGTTCATTGCCTAAACCTTCACCGCACTCTGGTGCTCTAACCCAGGCTAGTATCTTAACCCAGTGGCAGGCATGAGTATCTCAGCTTATTAGGTGCATCATCTTCTACAAGCACATTATCTTCCAGTGTGCACAGACCAGCATTAAATTGGCTTTTAACTCCTGTTCTTGTATAACAACAGGTCTGGCAGCATCTGTTAGTATTTTGGGTCCAGGAAGATCTCTTCAGAACTGATGGGTCACCAGGAATTTTTTTCCTCCCTATACAGGTGATAGAGGTGGGGGAAGGGAATAAGGAGTAAATGATGGTGGAGATAGACAAAGGACTGGATAACAATCAGCCTGGCAGAATGAATAGTTTATTAATAGCTCACTACATTAAATTTTCAATTTTCACCAGGACCTTACCCTGGTGTAAATGATTAGGAATTCAAATGACATGCTACCAAGAGGATTTTAGTGCAGATGTAGTGTTGTCTTACTGCATTTGAATATCATGTACAGTTGTTTTGATCTCCCTACTGAAAGAGAATGTATTTGTCAAAGAGGCAGTGGAGGTTCTCAAGGCTGATACTAGAAATGACAGGACTATCCTGAGGAGAAATTAATCAGACAGCGTATATATTCACCAGGGTTTAGAAGGATGAACAATGATCAGATGTGGGGAATTTAGCGGTAAAACTATTTAATGTCATAGTGTGTTGGTTAAACTGTAGCCATTTTTTTGTGGTGTTAATTCACTTATTTGTTCTGATTGTCTGAGACATTAATTTGATTTTTTCAATCATTCTTTCTCTCTTTTAACCTTATTTACCACTATTTTTCTACATTAATATACTGTCTCCCTGGACCCCTCTGGATGTCAGTATCCAAATAGCTGTCATGTAATGCTGCTATATTCTATTAGTCTACAATTCCCCTCCCCAAATACGCGGGCACTCTGAAGGGAAAGTCATGCCTGAACATACTCCTCAACTTCTTTAAAGGTATTGACAGTATAGATGGACTGCTGCAAGTTTGATTCCTATTCTCCGACTTCACAAAGTTTTGGATTAAAACACCCCACATGCTGATTAGTTTAAACTCATAACTGCAAAAGGTTTCTGGTAAAAACCCCAAGATGTGAGAAGAAATTAATTGGAGTAGGAAATGATCAACACATTTAATGAGGTTGACTTAGTATACATAGCTCTCTTTAATGACAATTACTGTTGAATTTCTTTTGCCATATCTCAGGTCATTTTGGCTTGTTTTTCTAATGCACCTTGTCACAAAAGTAGACTTGTGGTGTTTGATATGCATAAAGGAAGTTGATTGAACCCTAAAGCGAACACAAGGCATCTCTTTTTAATACAAATTGTCCCAAGTAAGCCCCATTAATTCTATTGTGTTTACTTTGGCTGCTGTTGAAACTAATCACTTACCTAAATAGTCTGCTGCCAAAGATGGTAAAATTCATGAATTAATAAATAAAATCAGATTTAGATGAATTTCTAACAGACTTTGTTAAATAAATATATATCTGGATAGTAAGAGGGATACTTGATTTCTGGAGTCAGAGCCTCAAAATTCTGTGGTTATGAAATCATTGTAACATAATCTTATATATATGCTCAGTAGCTAGTCTTAGAATAAAGCTCTGACTAACCCCTTATTCCACATGTTCAGTCTCTTCCTCCATATTTCGCTCCAATCCAATGTCATTTTACGATATAGCTTCTAAACATTAATGCTTGCGCAGAGAGATCAGTCTTTACTCCAACTTTTTCTCTTCTCTTCCCACTGCATCATACATATGACCTTCTCACTTCAGTCTTTAATCTCCAACAGTGATCACAGCTATTAAAGGATGCATAAGATGTATGTGCTCCAACAGTGTCATCTCAGAGGATGAGTACTGGGATGGAGTGTGATTCCGCTTTCCTGCAGACACCAGAACACTTTTTTTTAGAAGTCTATCAAAGTACAAGTGCATCAGCATCAATAAGGAAATTGGTTTATGGATGTGCATCGACAAGAGGTTTCTATGTAGCCCATGACTTTAGACTGGATGGCAAATTGCTTGCTTCCTTTTCTATTCCTAAGCATTTTTTTCAACAGATCTGTAGGTAATCTCTATAATTAAGAAAATCCTTCTCCATAGTAGTCTACAAAACTAAACGGAGATTGTTATTCTCTCTCAAGAGTTTCATTGACAATTATAAGATCAGTACTTATTAATTGTAACAAAATTTTCCTCAGCTAATAATGCTCATTGATCTTGGAATGATGAATGTTTCCATAAAAGACATCTTGTCTCCAAGATTCTATTCTCTGTAGAGAATGTTTGAAAATCCTCTCTAATTATTTTTTTGTTTCCAAAGCTTGTGTGACTATTAATCACTGGCCTTTGTCAGCAATCTTTTTGAAGTAGCTGGAGTGCTCCAAATCTTGTTTAAATTTTGATCCTTTCCTTCAAGCTTTGCCAAGGTATCTTCCATCTCTAAAGTAGCTCTATTCCATTTTCTAGATGTTGACTGAAAAGAACAGTGAGTGTTTCCATGACTTTCTGATGAGACTCCAATGCAGCTTTAAGCTGCCATTGATGACATTTTCTGAATATTGGCATGATCAATTTTTGATCTAAGCAAATGCTTTTTCCTTGAATAGCTTTATATTAGCTGCTTCTAGAACAATCACTTTCCTCAGAAGAATGTCTTTGTCCTTGATAGAAAACTTCAGTCTGCAACTGTCCAAGTAGTAGATACTATTTTGAAGCTTCCTTGCGAAGGGTTATAATCTCCCAATGCTCCTTCATCAAAAGGCCTGAATATATTTAAGGCATATGGTATCTGCATTGTTGGATGGACTGGGTTGATGAAGCAATGGTGGGCACAATAATGTCATTTGCTTTGAAAATTGACTCTTAAATATAACTAATGAGCACAGAAGTCTAATTACTTTAAATTGCACAACCTCATGAAAATCTTAAATCATTGAATCCCTACTGTGGCCTTTCGGGCCAACAAATCCACACTGACTCTCCGAAGAGTAACCCACCCAGACTCATTCCTCTACATTTAACTCCTGACTATTACACCTCCCCTGAACATTATGGACAATTTTTAGCACAGCCAATTCACCTAATTTGCACATCTTTGGATTGTGGAAGGAAATCCATGCAGATGTGGGGAGAACATACAAACTCCACACAGGCACCTGAGGCTGGAATCAAACCTGGGTTCCTGGCACTCTGAGGCATCAGTCCTAACCACTGAGCCATCAGGCCATCCTTAACACACTTGACACACTTTCACAACAAGCAGGCTCTGTGACCAACAAAAAGGTGGCCACATCCCTCCAATAAAAACTGAGAACAATAAATCAACTTAATATAGGGTGCCAAAAGAAATATGAATGTAAATGGTAGGGTAGTCATAAAACACTCAAGGCTATAAATGCAAGTTTCCCTTTGCATTCCTTGTCACCTAATTATCATGATCCAAATCATCCAGTCTCTAGATCACTGAGACCAGATTTCGAACTGGTTGGACATTAAAGGTTAGCTGGTTTTGTGAGTCAAGAAATCCTGTAGATGAGACAAAATAATCACCTATACAGCGTATTCAAAAAGAATGGGTACTCAATGAATACAGTCTGTTGATTTCTCAATAACAAACCCAAACAAGCAGACACAACACACTCAGCATCCCTAGCCACTCTTCCCTACATCAAAGACATCTCTGAAATGACTGCCAGACTACTCAGACCTCTTGGCATCATGGTAGCCCTCAAACCTACCAACACACTAAAACAGCAGCTAATGAACTTGGAAGACCCTATACCGACAACAAGCAAAACAAACATCATATACAAAATACCTTGGAAGAACTGTAACAAACACTACCTTAGTCAAACAGGCAGACAACTAGACAACAGGATACATCAACATCAACTAGCCACGGAAAGACATGACTCACTCTCACTCTCCTTACATACAGTTAGGAAGGACACCCCTTCAACTGGGACAACACAGCGATCCTTGAACATGCCAAACAGACACACGAGAATTCCTAGAAGCATGGTATTCCAACCAGGACTCTATCAACTAGCACATTGAGTTGGACCCCATCTATCACCCTCTCTGGGGTGGGGGAAGAACAGGAAATGATGTCACCAATGCAAGAGAATTTAAACACATAAATAGAAAGCAGGACATAACACCAGTGCTTTACCAGAGGCTCATTGATGGTGTTGAGGAGAAAGTGAGGTCTGCAGATGCTGGAGATCAGAGATGGAAATGTGTTGCTGGAAAAGCGCAGCAGGTCAGGCAGCATCCAGGGAACAGGAGAATCGACGTTTCGGGCATTAGCCCTTCTTCAGGAATGAGGAAAGTTGGTCCAGCAGGCTAAGATAAAAGATAGGGAGGAGGGACTTGGGGGAGGGGCGTCGGAAATGTGATAGGTGGAAAGAGGTCAAGGTGAGGGTGATGGGTCAGACTGGGGTGGGGGCGGAGAGGTCGGGAAGAAGATTGCAGGTTAGGAAGGCGGTGCTGAATTTGATGGATTTGACTGAGACAGGCTGGGGGGAGGGGAAATGAGGAAACTGGTGAAATCCGAGTTCATCCCTTGTGGTTGGTGAAATATTTGAGGAGAAAGTGAGGTAAACTTCCATATCCGCCACAGATTCACCTGTACCTCCACACATATCATCTATTGCATCCTTTGCACCCGATGTGGCCTCCTCTATATTGGGGAGACGGGCCGCCTACTTGCGGAGCGTTTCAGGGAACACCTCTGGGACACCCGGACCAACCAACCCAACCACCCTGTAGCTCAACATTTCAATTCCCCCTCCCACTCCACCAAGGATATGCAGGTCTTTGGACTCCTCCATCGTCAGACCACAGCGAAACGACGGTTGGAGGAAGAACGCCTCATCTTCCGGCTAGGAACCCTCCAACCACAAGGGATGAACTCGGATTTCACCAGTTTCCTCATTTCCCCTCCCCCCAGCCTGTCTCAGTCAAATCCATCAAATTCAGCACCGCCTTCCTAACCTGCAATCTTCTTCCCGACCTCTCCGCCCCCACCCCAGTCTGACCTATCACCCTCACCTTGACCTCTTTCCACCTATCACATTTCCGACGCCCCTCCCCCAAGTCCCTCCTCCCTATCTTTTATCTTAGCCTGCTGGACCAACTTTCCTCATTCCTGAAGAAGGGCTAATGCCCGAAATGTCGATTCTCCTGTTCCCTGGATGCTGCCTGACCTGCTGCGCTTTTCCAGCAACACATTTCCATCATTGATGGTGTTACCTAGTATGGTGACGAAACATCTGAAAACAAGCCTTCCAGTTCAGTGAGCAAATTTATATCCAGAACCTCAACCTGAACTACAAATCTTCCTCTCAACTCACTAAAGTATCCTTTCTACATATGGGCGATTTAAGAACTTGACATTGTTTTATAATA
Source organism: Chiloscyllium plagiosum (assembly GCF_037043375.1). NCBI lineage: Eukaryota > Metazoa > Chordata > Chondrichthyes > Orectolobiformes > Hemiscylliidae > Chiloscyllium > Chiloscyllium plagiosum. The sequence goes on from NW_028270144.1 coordinate 39,096,390, forward strand.
GTGGTAAGAATGAGGAGATTTATTTTCCTCTGGAAGTTGTAAAACTTTGGAACTCTGACTCTGATGGTAGTGGAGGCAGGGTCATTAAATATTTTTAGATGGAGGTACAGGTAGACTATTATTGTGAGGCAGAAATATTGAAGGGAGATAGGAATATGGAATTCGAAACCAAAATGGATTAATCACAATCTTATTGAAGAGACTGGAGTTCCTGAATGGTCATGTTGCACCTGTCACACAGTATGTTAACTTTTTAAAAAATATATATCCAACAAAAGAACTGCGAGCTTACTTGACTTTTAATAAGCAATAATATTCATTATTGACACTGTAACAACAAAATATACCATAAACTATTTACTGTACAAATCTAGCTTGTGTCATAGTCTTAGAGATGTACAGCATGGAAACAGACCCTTCGGTCCAACCCGTCCATGCTAACCAAATATCCCAACCCAACTAGTCCCACCTGCCACCATCTGGCCCACATCCCTCCAAACTCTTCCTATTCATATACCCATCCAAATGCCTCTTATATGTTGCAATTGCACCAGCCTCTACCACTTCCTCTGGCAGCTCATTCCATACGCGTACCACTCTCTGTTTGAAAAAGTTGCCCTGTAGGTCTCTTTTATATCTTTCCCCTCTCACTCTAAGCCTATGCCCTCTAGTTATGGACTCTACTTTAACTTAACTCTGAATAATCACATACCACCACATTACGTCTTGGCCTTGATCTATGTATTGGTGATGATTGTCTGGTTGTCTTCTCCTGGTGGTCCCAGGGGTGTCTTCTCGTCACAGTGGTTGGTTTCAAGTAACTGCTGCTGATGGTCATGATGCGGTGATTCTTATACTTAGTAGTTGTTTCAGTCCTTTTTCAGAGGGTCTTCAGTGTCCTGCGATAGATCAATCAGGAGCTCGATCATCCTGATCGATCAGACTCAACTAGGCATCATGTCAATGGCATGTTAGTCCCTCATCCTCTCCAGTACAATCTCATCCTTCCTATTTGTGGGGACCAGAACTGCACACAGTATTCCAGTAGTGGCATAAACAAAATTCTGTACGAGTCCAACATGACCTCCCTATCCTTATAATCTGTCATGACTGATAAAGGCAAATGATCCCTATGCTTTCTTAACTACACTATTAACCTGCCCTGCTACCTTCAAGGATCTGTGCACAAGCCACATCAATATTTCTCTGTTTCTCTGAGCTGCTTGCCATTAATGTTTTATCCCTTCTTCCAAAGTGTATCGCCTCACCTTTACTAAGGTTAAATTCTACCTGCCCATCTGACCAATCTGTTTATACCATCCTGTAATGTGACATCTTCCTCCCCACCGCCAAACACCTGGCTAATCTTTGTGTCGGTCACAAGCATATCTATCATTGACACCTTATTTATGATCAAAGTTTGTGCGAAGATTTGTAGCTCGGGTGCTCGTTGTTGTGGTTCTGTTCGCCGAGCTGGAAGTTTTTGTTGCAAACATTTCGTCCCCTGGCTAGACGACATCATCAGTGCTTGGGTGCCTCCTGCGAAGCGCTTCTTTGATGTTTCCTCCGGTGTTTATAGTGGTCTGTCCCTGCCGCTTCCGGTTGTCAGTTTCAGCTGTCCGCTGTAGTGGTTGGTATATTGGGTCCAGGTCGATGTGTTTGTTGATGGAGTTTGTGGATGAATGCCATGCCTCTAGGAATTCCCTGGCTGTTCTCTGTCTGGCTTGCCCTATGATAGTAGTGTTGTCCCATGTTCCTAGAGGCATGGCAACCAGAAGCGGCAGGGACAGACCACTATAAACACCGGAGGAAACATCAAAGAAGTGCTTCGCAGGAGGCTCCCAAGCACTGATGATGTCGCCTAGCCAGGGGACGAAACGTTTGCAACAAAAACTTCCAGCTCGGCGAACAGAACCACAACACCTTATTTATGAATATTGCAAACAATAACTGAGCTGAAAATGTGTTGCTGGAAAAGCGCAGCAGGTCAGGCAGCATCCAAGGAGCAGGAGAATCGACGTTTCGGGTATGAGCCCTTCTTCAGGAGCCGTTCATCTCAGTCCTCACTTTCTCCTAAACAATAACAGACCCAACACTGATCTCTGTAGTATGCTACTGGGCTTCCATCACAACAACATCCATCTACCATTGTTCTCTTTTATCACTAAACCAATTTTAGATTCATCTTGCCAAGTTACCTCAGGTCCCACGAGCTTTTACATTTCTCACATGAGACCTTGTCAAAGGCCTTTCCGAAATCCATATAAATTACATCAGCTTCATGACCCTCATTCAAACACCTGGTCACCTCCTTGAAAAATTCCACTAGATTTGTCAGGCATGACCTCCCTCTGATAAAGCAGTGCTGACTAACTCTGGCCAAACCTTGCCATTCTAAATGGAGATTAATCTTCTACTTCACCATTTACTTCAATAGGTTTAGTTTCCCTACCACTCATGTCAGACTGTCTGTCTGGTTTAGACTTCTCTGGTCTATCTCTACAAACTTTCTTGTGAAGTGGAACCATATTGGTTCCTGTCCTCTAATGTTCTGGCATCTCCCTTGAGGCCAGAGATAATTTAAAAATTTGGTTTCGTGGCCCTATAACTTCCTCCATTGTCTCTCTCAGCAGCCTGGAATACAATTTGTGGACTTGGGGATTTGTCAACTTTAAATCGGCAAAATCCTCCTATATCTCTAGCTGCTTACATCAATCTGTTTGAACTTCACAATCAATCTTGTCAAATTCCATTAAATCCAAATCACTTCTAACATTAGGGTCACCGACCTGCACTGAAATGCTCATCTTTCCTTGGTTTATAAGCCTACCTAGTTTACACCAGAAGTAAACACCTTTTGAAGTGATTGGAGTTGAGTTTCCTATTTGTATCGATTTAATGCAATGCCCATTCCCCTGTCTTCCTTTATCCAGTACTGCCCTGCTGATCCTGGAAGATGCACAGGATGCGCACTGTCACTCACTTTCACTCCAAGTCCTAGCAGAGGAATTAGCAGCCCATATGGTGCAAATAATCAGTTAGAAGCAACTGAACTAGGTAATTCATTTATCACCGGAGCAGATGGAATAAACAGTACAGGACACAACTCAATGAAGGGTAAGCTCATGTTGTTCTGTTGAAGTAGATGGAAATGCAGACATTAGGAAACCATCCTTCTATATGAAAAATAACTCTTTATGCATCAGCAATTGATAAATGTATTATACTGCCAATGAGTTTCCACAACACATTTGGGAATCTAGGTGAGTCCCTTACTAATCTGTATGGCATTCTGTTGAAAGATACCCATCCACTCCCCTTCACTAAGGCTCTCCCAGTGTTTTTACTGGTGTTGGATCTGTCTTGCAGCATCTACTGACAGCAGTAGTCATTATTATTTCTCAGGGAGGCTCAAACTGGGTCCATGTAGGCACCACCATTTCCTGCAGTTTGGACAGCTTGACAGAACAGGTGCTTCAGTCAGATCACGATCTCCTGCAGTCTGTTTTCTTTATAATTTGGTGAGAGTGTGGAGCTGCAGCCTGAGAGCACAAGCAGCTGTACAAACTAAATACATCATTCTGTCTCTGTGCATTTTCTATCTCACTCCCACTCAATTTCTAGGCTTCCAATGAATGATCGTGAGTAAAATTTCTGGCCCTTGCCTCTCTAAGGATGTGATCAGGGAACATAGCTTTGTAAACCTTTGAATAGTGAGATTAAAAATAGCTTTTGATATTAAGTAAGACCACCCATGTGCTTATTTTTAAAGACTGCTTTAAATATTTTTTAAAAATATTTGGAAGTTTATGGTTATTTTGCCATAAACATGGTGCTTGAGCAAAAGGGATACTTGCACCAATAACAGTATACTCTCAATATAAATGGAAATTTTGTGAAGCAGTAAGAGCATGGGCATCCTCGAATTTCAAAGAATGCTTGTTTGAAATAGGATTAACTTGTTTACAATATACTGCAGATGGTTTAAGAACTTCAGACCCTTTTTTTTGTAGCTTTGCAATTTCTTAAGTTTTAGCATGGCCTTTTTCTGTTCTCCCCATAAGGAGGAAAACTATCTATCAGACGGATTAGTAAATGCAGACAATTATTTGGGAGAAGCAGCTTTAGAAATACAAAAATAGAAAACGACGACTGAAGTGCCTCCAGGAATAAAGTGTAAAATCCTTAAAAGTGGTTATACATTTTCATTTTTCACCCATGAAGGTTATTTTTGACAATTTTCTCCTGAACAGTAAAAGACACCTTTTTATTTGTTGGAGTGAGAACAGAAAAAGAAGGGGGATGGGGTTCAGACAGAGAAATACTAATTGTGGAAGGAAAGTAGCAATTCCATTGTCCTTCAGGATATATGGATTATCATGAAACACCGCTGCAAAGAAGTTCCTAAAGTGAGAGAGATTTTGGATTGCTTTCCTAGTAAGTGGTATGTTCTGTTCTTCTGTACTTTTTGCGGATTGTCATTGTCATCTACAAAAACAGTCTGGGGTGTTCTGTGTAGACTTGCTGCCATCAATCCTCCATATGGGCGGGCATTCATCCAAATTACTGATACCAAATTGGTGAGGATGCCCATGTGATATCTTAGGCTCAAAGTTGTTGCACAGTTAATAGCTAGTTACATTACATCTGAGATGCATGCAGGACTATTGTGAGTAGGTTCAAATTATTGCTATTGAAACATTCTCACACAACATTGGTAACAGATACAAAAGTACCACATATGGTTTAAGCTGCGCCAGGAAACAGCCTTTATATCCTGATGGGCTGAACTTATTTTGTGATTCAATTAGCCCTTTCATGTACTAACTGCCATTACACAATACCCTCCTAACTTATTAATGCTTATAGACAGTGAATGAGGCTGATATTTGCAGTATTAGAACATATTGCAGGAAGGTTAGGTTAGTGAATATATATCATTTAATTGTCAACTTCCAGATTTGAATTTTTCTGTAATTTGTGAATAGAGCTGACCAGATGTTTATACAATACCCCTAAGATAACAACAAAAAACCTTTCTCAGGATCAGATCCATCCATGTTCTCATCAGCTGATTGATCCAATCTAGTTCTACCTCTACCTGCATTGTTTCAAAGCTGGTAGTTTTATGACAGCATTTTAATATTTCTTTTCATTGCCATTCGATTTTGAGGATGTAGCAAAATAGCACTATCTTGTGGAATATGTTGTATAGTGGCTACTTACGAGACTTGGATGAGCGTTTTTATTGCAAGGTGATCAAACATGCACTTGCTGAATAGATAAGGTGACTGCTCAATTAAAAGCAAAATACTGCAGATGTTGGAAATCTGAAGTAAATGCTGAGAACGCTAGAGAAACAGCAGATCTGGCAGTGTCTATGGAGAGGGAAACCAAGGTAATGTTTTGATTCCAATATAACTGTGCTTTAGAAATGGTGACTACTTGACCACTTCCAACTGCGATTTAATGAATGGGCATCTCAGTGGAATATAACATGGCTGATTTTCAAATAGAGCACAACAAAAGGGCAAAGTTAATGTTCTGATGCTAAGCCCATCATGTGATGCCTTGGATGTGCAAGCCACTTTGAGGCTCAGATCTCTCTATGCATGACAGCAACATTCTACATTGTCTGATGGCATTAATGAAACTTGGTCTAATTATGACTCATTGCAGAGGTGGTTTCAAAATGTTAAACATTCAGAACATTTAAAGTTATTTCAGATGATTGGTCCCACCCTCTAATAATTGGCTAATTAGGTGTTTTCAGTGTAGAGAATAGTCACTGATTACATTACACATGTAAAATGTTTAAGGCAATATTTGTGCCACTCAAAGCTGCTTAGCACATACTGTAATTCAATATTTGACCTGTGTATTAACAATTGAATAGCAAAAAAATTGCTATCTGTCTATAGATGATGAAACAATAAGACCCAGTTGGTTTTAAACTTTATACATAAAGTTCAACTTTATTACAATATCACTATTGGTAAACCAACTGAACTGATTTCTAAATGATTATGCGAATGTGGATCATTTAAGCATGATCATGAAGCCCTCCTGTGCCTGGAATTGTTGAAAAAGTTAAGGATTTTAAAATAAACACACACAATTCCCCAATTTCTGATTTTCAGACCCATGTTGACAGAAAGCAAGGTACTTAACAAGGATGACTATTAATAACAAATAATTTAGACTCTATCCACAGGTGTACAGTTATAATTTGACAAAAGGCACTACAAATTAAAACACAGACACCTAGACTGGCTTACATGTGATTCCACCACCACGGTACGGTGGTTGTATTTTAACTGCCCTTTGAAATACAAACTGTTCAGCACAAAGGCATTTAGGATAGATAACAAATATTGGACTTGCTAGTGATGTTCACCTTCCAAAAAAAGAATAACTATATTTTAAAATGGGCGATTTCCTATTTTATTGTATTTGAGAATGCTGTAGTGGGTGTTGGGAACTACTGCAATGTAGGTGCTGCTATTACAGTGCAAGGAAGGAAGTTTTATTGATGTTGTTTACAATTATTGTATGTCCAAGACAAGATAATGCGTAAACTTTTTATATTTGATAGTGTTCCTGTGACTTCAATGCTCCAGTAATTCTCCAATATAGTATCTTTCTTCAAGTACACAAACGTACCACAGAGTACAGTCCATGATAGGAATCTACTTTTTTTTAAAGGCATGAAGACTGCTGTGCTGCAGTTGCCATATAGGCTGATCAGGAAACTTGAGCCAAAGTTAACAATTGCCATTTCTTTTTCTTTATTTTTCATGCAATGTGAGCATTGCTGGCTGGACAGCATTGACTTAACATTCCTGTAGATGGAGCGTAGATAGAGTCATCCACGCATCTTGGTGGGTTGTCACCAAGATGCTTTGGTGACAAAGGAAGTGCATATTATTGCAGAGAGCCGAGGTGCTGGGATTCTAGTTGTTAAAGCAGACAATCCTGATCCTTCTGGTAAAATTTGTCAAAGATCTTCCAATCTTCCAATTCCAGTTTGCTTCAGCCTAATAAATACCTAACTTTCAAGACATTGTATCTTGCATTTTTTTTTTAAATTAAGATGACAGTTGCCAGATGTAAAATAGAATTTGTGTACTATGCAATTATTTATGTGATGTGGCTTTTTACTCTTGAACACAAAAGAACCTTTTTAGATCAAAGTTATCTTTTAGGTCACATGCTATAGACAATGATTTACTCTGACAATATGCCAAAACCTATTTCCTTAAGCTACCATAATCGAGAAATAGTATTCAACCTTCGAATTACATCATGTAGAGGACATGTTATGTTAAGCCGATTTTTTTTTTGTTTTATTCCTTATGCGGGAGAGTAACAGCAAGACTTGTGAGGCAATGAATTTAATTTCAATCCAGCCACTGGAGATGCTGAAATGAGATATGAGATATTAGGGGAGTCCAAATTTTGCCATCAATTGTTTTTCGGTGTGGCCTGCACAATGGAAATGTTCTTATGCAGAATGTTCCTAAAAAGGTCAACAGCAAGTGAGAGTGGAAGCAAGTTCTGTTTGATCCTGAGAAAGAAGGTTAGACTGATGCCATGACTGAATAACTGGAACTATCTTGAGGAAATAAAAGTGAAGCTGGCAGTATGAGGGTGAGGCAGAATATCTGGATGTCAGCATGTTGACTATTACTGGATGATTGATAGGGATGTGGTGCAGTGAAAGGTACGAGTGGTTAGCAATGTGGAATGCAGGAGATTTCTCATGAAAATGAGGTTACTGACTTTGATAATCTGAGCTCGTAAGATGTCTTGTGACAATAGTGCCAAGCCCTCTGAAACAAGACGCTGGGAATTGACTTCCTAGTCCACCTTCTGCGACTCATTTCAGAGCGTGATTCTTGAGGGCCTCCTCGCCTCTTCATGGAACTTTGACTCTCATAGTACATCTGCATGACTAATGTCAATAGCACCATATCAATCCCCTTAGAACACTCTGTCTTTGCCTTGGTATTCCATTTGCTAACACTTGAATTGCAACAGTAATATTTTGTGCATTCTCCCTAAGTCTGACTTTATCTGAGATAGAATATTTTGTATAGAAATCAGTGTGCCCTTTTTAAAGTGCAGAGGCATAGCTATTCATTACAAATACAGAAATGAGGTGATTGCTCCAAATTTAAGTATTAGCTTCAAAAGAACACAAACACAGGTAGGTCATGAGCATACATACAAACTCGGAGCAGGAATGTGCCACTAAGTTCCTTGTTCCTGCTTAGCTATTCAATAAGAATGTGACCAATCTAAATTTGGATTAAATTTCAAAGACTCTGCTTCCCGCACATTTTGAGAGAGTAAACAACAAAGACAAACAGCATTGTGTAAGAAAAATTCTCCTCATAACTGTCATAAAGGCCTACAGCACAGAAAAAACCCTTGATCCATCAGTGGGTGACCCTTTTATTCTTAAACAGTGACCCTAATTCTAGAATTTCCTACAAAAGAAAGCTTCTGTTCTATTTCGCCCTGTCAAGACCCCTCAGGATCTTGTCTTTCAATCATGTTGCCTTTTACATTGTTGCATGAATTGTGACTTGAAAATCAGGGCAACCCAATTTACAGCCTCAGGTTTGTAAAGATCATGACTGCAAATTTGTAATACTCCAGATTTTACTTTTACATTCAGGTTGTCCTACAGTGAGAATATTGGAACAGAAAATTGATTTGTGATTTTGGTTAAAGTAGGTAATGTACATAGTTTCAAGATGTACAAAAATATGTAGAAGGTATAAAATACAAAGATGTTGAAATCAGCTTCCCAAGAGTTTGTATCTGAGCAGCTGACTTGAGTGGCATTTAATAGCACAGGCATTTAGCTCTGTGATATTCCCACTATTTGTTTATACTTTGAGTAACATGCTACCTACTTGCTTTAAGCTAGTAAGCCATCATACACTCCTCCTCCTGTTCGTTTTTTTTGACATTATTGACATTATACTCCAAGCATCTTGGTGGGTTGGGGGGTAGAAAATCTCTGCTGAATTTACTTTAGTTTCTGTTGTCATTATACTTGAGCTCGCTTAGCTCCCTCACATTAGGTATTATCTAAAGCTAAATGCTCACTTTGTAAGTTCACTGTACAGAGAAAGCAATACCAGTTTCCTAATGATTAATATAAAGGATCACAACAGTTGGTTTTCACTTTTTTTTGAAAAAAAAAACTCTTTTCTTCACTTTTGATTTGAAATTCTCCAGAGCAGTAACCATGGACAGGTAGGGAATAAAATTCAAGTGCAAAACAAGCTATCTCAAATCAGATATTACACATTTTGGGTTCATTGTCTCCAGTCATGAAAGTTGAATTTTACACTCATAATTTCTTGGCTGTTGCACGCTCTGCCCCCAACACTGCCCTTTCTAGGATTGATATCTGTCCCAGGGCAGTCATTTTATGCCATGGCATATGGCAATGTACTGTGTGTGATTTAAGATCCAAAATTCAAAATGTATGATGTCTGTGTGTTTTTCTCTCAAAATTCATTATACGTTTGTTCTTTAGATTTTTCTAAAGAAGCAATATTTCCAGTAAAGTAGCAAGATGATGAATGTCAGCCAATATTTTAAAGGACTGACCTTGTAAAATTATGCTAGTGGCAGTAAACCTTGTTCACTGTTAACATGCGTGAATGGGCGAGTTATTTTAAATGCTTCCTTTAGTTTACACAGCCAATGAAGAATTATGAACAGAAACACTCTATTTGTCTGTTTTACTTAAGTACACAGTGTTACTCTGTAAGGATGATGGATTTGTATGCTACTTTTGGAACTTAAATAACAGTGTACTTTTTTAAAGGTGAACAATGTTGTGACAACTTGTTCACAGGGTAGCAAACAAGAAACAGCCTATTGCAAGATCAAGTTCAATCAACATCGAAATAAACAAATCCTGCAAATTATTTCCTGGCTGTGTAATTATTTGTCAATTACTTTAACACTTCCTACCACAGGAATACAGTCACCCTAAGCTTACAGGATGTGGCATTATTGAGCGATTTTATTGAAAACTTTCCTCTGGTCATAATGCAGATTTTATATCAAGCTAGAAACAGGGAGAAGGTATGGAAGTTAATTTGGCAGTTATGTAGCTAACATAGTGTTGCAATGCATGCACAGGATCATATTACAGAGCTCCAGTAATAAATAATGGTAGTGCACTGTGATAGGCTATTAAATCACTGATAGATGAGCTCGTACTGAAGACAATGGTGATGTAATGAGATTGGTTCACTACATTACATTTAATCTATGAATAGGTTTGGCGACAAAGCAAGCCGGTATGATTGGGTATGCTTATGATATCAGATAAGCACAGGAACCTCAGGCTGTACAAACTGCGGAGAAACTGTGGGCAGGCAGGAAGCCATTTTCTGGCTGCCACAGCTTTGATTTTGCAAGGTTAAAGTTTAATTTTTGTGAAGGATTTTCTGCATCTCCTGGTAATTTTATTTTTACAGAACATTGAGTGATTCTTCCACAATAAAGGTTGCAGGTATTAAGCTGAGAAATTCACCAAAGATCCCTAGACAGTACATTCAAAACCCATGACTACTTCCACCTCAAAACTAGGGTAGCAAATAGATCAGGTGTGGGGGACAATAAAAAGGGCCCGATCAGTAAAAGCAGGCAATCAGGCTGCTAGCCACTCTGGGACATGTATGCAAGTGGCTCTAACAGTTGCAGCAAGTTCTGACTGAAAACTTAGTGGAGAATAGGAGTAACAGTTGTGAGAAGTTATTTCTTAGCAGTCACCCTTTATCAGTCTGTGTGCAGAGGAGTTATTCACGTGTCAACCCTAACTGAATATTATCCATATTGTAGCACAGCAACCTCCATGGAGAAACTGTTGTGATCTTTCTCACGTGGTCTCTCTTGCATTCTCTCACAAAACAAAAGGGGATGCTTCGGCTTCGGATGTAGAATTTTACAAACATTTTTTAGGTGAGTAATGACAGACATTTAATCAGATATTTCATAATAGTCAACAAAAAATTATGCAGATCAAAAAGGAGGAATAACCATGGTTAATGAAGGCAGTGGTCAATGAGGGTATCCACTTAAAAACTAATGCATATGCCATCCATTATATCCCCTTGCTCTTGTAAATTCCTCATTGCTTCTAACAGTCTCTCTAACTGATCCATTTAATTTGATAGGATTTGCAACCAAAGGCACTTATTGCAGATATAATCCTCAGCATTCCATAAACTCCCTCAACTCCCACATCCAACAAGAACAACATATCACTCTACTAATGGCCATTTTTGCTCCTTCACAATCTACAGACCCAGAAAATAGCACCATCTTATTCCTCTACAAAACTGTGGCTGTCCCCATTTCAAACAAGTATGCTGTTTTGGAAAACATAGGGGATGATGGATTCTCAGGGGAACGTAGCACAAACAGTCAAATTTCTGGTATTGAGACTGACTCTAATGCAATGAGGGGTACATCAGGTTCCAAGAGATCAATTGTGTTAGGGGACTCTCTAGTCTGTGGCCAGCAGTGAAAATTCAGACTGGTGTGTTGCTTCCCTGGTGCCAGGATCAAGGATGTCTGAGGGTGTAGAATGTTCTCATGGGGGAGAGGGGCCAGAGGGAGGTCATTTTACACATTGAACCCAATGACATAGGAAAGGAAAAGGTTGAGATTCTGAATGGAGATTAGAGATTTAGGCAGGAATTTAAAAAGGAGGCCCTCGAGTAGTAATATCTGGATTACTCCCGGTGCTACATGCTAGTGAGGGCAGGAAGAGGAGGATAGAGCAGATGAATGCATGGCTGAGGAGCTGGAGTATGGGAGAGAAAAAGATTTACATGTTTGGATCATTGGAAGCTCTTTTGGCATAGAATTGACCTGTTTAAGGATGACGGATTGCACCTAAATTGGAAGGGGATTAATGTACTGGTAGGGAGATTTGCTAGAGCTGCTCAGGAGGATTTAAACTAGTAAGTTGGGGGTGGGGTGGGGGTAGTGGTGGGACTCAGAGATAGTGAGGAAAGATTTCAATCTGAGACTGGTACAGCTGAGAACAGAAGCGAGTCAAACATTCAGGGCAGGCAGGGACAAAGCTGAGAACAAGATAGGACTGATTAATTAAACTGCATTTATTTCAACATGTAAGAGGCCTAACAGAGAAGGCAGATGAACTCAGGGCATAGTTAGGAACATGAGGCTGGGATATCGTAACAATTATAGAAATGTGGCTCAGGGATGGACAGGAATGGCAGTTCAATGTTCCAGCATACAAATGTTACAGGAAGGACAGAAAGGGAGACAAGAGAGGAAGGGAGTGGCGTTCTTGATAAAGGATAGCATTACAGCTGTACTGAGGGAGGATATTCCCATAAATACATCCAGAGAAGTTATTTGGGTAGAACTGAGAAATAAAAAAGGGATGATCACCTTATTGGGATTGTATTATACACTCACTAATTGTCAGAAGGAAATTGAGAAACAAACTTGTAAGGAGTTCTCAGCTATCTGTAAGAATAATAAGGTGGTTATGTTAGGGGATTTTAATTTTCCAAACATAGACTGGGACTGCCATAGTGTTAAGGGTTTCGATGGAGAGGAATTTAAGTGTGTACAAGAAAAGTTTCTGATTCAGAATGTGAATGTACCTCATAGAGAAGGTGCAAAACTTGACTTACTCTTGGGAAATAAGGCAGGGCAGGTGCCTGAGGTGTCAGTGCGAGAGCACTTTGGGGCCAGCGACCATAATACTATAAGTTTTAAAATGGTGATAGAAAAGGATAGACCAGATCTAAAAATTGAAGTTCTACATCGGAGAAAGGCCAATTTGGACGGTATTAGACAAGAACTTTCAAAAGATGATTGGTGTTAGATATTCGCAGGTAAAGGAAGGGCTGGAAAATGGGAAGCCTTCAGAAATGAGATAATGAGAAACCAGAGGCAGTATATTCCTATTAGGATGAAAGGGAAGGCTGGTAGGTATAGGGAATGCTGGATAACTAAAGAAATTGAGGGTTTGGTTAAGAAAAAGAAGGAAGCATATGTCAGGTATAGACAAGATAGATCAAGTGAATCCTTAGAGTATAAAGGCAGTAGGAGTATACTTAAGAGGGAAATCAGGCAGGCAAAAAGGGGACATGAGATAGCTTTGACAAATAGAATTAAGGAGAATCCAAAGCATTTTTACAAATATATTAAGGACAAAAGGGTAACTAGAGAGAGAATAGGACCCCTCAAAGATCAGCAAGGTGACCTTTGTGTGGAGCCACAGAAAATGGGGGAGATACTAAACGAGTATTTTGCATCAGTATTTACTGTGGAAAAGGACATAGAAGATATAGAATGTAGGGAAATATATGGTGTCATCTTGAAAAATGTCCATATTACAGAGGAGGAAGAGCTGGATGTCTTGAAATGCATAAAGGTGGATAAATCCCCAGGATCTGATCAGGTGCAACTTGAACTCTGTGGGAGACTAGAGAAGCAATTGCTGGAGTGGAGAACTCCAGAACTAGAGGGCATAGGTTTAGGGTGAGAGGGGAAGGATGTAAAAGAGACCTAAGGGGCAACGTTTTCACGCAGAGGGTGGTACGTGTATGGAATGAGCTGCCAGAGGAAGTGGTGGAGGCTAGTACAATTGCAGCATTTAAAATGCATCTGGCATTTGAATAGGAAGGGTATGGAGGGATATGGGCCGGGTGCTGGTAGGTGGGACTAGATTGGGTTGGGATATCTGGTCGGCATGGACGGGTTGGACCGAAGAGTCTGTTGCCATGCTGTACATCTCTATGACTCTGTAAGTGCAGGTATCATGGAGGATACTACAAAGGATTTGATAACATGAAACAGGCCAAAGGCAGATAATTTCAACCATTCTTTTATTGGTCTTGGTGGTGGAGGATATTTTAAGCCCCCTGGGTAACAGAAGCAAGATAATAATGGGAGGAAAGATTTTACAGCATCTCTATCATGTGAGACAAAGTATTTGACTGACTTAGGGAGTAAAGACAAACAAGTCACCAGAACCGCATTGATCGAAATATTCTAGAATTCACTGGATTTGGGGAGGGTTCCTGTGGATTAGAAAGCCATAATGTGTCAGACTTGTTCAAGAAGGATGGACACAAAGCAGGAAATGTTTGACCATTTTTGGCCTAATATTTTGTCATTCTGAAAATGCTTGTAACTGTTATGAAGGAATAAATAGCAGGTGTTGTAGAGCAGGCAAATGCATCCTGACTTGATCAGTTTGCAATAACCCATTTTAACTCTGGCATGTTATGCAGTGAGAGAAAAAAGAAACAATTCAGGGGAAGTTCTAACATTCCCTTATTGAATAAGTTTTATCAAGGAAAGGCAATATTTATCAGACTTCATTATTAATTTTTAATTAAACTCTATCAATCTCTTTATGGGACACTACACTAAATAGTCTCAAATCTATACCAGATGTCCACTGATATGAACTTCTGAGGATTTACTATGTCCTATCAGCAGGTCCCTATCACTGTATTTGAACTCCTTGTCTGAAAGAACTGGTCTTATCTATTTAATAAGGCTAGGACAAGCTATTCCTCAGTCTTTGATTGTTGGCTTGATGTTTCAGTATTTGCAGTTGTTGATTTATGTTTCCCCTCTTGGCTAGGGCTGGTTCTGGTCTCTGACTCATCTCACTGAGATGGATCTGGTCAGTCCAATGCAAGGCACAAGAGCTGGAGATGCTGTGCAAAGGCAGGAAACTGGGGCTCCAGTTTGGTCCTTTTTATCCTAATTTCACTCCCATCTCGACCTATTGAGCACAAGCTAGAAGCAAGCATTGGGCATGTGTAGGTTCTGTATTGATAAGGTTTTAAGAACGTTGGGATGCAGTACTTTCCCTTCCAGCTGTATGCTTCTTGGCTGATATTTTCAACCTCCATTTTTGAACACCTTTTTGTTCAGCATTATCCCTGGCACCATGTTTTAAGGCCTTTCCATGCAGTCATTATCAAATCAGATCTTGGTTAGTTTTTGAAACATTTCTTCCCTTTGAACAACTTCTATCTGCCTGTCACTGATCCAAGATGGTACCACAGAAATCTAGAGCCTGGACAATGATATCACCCAAGAAGTGTACAGAAGAGATGCAGCGCAGCTTCCCTGAAACATTATCAATATGGAAACTTCACCTGGGAAATCCAAAACACCACTTTTTTACGTTTGGGCCCACATACCCAGCTCGGGTTGACCTAATTTGAATTCACTGAACTTGGCTAGTCTGCTCGAGGTTCTCCCCTATCTGTTCCATCCATCACTGTTCATAGATACTACACAACCTTTAATTCTGCTGCCTGATTTTACAATGTATTTTTCTTCAGATGATCCTATTAATTGTCCTGATATGCTCTTCCAGCACCAAATGTCAGCCAGCCTGATTCTCCTTTGGCATTTTACTAACTCTCTTGAATATTTTTATCCAATGCCTGTTTGACTTGTTGGGTTTAAAACCCTGAGCTGCCTATCCAATTAACCAGGTCAAAGACAGTGCATTGTCCTGCTCTGTAAGCTGATTGCAAATCATTGTATCTTTTACTGTACCTTGGTGCCCTGGGTCTGTCTCTATTTGTACCAATTCCAATTTTCTGTCCCAGTAATCTACATGTTAAATGGAAATACAGTTTCTACAGTTAGGGAGGACACCACTCTGGCATATATTCAGACACTTTTTTGGGTATGTCTAACACCACAGACACTAATTTGTAGTGGATGTTGCTATACAGGATTTTGTTTTGCATTTTAAACCAATCCCTTTGCAGTTGCGGGATAACTCTTGATCAACTCTTGATAAAATTGTATATCCAATTTTAGTCCAGTCCTTATTTCATATACAAAGCATATATTATCAATGATTTCTGGGGCATGTTTAACTAGTTCCAATCATTTCTTTGGAGAAATGGCCAAACATCTCAATTCAGAACACCCATTAGTGGAGAATTGCTGTCAGTCACCCAAGGATTAGATAATTATGCAACAATGCTTTGATCTCCATTACTCTCCCATACACCATATGTTAGTGTGGCCCAGATGATCCCAGAGAATGCCATCATCCAACTTGGCTGCAGTGGCAGGAGAGACCCACATGTCACCAGGGTAGTTCTCTCCTGTTTTGACTGGTCTCCCAAAGGTGGAATCATAGAATCCCTACTGTGTGGAAACAAGCCATTTTGCTTATCGAATCCACACTGACCCTCTGAAAAGCGTCATACCCAAATTTCACCACTACTACCCCTGCTTAACTCCATATTTCCCATGGCTAATCCATCGAGCCTGCACATTCATGGACACTCTGGGCAATTCAGCGTGGCCAATCCACCTAACCTACATATCTTTGGGAGGAAACCAGAGCACCTGGAGGAAACCCATGCAGACACTGGAGTATGTGCAAACTCCACACAGACAGCTGCTTGAGGCTGAAATTGAACCTGGCTCCCAAGCACTTTGAGGCAGCAGCGTGAACCATTGAGCCACCGTGACAATGAAGTAGACAACAAGGAGGGCTGTTTGCTGCATGGCACTCAATTCCTGAAAGAGGTCAAGGTAGTGTCTGTCATTATCTTATTTAAATACCAATATGGATTACCATCGACACAGTGTTCCCATCCATGGAGATAAACTAATGCACAGTTGACCCATGCTACTCGATCAAATGCTTTTCACACAGGTTTACATTTTGCTCTTCAAGAATTGGTTCCTTCCAGCACCCCTTTGTTATAAAATTTTGGTCAAGTACCAGTTTTTCAGTGATCTAATGCAGAGTTTGAAGTTGGAGTAGATTAGTATGTGAACATGTTTGAGATGTTTTAAAAAAATGAAAAACAATTTTTAAGTTAACAGGCATTGGAGCAATCTCATTTTAATGATGAGAATGATGAAAAGATGAAAAGTGGCTTTTTAAACAAAAATTTTGATTTGATAAATTCCATAGAAATGGAGACCATGTTGTGAGGTTAGAAATAAGAAAAATGATGGCAGAGATTCACAGACTTTGGAAGTGTGCAGGGTAATGTTAGAAACTAATTGTACTAAACTGTACTGTGATGTAGCTTACTGATCGTCAGAAAGCAGGAGTCAATGTTCTTGTGTGACCAAGTGGATGCCTGCCCAGGGATTGTGGATATGAATGAAGATAAAAGACTAACCAAGACTGCAGGCCTTGGGCTAGTTTGAAAGGAAGGGCCAGGAGATGAAGGGTTTTTGAGAGTGTGTTGACCTCAGTGCCAGGATAGGGTCAGTGTGTGGATCAAGCTGACTGATTCTGTACGTGTGCTGAGGAAGACTCCATCTAAGTTGGAGGGCTTAATTGTTTGAGTCTTGTTCCTTCACCATGTCTTGGCTGAAGTGCTGCAGTGAATGCCTCAGCAAAATAACAGTTTCTATCATGGTCTTTTGGTATAGCACTGCATTGGACACTTCCTTGGGCAGAATACTTTTATCCACCTCTTCCGTGTCAGACCTGCTGAATGCTGACACCCTTACTCTCCTACCTGGGATGCAGAGCCACCTGTGAGTTGGATTCTGAGATCAATACTCAGAAGGAACAGTGCTCAGTTAGCTCAGGGTCAGGACCTGGATCAGTGATGAATGTTAGCCCAGGATGGGGTACAGTGACTGGGACTGGCACTAAATTAACTGGAACAATAGGATTAGGTCAGTGTCTGTTTCTTAAAATCCCTCTTAAAACAAATGGAACTGGTGTTTCCTGAGGGATAGGAATGTTGCTGTTTGGAGGACCTATGACATTGAACCATTGCCCTAATGAGTCATGGAGTCATACAGCATGGAAACAGATCACTTCGTCTAACCAGTCCATCCTGAACATAATCCCAAACTAAATAAAAAACGGATGCTGTAAATCAGAAACAAAACCAAAGTTGCTGGAAAAGCTCAGCAGGTCTGGCAGCAGCTATGCAGAGAAATCAAAAGTTAACGTTGCTGGACCAGTTCTGAGGAAGGCTCACTCATCCCAAAATGTTAACTTTTGATTTCTCTTCACAGATGCTGCCAGACTCACTGAGCTTTTCCAGCAACCTCTATCTTTAGTTTAGTTTTGGATTATAAACAGTCCCACCTGCCTGCTCCTGGCCCATATCCTTCCAAACTTTCTTATTCATGCACTTATCCAAATGTCCTTTCAAATTTTGTAATTGCACTCATATCCACCACTTCCTCAGTTCGTTCCACACACAAACCACCCTCTGTTTATAAACCAAAAAAAATGCCCCTCATGTCTTTAAATCGCTCTCCTCTCTCATATTTAAAAATGTGCACGCTTGACTTGAAATCCCCAAACCGAGGGATAAGACAATTGCATTAATTCTATCTTTACCCCTCTTCATTTTGTAAACTCCCATAAGGTTGTCCTTCAACTACCAGCATTCCTGTGCAAAAAGTTCTAAGCATATCCAGCCTTTCTTTATAACTCAAACATTCCATGTCTGGCAACATCCAGATAATTTGGTTCACTTTTCCATCCAAATAAACCATACCCTGTTTCTTTCTTTTCACCATTTAGATGGCTGCTGCTTTGTGTGCCTGTACATTGTTGAGTAGGGTTTTTACAGTTTTCTAGTGGCTATGGGCTGTGACCTCAGACTCTGACAAGTCGAGTCATAGTGAGGATTATATACGTCTCATGGAGCATCCAATCATTAAAATGTGAGGAGTGAATCCAGTTGAGCTGGTGCATGAGTTCTGTAGGGTCATGAGGACAAAGCACAGGTCTATGTAGGCTTTTATTTTGCTGGATGAAATTTTCCAATATCCCTTTTGAGAGTGTAGTTCATCCTGTCTACAATCCCACTGGATTAAGGATGGGAGGTGATGTGAAAACTTTGACTGATGCCAAACATTCATCACCACCTACATTACCTGGCCCATGGAGTGGGCACCTGGTGAATATCTTTTATTAAAAGGTCCACTGTAATTTTAGCCATGTCATTGTTTGGGTGGGAAAATTCCACTTCACAAAAAGGTCCATTATGACCAGTACGTATCCCACTTCCTTTTACAGGGTGGTAGGAGTCCAGGCCATGGTCCTGCCATTGGACTTTTAATTCTCCTTTGTTGACAAACTTGTTAGGGTTACTCTCAGTACAGAATACAATTTTTGACAATGAGTAAAGATATAAAAGTATTTCTGGTCATCATCACAATCATTTAATTTTCTCGATAGTGACTTCTATTTCCTCATGGCCCTAGTGTTGTGACATTGACAAATTATCTGATTTAGGTTTTGGCTTGGGTCCACGTGGTCTGAGTTTTTAAGGACAAGTCTGTCTTTGGTTAGTTTGTCCTTCCATTTACTATAAGTGGTGTGGCGTGTTCACTCTGTATTTGCTTAAAATTATCATGGTGCACTGAGCCTGTACAAAATCCTTAACTTTAGTCATGGCCTTGCAGGTTTAGGATCCAGCATGCTCTGCAGTTTTGGCTGACCATACCATCGTTAATTCAAGATCCAGCAAATGTTGGATGGGGGTGTTTTTTGCGAGAATGGTTAAGGGATTCAGACCAACGATACAGGTGAAGTGGTTTACCACCCAGAACAGGGTTAATGAGTGCTTCTTGCACCTTGAGAGGCCCTGTCCTATTGAGAAAAGGAGCCAGGAGGCATAGGCTATCTGGTCAAGTCTGTTACGGCACTCGGAAGAGTACAGCTGTGAGTGTGGCTGCAACTTCCAAGGTAAAGGAAAGCTCTGGGTTGGATATTTGCAGTGTGGGGGTCTTCACCGTAGCCTGCTTCAGTTCTGAGTCTGCATCTGTGTGCTGCTCATTCCATTCCCACAGGGTGTGTCCTTTTTTTTTTAAAGAGGTCAGACAGAAGGTAGCTTTGGCAAAACCACCACTGTAGTTTTGGCAGTATCCCATGGAGCCCAGAAAGCAATGCAGCAAGCTCGGATTTCTGAGGTGGGGCAAATGAGCTATGATCCTGATGTGCTTCTTTTCTATCTCGTCATGGTTCCCAAGTATGAAACCTTGAACCTCATGATTTGTGACACCTTTGGGTGGATGTTTATGAATGTTAGCAATTGCTTCAGTAATTCTAAACTTTCAATTTTTCATCAGTCTGTAAGAGGAAGTTGTCTTTGTATTGCATTAAGCAGTCTGGTGGGAAAGAAGCTCCCACCACTTTATCCAGTCTCTGGTGAAAGATAGCAGGGCAGTTGTGAAAGTGCTTTGACAAACCAGTTTGGGAATAATACTGGCCCTGAAATCTGAAAGCAAATTTATTCCGGTATTGCCTGTGAAATGGTCTTGACTAAAGTCCATTGCTAATATCAAGCACTAACATATTTTGCTCATGGGGCTTGTCTCAACATAATACCAGGTATGCGTGCTCCTGTAGGTGCTATAATTTGGGTGGTTTGATTTAATTCACTGGAGTCAGTATTAAGTTGTCAGAGCTTTCCAGTTTTCTAACTGGCCAGCTTGGTGAGTTTTTAGTAAACGCTGCAGGGAGCAAGACTCCCTGTTGCAGTAAACTGTTGATGACCTTGGCTTCAGAAAGGTCTGCTGTCTCTGTAGTTTTGTCTGGTCTGAGGATCATTATCTCGATAAACATGACTGCAGACATATGACTGTGCCTGGCAAATGCTTTTGTGTGCTTTGTCAGAATTGCCTTTGCTGGGTCACCTGTTACCCCAGTGCTCACTGATGGTGTGCAGTACAATCTCTAACAAAGCAGTGCACACTCACACTTATTACATTTTCTCTGAGATTTTTGCAGCCTAGGACCTTGCTGTAGGGCGCTACCTCGCACCGTGGGAGGAGTGTATTGGATTAGATAACTCCTGTAGTAGCATCCCTTTATTGCTGCTATTCTGTTTGTTCCACTACACAGGACCTAGGTGTTGGTGTGTGGGGTTTAGAACTGCAGGGTGAGGGTGTGTGGAGTCGGGGTCGGTGGGGTTATGGTATGCGGGGGTTCGGTGCTGTATTTCCTGCATTCACCTGATTTGTATCTTGTCTCCCTTGCTCCATTTTAGGGTGCTCAAACTCCTTGCCCTCTTTCTCTCAGGCTCACTTCATCCTTCCCTGTAGCCAAACCTCATTGGCTGGGTCAAAATTCTCTCATGTCTTCTTCCCACCTCGATGGCATGTGAAACGAGGGATTGGATCCATTTGGCTCTTTTTATTTGAGGTGCTGTGAGTGCGGCTCTGTCCATGTCGCCAAAGTCCCCTGAGAAATGTGTCCACAGGCGCCTGATAAATGCAGTTGAGCACTCTGCTGTACTCTGCTTGCATTTAGTCAAACCTTCGCAGAAACCCTCTCTGTTGCGGTCAGGATTACCTACTGCATGTGAAGAGTTTTTGCCCGAAACATCGATTTTCCTGCTCCTCGGATGCTGCCTGACCTGTGCTTTTCAAGCACCACTCTAATCTACTACATGTAATACATTGATCTGACCACGTTGGTGGCCAGAGGGTTCAGGAGGGTGGGGGGGGGGGGGTGCAGGAAGGGGAAGCAGTTGAACTGTGTAGGGTTTTGGGGGGTGGGGGTAGAGGAGGGAGAAGGTCGCTTCAGGTCGGGAGGTTCTATCAAACAGGAAGCTGTACTGGGATAGGAGCGGCTGGTGGAGTTGCACTGTTTAGGGTGTGTTTGGGATGGGGGTGGGCGGTGTACCGAAAAGAGAACTGTTCAGAGTGGCATTGCTATACGCCCCTTCCTCTGCATTTTCCCAGTTTCCGATGTGGGCGCTAATCCCTGGAGTTCCCACCCATGCCGAAGCCTCTCATTATGTCCATCTGTATGGACAGTAAGGACTTCATTGTGTCCATCTCGCTTTGAGTGATCAGCAGAGCGGACTTAAAACCTGCTGAGTAAAGGCCCTTGATCGCCACTCGCAGATCATTACTCTATTCTTCAAGCTCGGTTGTGTATTTCTGGGCAGCACCGTGATCCGTGATCTCTTGCTGGTAGACCTTTTCAAACAGGCCCTGAAGCTGCCCCATGTGCATTTGGCTGGGGGGGGCTTGGCCTCAGTGCTCCTGCTTCTGGAGCTTTAAATTTATTCTTTCTAATTCTGACCTCCCGTCCTCTAACTTCTTTTTACAGTCTGAGGACCTCTCTCTTGAGGCGAAAGTGAGGTTTGCAGATGCTGGAGATTAGAGATTGTGGCATTGGAAAAGCACAGCAGGTCAGACAGCATCTGAGGAGCAGGAGAATCGACATTTCAGGCAAAAGCCCTTCATCAGGAATCCTGCTCCTCAGATGCTGCCTGATCTGCTGTGCTCTTCCAGTGCCACACTCTCCATCTTTCTCTTAACCCCAGCATTGTTCTCAATTTCTCATGTAGTGCTATCTCTCTCTTGTTCTCTGCATGTTTCTTTTAAATATAAGATCTCTGCCTCCTTACTGCAGAGCTGCTCCATATAACTAGCTATGGCTCATTATTTACTACATATTAATAACTTGAATGAGGGTAGAGTGTAATTTATTCAGATTTGCTGTCAATACAAAAATAACTAGGAGGGTATTTTGTGATGTGGACAAGGGAATGGATATAAGTTGAGTCAGTAGGCAAAAACCTGGCCGACGAAGTTTAATGTAGGGAGATGTGAATTTATGCACTTTGGTAGGAACTATCAAACAGCGAACTATTTAAATGGAGAGAAATGTTTGTGAAAAAAATGTGTTGAGGGATCAGGGTGCTCTTGTGTATGAAATACTGTTAGCATGCAGGCGCAGCATGTAATTAATAAAACAAATGGAATATTGTAAGTGGGTTAATGTTTAAAATCAGGGAAGACCTGTTATATCTGTTCCAGGTGTTTATGAGGCTGCCCCTGGAGTATTGTCCCCATATTTCAAAGTATATACTGGCATTGGAAGCAATTCAAATATTCACTTATGCTAACTCTTGGGATTAAAGGATTGTAATCTGGCTGTATTGGTTAAATGTTTGTTCACCAAATTAATTCATTATTTGTTGAAAGAATGAAAGGTGATCTTAAACATAATAGATTCTGAGGGGGCTCGATAGAGGATGTTGAGAAGCTGTTTCCACCCATGGAAAATTTCGAATAGAGAAGATTGTTTCCTAATTCTGTAACTGTTACATGAAACTGATATATAAAGAAATTTCTTCTCTCCAATGGTATTTAATGTCTAGAATTGTTTATCCCAAAAGTAATGGAAGCTGGAGCACTATAAAATATTTAAAGAGACGGTAGGTGAATTTTAAAAGTATTCATTGATGGCTTTGCTGAGCTGACAAGCAAGGGGAGTTGAGAACTGGAACAGAATAGTCATGATCTTGTTGAATGGAGCGACTGGCTTAATGGATTGTGATCTAATCCTGCTCTTTTTTTGTTTCGACATCAATATGCATCCAGTCACATTGTCTCAACCGACTTCTGAGGGCTGAAAATGCATCAGTCCCATTCATGTTGTGTCCGCCAAAATATCTTAGTGCAACGATGTGCTTTGCTATGCACACTTGTTAAAACTGGTTTCCTATTCTTGAAAGAAAGAACTGTGTTTTATTATTATACAGATCACCGAAAGCTACTGTACTTTTAAGACCGGTGCCATCATGATGTTTGCCATAGTCAAAGTAAGATGGACACCTCTTCAACTATCAACCAGAAAGAATCAGTTAGTCCAACTGTGTATGTAATTTCTGATATTTATAAACATATAATCCAGTTTGTATATGCAATTATGAATTATTGTGCATGGCTACTTGTTGCTAAACATCCAGTTTTCTGTCTCCAGTAAGAATCCAAATTATTTCTGGTGTATGTTATATGAACTAACATAAACTACATCACAAAACACTTTACAGTCAATTAAGCTATTTTTGTAGTTCTGTTACTGTGTCATGTAGAAAACATGGCTGCAAGTTGCATATTACTGGCTACCACATTATAAGAATTTTAGTTCAATCATTCTAGACCACAGGTTTTTTTTTGTTGGTACCCTGAAGGGAATAATTAAAGTTGTGGAAAAATAACCTAAGTTCACTGGTGTGACAAATCAAGAAAGAGATCACCAGTCTCTCCAGAACATGAACTGAAAGAAACAGTTAAGATTGCTACCTATAGATGAGATGTAGAACCAAACTTTGTGCTGTTTGGATAGATGGGATTGTGTAGTTGTGTTTTCAAAATCTTTCCAATTTTGTCATGTATTTTAATAGCTTGGTTTATTCTACTTTAGAACAACTTAACATTATCTTCATTTCTTTTGTATAATTAAACCAAAAGTGTAGTATTGTTTGCTTGTGTTACAGGAAAAGGCCATCTCATTAGATCAAATTTTGTTTTAATCTTATTTATGAAGCCAGATTTCAGACTGGAGTCTGACTTGTCCAGTGATTGAGGTGGAATCATAACTCTGGTTCACATTTTGAGAATCAGAACTGAGATGAAAGTTATTCCCAGTTATGTTTAGGCATTATGAAAAGGCTGATTTATTTCCTTTGATCACTATATTTTAAAAAATCAATTATTAATAGAGCTTTACTAGAAACAATGTTCAGAAGAAATATGCTAGGTAGTGTACACTGCAAGCAGCCATTTAAAAAAAAGTCCCTCATATGAATTTTGCAGTGACCAAGAATTTGTGATGCTTCAACAAAGGGTATGCTTGGATGAAAGGGACAATGGCTACGTTTAGGGAAGGAGAGCACTGGTGAATTTAATGTTGGTACAAATGAAAATGAAAAGGTAGATCTCTTTTTAATCTGCAAATATTTTGAGGGTTGCTAGGAAAACATACTAAAAGTTGAAATGAATTCCAGATGTCATTAAGCACAATGATGAATTCCTTTTAAATTGCCTTCAATCCTTCCCTCATCTGGTCACCAGATTTGTTGTTGTTCATAATGCATGTGAGAGATGAAAGGATGTTTTCAGTCTAGAATGAATAAATACTCTGACTTTTCACAGGGCAGGAGGATTACTGATTGTCTGCTTGTGTAAGGACAGCAAAAGAGTGATAAAAAGATTTTGTGCCATTTATTCATGGTCCCTATAAACACTTCGATATAGAAAAGAGAATCCCTTTGGAATTAATTGCTTAAATTACAATTTTGAATATCCTTCAGCCAGTGCAAAGCAGAAGTATCCCCAATGTTAATCTAAAAGCTTAGATTCAAACAGGCAGGGAACTTTCAAACACTGATATTGCATTTTAACAAATATGATTTTCAGTAGGCATTATTGTTAAATATCACACACCTGTTTTGAACTCCTTTTAAAAATATTGAGCAAATGAAATTCTACACTAAAACCAACTCAGATGCAAACTTTGCACAAGCTAAAATATGAAAAATTCCAAATAGGAGATTTGGATAGGAGTTATCAAACTAGAATCTTCTATCCTGATGTCACAATTTTGGTGGTAATTATAATTGAGGGAGAATTTGAAACCTTATAAGGAGGGGAAATAGTGATGCTACCCTATTTCTGCTGATCATATGATAAATGCTATCTGTCCAATGATTTATAACTTGGCACCCTGAGAAAATCAGAAGATAATCATAATAGATAGACCATTTTTCTCTGAAGTACATTGTATCTTTTTTTAATGGCATTTTGGTCTCAAAATGGGGCAGTGTAGCAATCCAACTGCATGGAAACTCAAAGGGCAAGTTTTTATAACCTTTCCATAGGATCCAGATCTTCTAAGCTCTGAAAAATGAATCTGGAATACTGTTGCATCCTTACCTCCCAAACCGTCTTTATCCAGACCTGATATTGAGATCCTGCCCTAGAGTTCTCCTTTTCTAAGCACAGACTTGTAGAACTGATGATTGTGAATAGCTAGCCCTCAATGTAGGATGTGTAGGTGTTTGGCACAAACCTATGAGGCTTCATCACAGTTTTGTTTTGTTTTGAGGACATGGAGCATATCTTGCTGGGCATTGAGTCTCGTCATTAAATTTCATGCCTGAAGGAATACAGGAAGCTCAGGTTGAACCAGGACAATGCTGTCTTGATAAAACATTTTGCTGACAATCACATGCTGCAGGTTTTGCTCCACCAGCTGCACAATGAAAAGGAAATTGATTCAGGTCAGCCGAGAGTTAAATATAGATCTAATTCCATTTGTTGCAGTGGACGATTTGACCAATGGTGGTCAAAAGTACGTCGTCCTTCAATGACTTTTTAACTTTTCATGGGGGTGAGGGTGGGGGGGGGGGGGTGGGGTGTGTGGGGTGGAGGGGTGTTGTTGTTGACTGACTGAGTCTGTATTTATTGGCCATCCCTAAACGTCCCTGAGGAGGCACCCCAGCTTTAATAGTTTGTGGAACATCTGCATCTAACTTGCTCCAGATACATTAAAGATACCTAAACACTGCCGAATAGTGTCAGTGCTTTAATCTCCTTGAATATAAGGAGGAATGAGCACCAAGACAAGAAGGAATGAGCACCAAGGTAAGAATGAATGAGCTATGCAAAAGCTAGGAATGTAAAGGAATGTTCTCCACTTGTCGAAATGGTTACAGCTGTAACAGCACTGAAAAGCTCAACATCATCCACATCCAAACAACCCCACTTGATTGGAACCTCATCCACTAGCTGAAACATCCACTCCCTCCACCATGTGTGTGGCTGCAGCGTAGGTTATCTACAGGATTCAAATTGCAGTAAATCATCAATAATCCTTCATTAACACCATCCTACCATCCCACCATCCTAAGGATGCATTTACATCCGAACGTCATCTTCCAAATTCCCCTCCAAATCATACACCACTTTTATTCAGACACCCATTCCTTCACTATTACTGGATTGAACACCCATCCTAACAACACGGTGGGAACACCATTGCCACAGGAATGAAAGTAGTTCAAGAAGGTCCATTATCAAGAAACCATGAATTATTAACAAGTAATAGCCTTTATCGTCATCATCTTCCTGAAAAAGTGTGTTAATATAATGATTATTATTTCCTTCTCTGTCTGATCATTCTTGGGAGTACATTGTGATTCAGCTGTCTTACCTCTTCATGCTCATGCTCTGCATTTTCCAAACCATGAGTCACGATACTGTTGCTTGTCAGTATTGGTGAGAATTTCACAAGATGCTGTAAGAGACAGATCGCTGAGGGCTCTTGCCAGGGCTGGCAAGCTGCTCTCTAAATATTACAAAACACAGGAGGTTTCTACTTTGCAATTCTAATCTTTAAAAGAAAACTTCATTTTGAACTTCATTTGAAATATATAGTCTAACAATTTTTGCTTGATGCTAGGCCAATGTGTCAGTGAGTGAAAAGGGGCAGAGTAACGTCTGAGGTTAGCTTTGATTTCATGTTCCTTCAAAGCCATAACAAGCAAATGTGGGAAGAACTTGTTTCTTTGTCTAACTCCAAATAGGACGATTACTTAAGCAATTTTTTAAAAGACAATGGAGGCAGTTTCTAACTTTGTCTCTGAGAAGGAAGCAGTTGGAAATTTAGTATAGGCTGGAATCTTCTGCACTGAAAACATTTTCTTGCATTAGGACCATTTCTGTCTCATTGGTAGCTTGATGGACTTTCTTGAGACATTATCATAACATCCACTTCACCATTCAATTAGGAATGAACGACAGAACACAAATGTGTTGTAATGGGAGAATCTGCAAGAGTATCTGACCAGCAGCCCCAGTGAGGGGTAGGTGTTGCTAAATGAGACAGAGACACTCTGGGGCTACTGTTTGAAGAGAGACACTCGTGGAAGGCCTTAAAGTTCTTTTCACTCTTTTGGGATGTGAGCATTACTGGCAAGGCTGGAA
The DNA here is from genome assembly GCF_037043375.1 of Chiloscyllium plagiosum. Taxonomy (NCBI): domain Eukaryota; kingdom Metazoa; phylum Chordata; class Chondrichthyes; order Orectolobiformes; family Hemiscylliidae; genus Chiloscyllium; species Chiloscyllium plagiosum. The sequence continues at coordinate 39,124,182 of NW_028270144.1, forward strand.
TTTGTTGCACATCCCTAATTTTCCTCATTTTCTGCCACCATGATGTGATTCAAGTTTTGATAGGTTGGCCCATGTAACGTGCATAACAATGTTTGTGTTAATGGCTGGTGTCCTAGTGTCAGAGATCTAGACATTTATTAATGACTAACAATGTATTCTGCAACTTCTCTGCCATATCCAATCTGGATTAATGCTTATTTCAATTGCTTAGACATATGTAGTTGACTAAGTAAATAAGTACCTGCTTGTTCCATGATGTTTTAATGTTAGAGCTTCAAATGTTGTAATGCCATTTAGCTGACTTAACAGATATAGTGCTTTTTGAGATCTTTGTAATAGTAGAACACTGTTGAGCAGCCATCTTGAACTGCTGTGATCCATCGGGTGTTGTACTGCCACCAAACAACTTGCCACTGGAAGCACGTTGGAGCAGGGACAACATTGGATATTTGTTGCAGCACGACTTTCAGCTACTTTCAAGGCTGCCTTACCACCTCTAGATTCACCTTCAAGTTACCAGGCATATTCCAACAAATAATCTATCTTTTTGTTTAAACAAAATTTATAGACTTCCAAGTCCTGTCGATTTTGAGGAGTTTAAAATGCATCTTTTTTTTTTGATTATTCATTCTTGGAATGTGTGCATTGCTGCCTGGGCCAGTGTTTATTGCCCAGTCCTGTTTGCCCTTGAAAATGGTGGTGATCTGCCTCCTTATTCCTCCACCAGAGTTAATTTGTTGTAGACATGCGATCAGATTGAGATAGGGAGGAATTTCTGGGATTATGACCTAACAACGCTGAAGGAATTGGCAATATATTTCCAAGTCTGGATGCTAAGTGGCTTGGAGGGGAACTTACAGGTGTTTGTGTCCCCATGTATCTGCTGCACTTGTCCTGCTAGACTGTAGAACTAAATTAGGAAGTTGGTCTTTATGGATCTTTGGTGAACATCTGAAGTGCATCTTGTAGATGATGAATACTGTTGCGACTGAACATCAGTGGTGAAGAATGTATGATTGTTTTTGTGCTTGTGTTGCCAGTCAAATATGCTACTTTGGTCTGGATGGTGCCAAACTTTGAATGCTGTTGGAGCTTAATTTTATCTCGGTAAATTGGGTATATACTATCCAACTCCTGAACTGTGCCTTGTAGATGTTGGACAAGCTTTGAGGAGTTGGGTGGGGAGTTACTGCTGTTAGTTTCCTAGCCTCTGACCTGCTCAGGTAGCCGTTGTATTTATATGGCTAGTCAAGTTCAATTGGGGTGTGTCAGAAAATTTCGGGTGTTAACCATCCTTATTCATTAATTCAAATAAAGCCTCCCGAAATTAAAGCATGTCTCCATGTGTGATATGTAAGCAAACCATGCAGAGTGATAAAATTTTATCCTAGGTTGGTAAGGAAATGACTTCAAATAAGTAACTGATACTGAGGACACAGTTTGTGGAGCATGTAGGTGGAACAGATAGCTGCTAAAGAAAACCACTTGATTGTATTACCTCGGTACATTTCTATAGATGGACCTTTGATGGAGTTGAAATGTTCTTCCAACACCAGAGAATAACGCTCCTGGGACTTAACCTTGTCCAAGCATGCTGGGTGCCTCTTCTCCAAGAAGGATGCCCTTGACTACAACCACCCTTACATTGTCACGATTTCAGGGGCACATGACTAAATGCAGTCTGGAATAAATGTGGATACCTTTTATTCTTTTACTTTGTGTAAACATGTAAATAACTGCTGAAACTGTTTGTTGCTTCTAGCCACATTTCAGATATCTAGTTCAGTATCATGACATCCCATTTTTCCTTTCTTTACATTCATGGGATGTAGGCATCAAAGGCTAAGCCTGCATCTAGTTGCTGTTGGGAAAGTGGTAGTGAATTGCAATCTTGAGCTACTGAAGACAATGTGCTCTAGGCAGGCTTGTAATACTATAGGGAGGAAGCGCCAGGAATTTGACCCAGTGACAGTGAAGAAACAGTAATGTATTTTCAACTCTGAATGGTGAGTGGCTTGGATGAGAATATGCAAGTTCCCATGTACTTTTTTTCTCCTTGTCTTTCTGAGTGACAGCAGTTGTGTGCTTGGAAAGTAACTTCTGAAGAGCCTTGAATTTTTGCAACTGCTTTTGGTTTTTGATGACACTGTTGCTACTTTGTCAGTGGAGGAGGGCATGAATGTTTATGGATGTGGTGCCAATCAAGTGAGCTTTTTTGTAGATCGATGTTCTCTTGGTGTTGGAACTGCACTCTTCCAGGCAAGTGGGGAATGTTCTATCACACTCCTGACATGTAGATGCTGGATAGACCTGGGAAGTTGGAATGTGAACTACTCATTGAAGGATTCTTGGCCTCAGATCTCCAATAGCTACTGTATTTATATGGTTACTTCAGTTCAGTTTCTGGTCAATGGTAACCACCAGGATGTTGAACATGGGGATTTTGGTGACATAACTGAATTTGAAGGGAGATGATTAGATCTTTTCTCATTAAAAGTGGTCATTGCCTGGCATTTTTGAGGCACAAGTATTTTTTGCTAGTTTTCAGTTCAGGCCTGGATATTGTCCATGACTTTCTGCGCTTTGACTATGGATTGCTTCATTATCTAAGGAATCTTAAATGATGCTGAAAATTGCGCAACCATCAATGAACATTGTTCCTTTTGATCTTCTGGTAGAGGGATGGTCATTGCTGAAGCTGAAGAAAATTTGACATTCTATTTTGGCCCCCAGCCAGAGAAATAAGACCTGATGGAAAAATGAGAGAAAGTAAGGACTGTAGATGCTGGAAATTAATCAAAAAGTGTCGTGCTGGAAAAGGAGGGTCGACGTTTCGGGCGTAAGCCCTTCTGCTCTTAGGATGCTGCCTGACCTGCTGTGCTTTTCCACACCACAATCTTTTTGACTCTGCCAGAAATTTGGCCAAACTAAATTAGACAATTACTGCTGGCTGTGGTTTGGAGAACAGCGGAAACCAAAATCAAAGCAGTTAAAGGTTCAAGGCAAACCAGTTAGAAGCAGCCTGTGCTTGTGTATTGGAGAAGTGTTGATCAGATGTTCTGACGCTCTGTCACCCTGAGTTTGTGACTCAGTGAAGACCCACAGGGAAAATTCACAACAAGACTTGTGGCAACACAAAATGACCCAGGCGGTGATCCACCTTGACCTGTGAGAACCGGCCTTGCATTGGAGAGGAAGGGATTCAAATGGTCCAATTCAAACATTTTTCTCAGATGGTCAGAGCTAGTTAAAAAGTAGATACTGTGGGAATTCGAAAAATGTTTTTTGCTCATAAAATGAGCTGAACTGCAAACTGAGTTCCGTGTCCCTTTTGTCCATCTCACCGATGAGCACCTTAGGCAAAGTGCTTTTAATACATAAACAGATTGAAGTGTCCAAAGCACAGGCAACAAGCTTGTCACTCTGAGGATGTCCTTCAGTGATATCCACAGACTAAAGTTATTTACAAAACCACAACCATCTTCCTCTTTACTCCATGTGACTTCAAACAGTGGAGCATTTTTCTCCCTGATTTCAAATGATTGTGGTTTCACTGGGGTTCTTGATGATCCATTTCCTCTCTAATGTCATCTAGTTGTGAAGGGCAGTTGCTGCTATCCCACCTCTGGATTTCTGTCTTTTTGTCTGCTTTAGAATAAAGGTATAATGCAGTCAGGAGCTTAGTCACGGAGTGTCAGTGAGCAGATTATTGCTAAGCAAATGTTGATGACTCCTTAAATCATTTCACAGTTGATCAAGAGCAAACTGATTGGGTTGTAATTGGCTGGGTTGGATTTATTTGCTTTTTGTCAGGACACACCAGAGCAATTTTCTATCTTGCTGGAGAGTTGCCAGAGTTGTGTAGCTGTACTGGATAGCTTAGTTAGGGGCACAGTTAGTTCTAACTATAAGTCTTCAGTAATACTGCTGAAATGTTTCAAGTGCCAATAGACTTTGTAGTATCCAGTACCTCCAGCTGTTTTTTTTTAGACATCACGTGGCATGAATTGACTTGGCTGATGACTGACTGGCATTTGTGGTGCTCACTGAGGACAAGCTGGATCATCCACTCAGCACTTATGACGGAAGATTGTTTGTGAATACTTCAGCCTTATCTTTTGCACCTGTGTGCTGGGATCCCCCCTCATTAGTAATGGTTCATTGTTGGACTCTCAATTTGAGATTTTGCTGTTTTCAAATTTTACCATTTGCAATGGTGGGATCAGAGCCTGGCTCTCTAGAACAGGTCATTGTGTATGAATAGGAGTTCACCATGAATTAACTGTTAACATTACAACATTTTATCAGGAGAGCTTTTATGTGACACCCTTATGGGATCTCTTGCAGCACTACACAAAAACGTAGAAATGTTAGCCTAAAATATTGGTGCAGTTCTCTGCATTTAAACTGAGCAGATAAACCAGAAACTGCTGATTTGAAGCTTTCAATTTGCTCTCATTCTACATATGGTGCAAGAATATAGTTTGTTTGAGATTATTTGCTGGGGATGTCCTGCTTGATTTAATCAACTTACCATCATTTTCTAGCTTTCATGCCTCCATGAACCACCTTAGGACCATTCTCCACACAAAAAGAACTGTTTTAGTGCAACTTCTTGTTATTATCTGTTCATTCAAGCAAACGTCAAACAAATAGTTTTGAATCATAATCAGTCCAGTCATCTGCAGCTCTCTGAAATTGCTTTTGCTCCATTCACATTTGGACAGTGTCAGTGAAAGAATTCAGAACAGGGTTTGGATTGAAGCCAACACTGCAGTTAAGTGAATCTTTGAAAGCTAACCATTTTTTTTCCAACAAGATTTTGCTAAGAGTACAGAACTGACCTTTAGTCTAACAATGACAATATTAATGAAGGATCTATTTTAATCCTTGGAACATGAGATGCATTTATTCTGTGGTACTTCTGTAGGTTTCCTTCATTTGAAGGGAAACTATTATCTGCCTAATAGAATCATAGAATCTCTACAATATGGAAACAGGCCCTTCGGCCCTGCAAGTCCACACCAACCCTCCGTGTATCCCACCCAAACTCATTCCACTCTTACTCTATGTTTACTCCTGACTAATGCACCTAACCTATGCATCACTGAACACTACAGCCAATTCGCCTGCCCTGCACATTTTTAGACTGTGGGAGGAAACTGGAGCACTCAGAGGAAATCCACGCAGACACAGGAAGGAGGTGCAAACTTCACACAATGAGGCAACAGTGTTATCCGCTGAGCCACTATGTTGCCCTAAGCAGATTGGTTTGAGCTGATCTAACTGCCTGATTGAAAAACCAAAAGTGAAAAATATAAAAGTAAGACCAGTAATTGTGCATGAGAATTAGAATTAGTGTTCCTACAGTGTGTAAACAGGCCCTTCGGCCAAACAAGTTCATGTCGACCTTCTGAAGACCCACCCAGATGCGTTCTCCTACCCTATATTTGCCTAATACTCCTAACCTACACATCCTGAACACTATGGGCAGTTTAGCATGGCCAATTCACCTAACCTGCACATCTTTGGATTGCGGGAAGAAACCAGAGCACCCAGAAGAAACACATGCAGACACAGAGAGTGTGCACACTCCACACAGATGGAATTGAACTGGGTCCCTGGTGTGGTGAGGCAGCAGTGCCAAGCACTGAGCCACTGTGCTGCTGTATGTTCTGGGGATGTGTTTAATAGTGGATGGTGAAAATTGAAATTAATAAAATCTAAAATTCAAATATAATTGAAATATAATGGTGGCTTTTTTGGGAAAAATAAAAGCTGTTTCATTGATCTTTAGGGAAGGAAATCTGCCTCTGTGTTACCTGGCCTGGCCTACATGTGACTCCAGATCCACATATGGTTGACCCCTAATTCGCCTCTAGGGTAACTATGAATTGGCAGCAATATCCACGTCAAAAACAAGATTAAAAACAAAATTGAGGCCGGGAATTTAAGGTGTGCATTTTCATTTGAACGTAGCCACTTGAGGATCCTAGAATTTAAAATAGCATGTTACTTCCTCAATTATAATAGGATATTTCTTCCTGTGGCACTGCAAATAAATTATCTTTGAATCATCAGGACTAATGCAAGAATTCCAGATTTCAAACAATCGTATCAACTTGTACAAGATAAACAGTGCTGATTGGTTGACAAGTCAACTCTAATTGACCAAGTTAAAAATCACACAACACCAGGTTATAGTCCAACAGGTTTAATTGGAAGCACACTAGCTTTCGGAGCGAAGCTCCTTCATCAGGTGATTGTGGAGGGCTCGATCGTAACACAGAATTTATAGCAAAAATTTGCAGTGTGATGTAACTGAAATTATACATTGAAGAATTGATTGTCTGTTAAGCCTTTCATCTGTTAGAATACAGTGATAGTTTCACTTCTTTCATGTGTAAATCACAAAACCCTTTTTTTTAAAAGTTGCATTCTCGGGTTAGCTGTTAACAATGGTGATAGCTAGACAATATGTTGAACACATTGGCTATACTGTTTATTCAAAGTGTGAGATGAAGTGATCGACAATATACATTTTTTCAGCAGTATTCCACTTAGCCACTTTAAAAACAAGACTATCTGAAGCAATAATGTTTTCAGTATTTGCCCAGAAACTGTGCAGCAGTTGTCCCAATGTAACAACTTTCTCACAAAACAGTGGCAATATAAGTATCATCTCGCTTGTTTGAGACAAAAAGAATTTCCCTAATGGGATGGTCTACAAAATGCCAAGGGTGCGTTCCCCTTCAATGATCCAACTCTGCCCCCTCTCCCACCCCCAATGAGCCAATCCCTCAGATTTGGTCCTTGTTCAGGTATTCACAGTGAGTTTTCTGAGATGGTCACCTGGCTTTGCTGTTCGTTATCTGTCTGCAGGCCAGATGCTTTCTGAATTAAGAATCTGGGAGAAGTCTTGTCACTGACGCTATCGAGAGAAATCTTGCCTTTGCAGAAAGCCTGAGAGACCTACAGCAACAGTAATGGCTGGAGTCCACAAATTCAGACTAAAAGTGAACAAGAATCTTGGTTGTACAAAATGTCAGCATTTACATGCACAAGAAAAGCAATTGTTTCTTTTCTCGGCTTCAGTTTGTTTTTGTCTTTTGTTTCAACTTCTTTCTGTTCTGCCTATATAAGCCTGAAAAAGCCATCTTGCTGTTTGACAAACCTTCTACATTCATCCATAGCATTCTCAGACCTTTCCCTCGTTTACATTTTGGAGATTGAGAATAGCATTCTATGTAGCCATGCACAACTTTAACTTGCTCAGAGACTGTGTTTTTAATGTCGGTAATATCAGGAGAGAGACTTTCAGACCTTCGATATCAATTATTATTTGCACACAGAGAACCAATGGATATGGTGAAGAGATGACATACACCTGATTAACTGGTTACCACAGCCATTTCTGCACTTTCGCCTGCCACTTAAAATAACACAGAGTCAAAGATGGCTATAACAACAGATTCACAGCACTTTTATCGTCTCGTAGGGGTTAGTTATAAATACAGGAAGCTGGCATTTTTCATCCCTGTAGTATGCCAATTGGCTGTACAATCATCCTGCAGTGTGATTCTCTGCATCAAATAAGCATGGAGTGCAAAGAGGTTCATAACAGAAAAGGAGTAATTGCAGCAACAGAACTTATTAAATGCACTCAGTGCCAGCACTACTCAAGTCATTAATTTACGTTTAATGTTTTCTTAAATCTGTCATTCTCACACCATGTCAAAAATAAACTAGTTCAACAATAAAACGTCTCCAATGCGTGTCCAAAAAAAGTGGGATATAAATAGCAGTTCTACTATATTAAGTGTATAAGGACAAAAGTATGGGAGAGAAAGTATGTTAACAATGCATGCTGTTAATATGCAAATTGACAGTAAATTCAAATTAAAAGATAGCTTGTCTTGTAAAAATTTTGAACTTCTAAGTTGTCATACCATCTGCTTGCTTTGCACTATGGCATTTTACCCATAACCCCACCCAGGTTATTTTTAATAACTTGCCTTATTTGCACATTTAGTCCCTGTTAAACCTGCTTCACAAATTAGTTACATTTGGTATTGAACTGTATAAAGACCTTACATTGCATTGGCAATCAACATTGTGCAAATATGAGTCAACCTGTGGCCTAGAGACGTGACAGTTTAAGTTGCTCAAGTCAAGTTGCACACAGTCGGAACATAAATTGCTTGTTTATTTATTTTGAGGTTTTTGTGAGGAATGTGTTTTAATGAAATAACCTGCAATTATATAGTACCGTTTTTATAATGCATCACTTTACAGCTCTGGAACTTCATGTGATATAAAGTGTGAGGTATTCATAGTGTTTATTTGAGATTTTTGGAGTTTAGGTTTTGAACAAGTGGCATGTGAGTTTTCATCTGTTTTTAAGAGATAATATTTGAATTATCAGTCTGTCTAGAGCTATGGTTTCTAACTTGTCTGTGCCTGAGAGCAGGTGACTGGGTCCAGCCCCAGTGCGATGTGAGTTTGTTGCACTGGGAGATTTATGATTTAAGAAGAACAAACATTAAAAAGCATTAACTTTTAGTTTAAACGAATCAAAGATTTATTTTCTTAGAAAAAAAAACTCATTGACAGACTTGTAGGTAACTTGTAGAAACCAAGAATAAGGGTTAAATGTAAGAAAAATTTCTCCTGGAGAAAGGAGTTAGTTTAGGATAGTTAGGTTACCAGAGTATAAGAGGTTTAGTTTGAGAACTCCACATCTCACCGGAAGTGGTTAGAACCTCAAAAGGATGATTGGAAACTAAGGTTTAAACTTATTGTATGAATAGTCAAAGAAAAAGCTATTAAATAATTAAGACTAGAACTTGAAGAAAACATTTAAGTTATGCATATAGATGTGATAGGAAAGGAAACTGAGTACTGTCAAGTTATGGTTTTGTGATGCATCGTATTTGATTTTATTTTATTGTGTGTTGACGTCTTTTAAATAATGTTGTGTAAAGCTTTGTTTGTTCTATTTTATCTTTAATTTTGTGTAATAAACCTTTTTTGGTTAAAGCCAAACCTGCAGCATTGCATACTTGAGTTTTCTTGAAAAGAAAACCTAATGGCCCAATCTAGAATGAAAGACTTCTATTAGGATAAGGGACTGCGGAGTTAAAACAGAAGAGAAGAAATTACTTCTCTCAAAAAGTCATGAATCTGAGGAATTATCACCTTAGTACAGTGGATGTTGCAATATTAAGTAAATATAAGGAAGCAATGTACTGGTTTTAATTAATAACAGATGGAAGGACTATGGAGACTGGACAGGAAAATGGAATTGAGGACAAGATGAGAGAGTATGATTGGATGGTGGAGCAGGCACGAGGGTCTGAATTGCTTACTCCTGCTTCAGTCTGTAAACTGGTGGAATGTAAATTCAAAGAGTACACCTGGAACCGAAAGCAAGTCTCATTGATTTTTACCGTAGAAACATCGCTGTTTCAAAAATCGAACTGATTCACTGATGTCTCTGAGGGAAGGAAATCTGCCATCCCTACGTAGTATGGTACTCTAGATCAGTGTACTTGACCATAACTGCCCGCTAAAATAATCTAACAAGTCACTTAAACAAAGTGTTGGGGATAAGCAACAATTGTCAAAGACATCAACCTCTGATATTAAATTATTTAATCATTTCAAATTATTTAATGTGAAAAATGGTGATGTAACAAAACACATGTCTCCAGCACTGATTGGGAGAGTGACAGACTTCCATGGAAGAGGATGATGACCATGAGCAAGAGGTTCATCACCTTTTGCATGGTAGAGCAGCGCAGTGTCACATACAAGCCAAGCAGGACCTAATCTAATAGATTTGACCTGGGTACAGTGATCACTCATGGTCTGTCAAATGTATTTTTCATTTAAAGGCAAACACTCCGTCTGCTGCCAGAAACTAATGCAACTTTTTAAAAATTTTCTTTTAACATTGTTCAACTGTTTTTGAAGGCATTTCTGTGATACATCCACATGGAAAAACAGGAAGATGTTATGTTATGCTGGGCATTAAGCTAAGAGTAGGGTTGTCTTAGACAGGATATTAAGGTGGGATCACAATAAGGATGGGAAACCTGGAGAGGTGGTTCTTATAGCTGTGGTTATTATGACTGTCAATCAACATGTAACATGTCAGCTGTACTGCCTACATTCCCTCAAACACTTCTTTTACATTGCTCTTAGTTTAAGGTGAATGTTAAAGGCAGCTCATGACTGACCATGCTTGACCTGGTCTAAGGCTGGGTTTTAAAATGGCATTGGTGCTGGTAATCTCAGGAGGTTCCAGTGATAATGCATATTTCTGCCATTGCTGAGTGGAGGTTAGTGTGAGCAAAATGTCTTGAAGATATAACTAATGAGGTGAGCTGTGGAAAATAGAGTAAGAAAAGTTGCTTGGCTTCATGGAGAGATACTGTCTGAAATTTACATTTTTCTGATTTTTCTGGTGTTATGGACCAGGTCAGACTCCCTCAAAACATTCTAAGAAAGTAGCCAGGACCTTAACTTTGTTTTAAGCAAGTGTGGAATGGATATTCTGGGAGTGCTGTAGCTGATCCAATCACTTACCTTTTAAATAAAACAGATTTTTGTTGCAATATTATTGAATGAAACAAACAAAACAGCACAGTAGCTTAACCTAACAGACTATCGCATTTGAATGATGCTGTTCCAACTTCCAGCAACAATGCCCATAAACACTCCTTGGCAAAAAAGGTAAAATCAAACATGGCAAAGAGAGATGAGAGAGATTCAGCATGGAAAGTTTTCTTCCATGTAGCTGTTTCTTGGACCAGCAGCCTCAAAACTGACTGCTTTCAGTGAACAGCCAGAATATTTTTAAAAATAAAACACAAACCAGAGAAAAGCTGAGCTGGGAAAACTGGTCACTCCCCTTTCATTGTAAAAGTGTTTTTTATTCAAAGAAGCCTTTTGCCTGAAGCAGTATCTGTTAGCTATAATCAAATTGGCTCTGAAACCCTTCAAACCTAGACTTTATAGATTTGCTGCTTTTACAACCTCTCTGGGTTTGGGGGAGGGAGAATGCCAAGGACAGCATAACCTTGTTAAAGGAGTAGCAGCATCACACTGTTAAGATTCAGAGAAATGTGACTCCTTATTGGGAATGCACTTTTGCCATTATATTCTTATTTAGTTTTATAGTTTTTACATTTTTGAAATTATTGGACAAAACTAGAGTATGGGGTTTCCATGATTTAGAGTCATTCTAACGTCAGCATCCCATCCAGGTGGGAGAATCAATACTCAAAATAATCACATTGCTTTTTTTTTTTGTCTTTTTTTTGTGTATATAACAATGTACTGTATCTGTTAATGCTCACCTGCTCCTAAACCCCACAGTACATTTTTAAAGAGAACTCTGCGTTGAGTTGAGTTAAAATCTATTCCAAACCCAGAAGTATTTACCATTGACAGTCTAGCAGATATTTTCTGATCCAACTGCTCAGAGATATTACTACACACCACTAGAGCAGGTGAAATTTGAATGTGGGCCCCCTAGTTAAGTGGTAGGGACACTATCACTACGTCATAAGAGCCATCTCTCATCACTGACAGTCTATCGCATGACTTCAGACGTTTCATTCATGGAGCATACTTGCATGGATGTGCACATTAAATTTCTGCAGCAGTAATTATCTTAGTAAGAAAAATTCTTAAACACCCATGTAGAGGGTGTGTTAAGTTGCATTAACTGTTTCATTGCAAATACTGTGGAATGAATAATGAGTAGGTACTAACATTTATAAATATTTGTCAGATTGAAAACACCACATACACAAACTGTGATTAATAGCCAATATGAAGGGTTATTTCCCCTGTTCACTCTTTGCAGCACAATGGTAAACAAATATATAAAGAAATCTTTATATAATATCTCTAGGAAAGCAGAGGAAACCTTTTATGATAGCTGTTAATTTTTTTACCACCTGTAATAACTTTACATTTTGATTTGTGATCTGTTTTTAACCTAGGCACCTAATAGCTCCCCTGAGGACAATCTGAGTAGACAGAAAGCGTTGCCCTACTCGCATTAATGTCTGTTGCAGCTCGGGTCAGCAAATGTGAAATGTTCCTAGAATAACAAAGTAAACCAGAGTTGGGAAAAAAAATATTAATTCCATCAATGATTGGTTAAGAATTGCAATATTTTATTATTAATATTTAGTGGGCTACTTTGATGCAATAATATTAACAGTTTTATGAATATAAGTGCTGAGTTGCACCAAAGCATATGACAGAACTTTTGAGATGACAAATGAATAGAATAAGAGCAAACTAAGAATTACAAAGGAGGTAAGTACATACTGCATGCTCTCAAATGAGATACATGGAAAGCAAAAGTAACATTTGTATCCAACTTGAAATTATCATTCAGATCTCCAGTTCCTTTGGGCTTTATACGTTTAGCAGCTGAAGATGATATGTTGTAGAAATCCAAGATAATAAAGTTTGTGTAAAATAATTGGTGCTGTTGTTATCATGGTTGATAACACACTCTCTATTATGCACTGAATAATTGTCAATAATAAAATACCAACCATAAGGAATTCAATTCATCAAAATCTGTTTGGATGACAGGTTTCTTCAATTATAATTACTCACAAGGTTTAATTTAAGAAACAATTGTTAGTCATTTCATTACTTGTTTTATTCCTTGTCATTTCATTTGTTAGATTCTTGTAAGGAGCTAAGTTCATTTCTTCAACTGTGTTTTTCGTTTCTATTTGCAGATTTTCTTATCAGGTTCAGAAATGGTGGATTTGCAAATCGAATGTCAGATTTTAAAATCCCCATGGTAATTATAATAGCATTGCTTGTTAAATAAATATTTTCACTAATCTACCCTCAAGTAACCGCAGTAATCTCAGGGCCTCCTGCCCAAATGTCTTTGGGAGAGGTGTGGTGGTGATGTCCTTGGGGGTAGTAACGATGTGGTTAGTTTGGGAGGGGAGTATGAGTGAAGGAGGTGCGTGTGGTTTTCCACCATAACCATGGCAGAGGTATGAACCATTGAAGCCCCAACTAAGCAAACAGTTTGGTCTATTTGTAGCATTTTCCAGAATGTGCTGAGCCTCTTCGAATGAGATGGTGGGTGGGGGGAATAGGTTGTGTTGAAAGTCATGATGTTCAGCCCTAGTGCCTCATGCTGCTACATCCGCATGAAACCTTTATATTGCTGACAATAACTAGATCCATGGGCTGCCTGGTTCAGAGTGTTAATTTCACACCAATTAGTCCCAAATGAAAGGTTGTTATTGTTTAGTGCTGTTTCAGTTTATGGATTAAGGATGCTCAAATTAATTGTATGCACATCTATCCAGTGAAGATCCTAGCATTCCATCATTCTTAGCTGGATTTAAACACAGAATGAGAGATAAACTACAACCCGTGCCACTTTGAGGTCTTATGCTGTAATATATTTTATTTCTAAAGCTAAATAACAACTCTTTTCTGCTGGTGCCTGCCTGGTATAGTTTGATCTGGAATTGAATCGGAGAACTGAAAGAGTGTTGCTACTTAAGGAACTCAAGAACTCTCCAGGTATGTAAAGTTCCCAGTGGGAACTCTAATCCCAGTAATCCCAGTGGGATTCAAAGGAAAGTTACATTATTGTCTATGGCCAGTCACTTTCATTTTGCATCCTGCGATCCCCTGGAATCACATGTTGATGCAAATATGAATAGACATGTGTTTCTTCAACATTGACTGACTTCTTTCCAATTTTCCCAGCACCCTTTTGTTTAGATTTATTTACATTTACTACCTGGTTCTTTTTTTAAAGAATTGTGATTACGTACTCCCATATCATAAAATGTCTCCACTTCCAAATCAGCTATTTCTTTGTTGTATTGCCCATTGCCTTTGGCTGACGAGCTCCTTTTTGCCATATCATCAAAAGTACAATTAATAACTCTGAAATAGAACTAATTGTCATCTGTAGTGGTCCTGCATCATGTCATACTTGTGTCATTTGAAGTTGTGTACTTTATCTGATTTGTATGCCTTTGATTCCGGTTGACCTGTCCATGTTGAGATCCATTTGCAATGTTGCTTTAGCATTGTAGTGAAGTGGATTATGCTTCATGCAAATGGTCAAGTATATGTCTAGAGGTTGGGCCTACTCTGACTGTAAAGGGGAGTGATATGAGACTTTCTGACCAATATTATCTGTGCAAGATCAGGTTGTATTTTTAAGTGTACTCACCTGGACTATGGGATCGTAGGTTCTTATTTTAACTATGCTTCAAATTGGACTGATATAAGGTAGCATACTGTTAAATTAATGGGTTCTGTTTTATACACTGATCTTGTTTCATTTCCAGTGTACCCTCCCATTAACCTCTGCTTTCTCGGCAGATGAATCATACACCCACAGGAAGGAACACGGTATTGCTTTAAAGAAATGGCAAGTCTGATGATGATGACCAAATTCTGACCTCATTCCTGTGGCAAGAGCCCTTCTCTCCATTTGCAGTTCATTCTCCAACAAACAAACCAAACTCTCCATTTGATTAGTCAGTTGGCTGCTGGCCTCTCAATATTCTAATGAGGCAAACACCAAGTCAGCAGGTCTGGCAATATCTGCAGAGACAGAAACAATGTTTCACTTGATAATGTTTGCTCCCAGCATCAGCAATATTTTGCTTTGGCATTAGTATTATCATGAGCCAATTAAAATTGGCAGGGTTTCCAAATCCTTGGCTATGTTGATCTCCCACTATTGGCATGTTTGCCTCTTCTCTACCTCCTAGTTAATGGTGAGGCTAAGACTTCAGTCAGTGACATACTCCATCTATACTTGTTACTTCAGGAAGGCAGCCAACATCATCTAAGACCCCTCCTGTTTTGGTTATAATCTCTTTCAACCTCTGCCATCAGGCAGAAGGTACAAAAGCTTAAACAAATGTACCAACAGAGTCAAGAGCTTCTTTCTTGCTGTTATTAGACTTCTTGATCTCTCTTTGTGGACCTTCTCTGCAGCCATAACATTGTATTCATTGCTATGTTCTATTACTCTAATGCACAGTGTATGTTATGATATGCCTGCATTGCATGCAAATTAAAACGTTTCGCTACCTAAGTACATGTGACAATGAATCAAATCAAATATAGGATACCACCAATTGGTCCCATCTGAGATAATACATTAAATTCCTGAATAAAAGAATGTCTGTTTGTCTTGCTAAGATCTGAATATTGGGGTGACTATGTATGCATTGAGTTTAGTTTAGGGTCTGCTATGTTTTGGATTTTAAGCATTCTGGACAGACTCATGGACTGTGATTTTAGAAGGGTAAAGATATTTGGGTTTGGAATTGTACACTCAGATTTGTGGATCGATTCCGTTTACCTATTATCTGATGCATTGCTAAGTTCTGTTTACTTCTGAAAGAGAAAGCCATTGTGTAGAAACAAAATACCTTAACATGATTGGGGGATTTTAATTTATGTACAAAATAAAGTGGTCTTTGTCTTTGAATAGTGTTGTCAGATTCAGTTGTGACCTGACATTTGATGGACAGGACTGAGATATTTAGCAAAAAAAGAGGAGGAGGAGGTGAATACAATAGTCCTGTGCAAATGGAGACTATGAGCAACATAAATAAAAATCCTGAGGTGAAAAGTAACTACAGGACTCAACAATAAGAACTAATGCTAAAAATAGCAGTATGGAAATAGAAGAAAAGGGCACAAGAAGAACGCTAAGATATAATTGAAAATCAGCATTGGTGACGAATTTGAGAGCTACATGAATTAGAAATCAGAGGAAACCTGTCAGAAACAGAATGTAAAAGTGATAAAGGAAGAGAGGCTGGTTGGAGGCAAGAGTCATCTGAAAGGACATATAAACATCAAAAGATAATTTTCTCACCTGAGGGGAGGCACCACCAGAGAGGAAGAAAGAAGATTTCTCATCTGATTAAATCAGTCCTATTTTGTGAATATTTGTTCATTGACTCATAACTTGTGTATTCATCAAAGAATTTGCACATTAAAAATCATTACATACATCATGGAAAAGTATAGGAAGCAACCTGCATGTCTTTGCATTCTTTGACTTTGGGATCACATTTTCGAAACCACTGGTCTCAGACCTGGCTCATGATATTAAAATGTCTTATTGTTGTAACAAATTTCAAAATCTGTGTTACAACCAAACTAGGAAATAAAAAGGAGTAAAATATAAGTGATTCTTTTTGTTTAATGCTTTTGTGGTGAATTTCAATGGAGGTGAATGTTGGAACACAATCAAATTCCACCACATACCATTTCCTTTTTTACTCGTTAAACTTCTCACAACATGTGGGAAGAAAAATATCAGTGGTTGAGCTCTTAACGATGGATAGCAAAAGAGGCACCTAAGCAATCCTTCAGCGTTGCCATGTTATCAAAGGCCAATAAAATTGGAAAATGCAATGATATCTCTTGCAATTGATCACACTAATTAATTGCATTGTGGTGTCAGTCTTTGAAAATTGGAAGGCTTAATGTTGTAGCCAGGCCATAGAAAGAAAGCTTCATGCAATGCAATTACACTAAAGGCCTAAGCATCCGCTTGATACAAGCAAAAGTCCCGTAAAAGTAGTTTCCAAGCTGTGTATTGCTAAGGACCATGTTAGCATAAATATAGTAACTGAGCCAAATACAAGAAAACTTGAGCCAAAACTATTAATTTATGTTTTTGTCAGATGCATTGCAAGGTGATAGAAATGGAAGTCTCAAAGTATCTCTGGCCTGGTGGTGCAAAACAAATCAATTAACTGGAGATACAGTTGTGCAATTAGGTTTGAGGTCCAGTTTTGCAAAAATAAAGCTTGCTCACTTTTCCACTTTATACATTTTCTGTTAGATATGAGGTAAGTGCTCTTGCTTTGTGTCAGTGAATGAAGATTTAATATAATAGATATATTAAAGCCGTTCCTGAGACAGTTACTGAAACAAGCAGTTGTTCTGGGAACCCATCTCCGGTTGCCTCACTGGGATATTGTATTTATCATCTGTACTGTAATTGGGCATGGATTTAAAGAAACAGATCAAATTAGCAGTTGAAAGCCTTTAATCAGTAAAATTGCAGGTTAGAACTGTCAATGTCAATGAACACTGCCAAAGAAAGTTCGCTATTTTTGAAAATTACTGACTGACAATCTTTTTAATGCGCAAATAGGTACATGAGATTTAGTCATAACACTGGCAAAGTGGCACTTGTTTGGGAATGTGGACCATTAATGCATTTTGTCGTCTTCAACTGGTGTAACGTGGGTTAGTGTAAGTGACTAAAATACACAAAGTGCTCCTTGACCTGTTGAGCAATTCCAACATTTTTTCTGTTTTTATTTAGAATTGGAACCTAGTTCTAGAAGAGCATAATGAACCTACTTACAATGGGGAAAAAATTACTTTGGAAAAGGATTGAACTGAATAAACTGACCTTTCAGTATTTAATAGTTCTGCAGTTTGCCTAGTAGTTTATGATGACAATATGTAAAAGTGAAAGAATGCATCAAAAGGGACTTTTAAAGAAATCAACGTGGGCAAATGTTTTTAACTGCTAAAGGGAGTTGGGGGCACACAATTATGGTAGGTTAAAGCAATGATGTTTGTAAACCCTGAGATGCTCCTATCCACTTGCATATTTGTCCAGGGTAAATCTGTAGGTGAGAGAGAAATCTATTCTGAAGCAGTTGGGTCAGAATTGCAAATAGTTAAGTCAGTTCATTCAGTCTTTAGTGCTGAATTTTGGCTTTACTGGCCAGAGTGTGGATTATTTGATTTGTGTGAAACTACCAAGGCTAGCGAGACACAAACAGCACAGGAACACATTGATTAATGGCTTTCCAGCATATCAGTTTCTTTAAACAGTGAAATTGCTTGCTTATTGGCCTGCCTAAGTGAAAGCCTCATGCTCACGACATTTACTGAGAGTCAGATTTCATAGCCTCACAAGTTATTTCCAACTTTTTGGAAGTTATTTACTGATATTGGACTTAATCAGTTTGATCTGACCTACCCTTTAGTCAACTTAAACTGCAGCACGAGAGTGACTTAGGCAGAAAATAGCCCTTAATTTTGTGAAGCAATCAGAGCAACAGCAATGACACAGTGCCAGGGCCCACAACAGTCGGTGTTGTTCTATAAGACATAAGGGATCAATACTGTCCAGTATTCCATTAAAAGTTATACAGGCAAAGGATCACCTTGCTTGCTTTGATGGAATGGCATTGTCCTGGATTAGGTTTGTTTTTAACAGGAGACTGTTATTGGCAACTGCAGTCTGGAACAAGACCACTTTTCAAGATATCTAGCCTCTATTGTCAGTAACTGTCAGCATCATGCCAGCCCTGAATTCTTCCACCTAGGCGTTGTCATGTAAAAGGTGGGTAAATGTACTCTGACTAACCTTGACCAGTTTGCAGTAATCCTTAACTCCAATATATTAGGTGGTGAGGGACTTAGCACCAGAGTCAGAGGAAGGAGCAACACAACTTTATTTTTTCTTGCTAAAGTGGTCAATAATATTTATCAGACTCTCCCATTGTACTTTAATTAAATTCTATTAAACTCTTCACAGGACTTTTCTGTAAACATTCTCAAATCTACAATATCTACTTGTGGATCCCTAGAAGCACTACAACCTATCCACAGGTTCCAATTGTATTTGAACTGTTTATCTGAAAAAAACTCGTGATACGTGTAAAACAAGGCCTGAAAAGCCTGTTCCACAATCTGATGGTTGGTTGATGTTTCAAGACCTGTAGTCATCTATTTGTGCTTTCCTTTTTGTCTAGGGCTGGTTCTAGCCTTAGGGTCATCTGACCAAGGTGGTCTGCTGGGTCTGGTCAGTCAGCATGCCACGAGATAGTGAGATGGAGATGCTGTGTAATTCACTTTGTAGTTGAAGGTACTGCCTAGAGATGCTGTTGATTATGTAAAATCAGAGAGATCTGAGGCTTCAGCTGCCACTTTTCATCGCCTTCTTCATATCCTTCCCAAAGATTCAGTGGCCTGTGTCCAATGCTAGCATCAAGTGGTGAAAGGAAGATCAAATGAGGTGATTACTTTCACCATACTTGCAGGTCACGGAATCTAGTTGTGGATCTTAAGCTGCAAGTACTGTCCTTGTCATCCTGTGCCTCTGGCCTCCTACTGAGCTGAGTGTGACCAAGTCTGTGTAGCATTCTTCTGAACCAAGTTCACCGAAGGTATAAATAATAGCTTGTTTTGAAACAATATGGCCATTTTCATCTGACCACAATTTTCCAGTTGTTGGACTTTGGCTCAATCTACAAACTTACTTTCTTCTATGTGTGAGCCAAGTCCTGTGTGTTCTTTTAAATGAAGCAATAGGAGAAGATATTCGGTCTCACACTCTTAATTTATTTTACACAGTAAGTGAACAAAGCATTCAGAGCTCTGGGTCTAAACCTCTTGGTCCCTGACAAACTACAAAAGTGTGCCAGTTCAAAAAGAAAGACCTCGTTTTGTCCCTGCCCCAGTCTTTTATACAATAAAAAACGTCATATAAACACTGAGGTAGAATTATCTTCTGATTGGGTGTTAGTCTGATTCCATTCCCCGCCTTCTTGCATTCCTAGCTGTCCGACCCCACGTGACCTTCTTTTGCCCGCAAAATGGGGCATCACGTGGCCTCCTCGACCCACTTCCGAGGCGCGAAACGGGACGTCACGTGATCGCCCGCCCTCTTCCGGGGCGCTAAACGGGATGTCACGTGATCGCCCACCCTCTTCCGGGTGCGAGACGGGACGCCATGTGACCGCCCCGCACTCTTCCGGGTGCAAGACGGGGACGTCACGTGGCCACGCCCCCTGCTTGGGTTACAGAGTCACCACAGGGTTTTGAGTGCTGAATCCATCCAGAGTCACAGCCAGCCTTCTGTTTTTAAAGTAAGGAATATATTTACAAGTCCCCCTTTTGGTCTCATGAAAATGAGACCAACCAACCAGTTCTATACATCATATTCGCTCTCTGATGCATAGTCCTCCCTCCTTGCTAAAGCCATGGTTTCCGTCTCCATCTGTGACATCTGGTAAGGCGGGGGAGCCTTCCCTTCAATTGCTGTAATAATTACCCTGTTTAACAAAGATCTAATACAGGGAATACAACAACATCCGCACAACACTAACACAATAATCATACCTCCGAGGGACATAAACACAGAGGCAATTAATCCCTTCCATTTCCCAAACCATGAATCGAACAGTCCTCCTAGAGGATTGTAAATACCCGAGTGTTCATGCATTTCTTCAGACAAAATTCTTAGTCCTTCCAAGGCTCTGGTGACCGAACCATCAGGTGCCGTATTGTTGGGGATGAACATACAACATTGATCTCCAAACATAGAGCACACTCCCCCCTTTTCTGCTAGCAACATATCTAAGGCCATTCTATTTTGAACTGTCATCAATGAGGTTGCTGCCAATTGTTCAGAAAGTCCCACCACCGCATCTCTAGTTCTATTGGCGAGCCTAAGTAATGTACATAATTAATTCGGTCAACCTTTTTATTTGGCGTAACTGGGAATAAAACCCCGATAATTGGGAGATTCTCAAACCCTGCTGCTATCTGGTCTGCTAATTTATATTCATCAGGTACACCACGGGGAACACCTATTGCATCTATGTAAGTGGTTGAGCCAGATGTAACATCAAACAAATCCCTACGAATTCGTGTATACGGATTTATTCCCTGTCGTCGTTCTCCCAAAAGGAATAAGGGTACCCCTAAACTAACCATTGCACAGGTTCCAGACCAATCTGGAGGTAGACTAACATGCAATGTTCTATCTCCACAGTACCAAAAAAGATCAGCTCTGGCCCAAACCATTGTGCTAGCGTTCTGCCAGCCAGTTACATTAATTGTGTCCTGACGCCAGTCAGCGGGCATGTCTCCCAAGGCAATATTTGACTTTCGAGCAAAACAAGTGTAATTGTTGGCTCTTGGTGTAAACACTGGAGGCAACACAGAATTCTTTACAGGTGGGAAAATAGCACTTAATGTGGTACAATTTGGAGGGTCCGCCTGCATAGTGAGGGCCATCATACAATGAAATCCGATTGGGTCTATGTTAGGGAACAATGGGGCCGGAGTAGTAAATAGAGTTGGCCTTGCCGAAGAACACGCGACGCAATTACTCATATTCATTGAGGTTGCAGTCGCTATCATCCAGTCCAGCCATAAGTTCTTGTCCCCATACCCGGTAGCCAATTTAATAATGTCCCTTCTCGTAAGGTTGTTGTGGTCTATTACCACAACTCCTGAACTTGATTCTACCTCCATACTTGTGCTTTCAGTTTGTGGCTGGCTCATAGGAGGGTCCACTAAGGTTACCTTTAATAATCCCATATTATCCACTCCAGATTGATCTACACCTATTACAAGATAAAAGCTTCTGTCATCACTCTCACAGTAACTCTGTACCTCCTTTGGACTAGGATTAATATCAAATTTTGTCAGAGTTAACAAAAGTGGATTTTTTAACTCTGAAGAATGATCAAGTTGCCCCTTTGTCAGGCTCATATGGTCTCGAATGTTCCATCTATTATCCAAGGGTGACGACCTCTTGGGGGTCCATTGTACCCCAGTCCATGTTAATACATTATCCCACGACGGGCATGGGTCATAGTAAATAGCATAAAAACAAAGATATACATCATACTCCCTCCAGCTCCCTATATCTTTGCCACAATCAATTACTTCGCATAAATCAAACTGATATGTTGTACCATGATTTCTATCGTGTCTGATGTGTACCTGGCTCCTCGTCCCCCTTAAACATTTATCCGCCTCCTGTCCTACTACTCTTTTGTTCTTGGAACTTCCTCCCTCGCCTGTGTGTTTGTCCCTCGTGGTTAATACTCCTATTAACAGCAGCATAACACTCATACATAAGACAATAGCAAAGACTCTCAATCTCCATGGCCTAAGGTAATGTGGGCTGCTTACAGAGATAAACATTATACCCTTTACACAGCTTTGCTTAGAAATCTTGAGAACCTCTCCCCCTTTTTCCAAAACCTTCTTCGTACAAACATTAAACATTTAGGACCCTTCTACTCGTTTTTTGTTCTTATTTGTTCTAAAGTTCTTGTTGGCGGTTCCGTGGCTGCACACTGGCTCCAATGGTACCAGCTTTCTCCTTTCCCCTGTAATCTGACCGCATGAGATGTCCTCTCCACCACCTTATAAGGTCCTGTCCACCTCGGCTCCGACCACTTCCGTTTGATCACCTTCAACAGGACCCAGTCTGTAGTAGATGGCGCCTGGCTCTGTAGTTCCCCCTTTTCCGGTCCAACCTGTTTGGAGAAAGCTGACACCAAAGCTGTTAGTTGGTCATAGTAAGGTTTGAACCTTAGAGAGGCTCCTCCTCCCTCTAACATCTGTATTCCAGCTCCTGGTCCCGGGAACTGCTGCCCTGTTGTCAGCTCATACGGGGTGAACCCTGTAATAGAGTTTACTGAGCTTCTAATGGACATTAAAGCTAAGGGTAGGGCATCCACCCAGCTTAAATTTGTTTGTGCACACACTTTTCCTATTTTTCCTTTTATGGACTGATTCATTCTTTCCACTTTTCCCTGTGACTGAGGATGGTACACTGTTCCAAACGCATGTTTCAGTCCTAAAGCTGCTTCAACTTCTTGCAGGTCTTTATTCTTGAAGTGTGTGCCATTATCTGACCTGACTTTCTTTGGAAACCCATGCGTTGGAATATATTGGTTTATCAAGAATTTGATCACTGTCTTTGCATCTTCCTTTTTCGCAGGTATTGCTTCTGGCCAACCAGTGTATGCATCCACTGCTACCAGAAGGTACCGATATCCGTTTACTCTCTCTATCATGTCAGTGTAGTCAATCACTATTTCCTGACCTGGCATTCTTGGAAGAGGGAATTTTCCCTCGTGTGGTTTCACTGTTGCTCTCACGTTATATTCTGTACACGTTCTACATTCCCTGATATAATTTTCAATCATCGCTGGCAAGAACGGATGCCACCAATGTGTCAGATACCTCTGCATCTGTGTTTTTCCACAATGTGTGAGCCCATGTGCCTCCTGAAGCATAGAAGCTATCAAACCTGGGGGTAGCACTGGTCTACCATCCGGTGACCTCCAAATCCCTTCTGACTCTGTGGCCCCTCTCTCTCTCCATACTGTCAGTTCATGAGGAGAGGCTTTCTGCTGCTCTTTTATTAACACATTCGCATCGCAAGCGGGCAGCAGGTCATACACTGTTCTCTCTGTTTGCATCATTATATACTGTGGTGTATACCCTGCTGCTTTCTTTGCTGCTGAGTCTGCTTCCTGATTGCCCTTCGCTACTACTGTATCTGCTTTATCATGTCCTCTACACTTGACCACTGCCACTTCTGCAGGTTTCATCAGGGCCTCCGCTAATCTTTTCATATCTTTTTCATGTTTAATTGGGGTTTTTGCTGCTGTTAAGTATCCTGCTCTGATCCATTGACTAAGTTCTACCTGTATAGCCCCTGCCACATATGCAGAGTCGGTATAGATATTTACTCTTTTTCCCTCTGACCATTCTAACGCAGCTATCATTGCCTGTGGTTCAGCCAACTGAGCTGATTCTTTATCTGTCACCTTTCCTGTCAACACTTCCTCAAATCCCTCACTTGTCTGTCGCACCACTGCATAAGCTGCTTTAAGTCCTTCAGTTGGATGTCTGTAACAGCAACCATCTGTGAACAGCACTTCTTCTGGGTCTACTAATGGAATTGCCTGTAAATCTGCCCTTACTTTGGTATCTCTCTGTACCCTTTCCTCACAGATGTGTGGCTCTCCTTCTCCCATATTATCAGCCATGTTAATTCCTTCATGTGTAAAAATTATACGTGGTGCATTCAAGATTTTCTCTAACCTAGTTTGCCGCAATGACGTCATTGTAAAAGCTGTTGAGTTCACATAGGCCACTATACTATGTGTCGTCAGTACTGTTAATGAATGGCCCATGACTATATGTGCTACCTTTTGGAGAATTTTTGCTACCCCTGTTGCATGTCTTGTACATGGCGGATGTCTGTCCTCCACTGGGTCAAGAGTAACACTTACGTACATCAACACCTGCCTGCCTCCCCCTTTTTTCTGAAAAAGAACACCATTTATTGTGTGTAATTTTTCAGAAATATCGAGGAAAAATGGCTCTTTGTAATCTGGGACCGCTAAATCAGCAGCCCGCGTTAAAGCCTGTTTAAGAGATATGAAACTTTTGTCTGCCTCCGTAGTCCACTGCAAATGGGCCGACAAATTTCTCATACCTTGCTCATTTACCATGGCCCTTAAAGGGAAAGTGAGCTCCCCATATGATGCAATAAATTGTCTACTATATCCTGCCAACCCAAGAAATGAGAGCATATCTTTTACAGTGACTGGTTTGGTATGATGCAGAATGGAGGATCTATGGGACAGAGACACACCTGTTCCCTTAGCAGAAATAATTCTACCCAGAAAAGACACCATTTGTCTGCAGCATTGCAATTTAACCCGTGAAACTTTGAAACCGACACTATACAGGTGAAACAGCAACGACTTTGTGGCTTCCAAACAAGAAACATGATCGGGTGCTGCCAAAAGAATGTCATCCACATACTGGATCAATACCACCCCCTTTGGGAGCGTCAGATCCTTCAGCTGCTGTTTCAGTACCTGATTAAACACCCCAGGCAACAAAATAAACCCTTGAGGGACCCTTGTATAACGTAATTGTTGGCCTTTATAGGTAAATGAAAAAATGTCCCTCAAATGATCAGCTAAGGGCAAACAAAAGAACGCGTTGGCGAGGTCAATGCACGAGAACCACTTATGGTCAGGGGTCAGCACAGACATTGCAGTGTAGGGGTTTGGAACTGGAACTGTTGGAGTAGAAACGACACTATTAATCTGTCGAAGATCATGCGCCATCCTATATCTGCCTGTATTCTGCTTCTCTACAGGTAAGATAGGAGTGTTGCAAGCTGACCGGGAGGGTTCTAGCACCCCTGCTGCTAACAATCCTTCAATTGTGTCGGCAATGCCGGCTTCAGCCTCTAGTTTGTGTGAATATTGTCTCTGCCAAATCGGAGTGTGGTCTATTAAATCGAATGTGATCGGTGTGACGTGTTTGCAGTACCCAACGTCCGTTGAACTTGCTGACCACAAGATATCTGGTAGAGAGTCAAGCATCGCCGCAGCCTGTGGATGGTCTGTTTTCTCCCTACCATGAAACCGTTCAATCTGCCTATGTTCCAGCAATACCTTGTCAGTTGTCCTGCACATAATTCTATAGGCTTCCTCCGATGGTGAATATTGTAAACCGGGTAACTGAGTCCACACCCAGTCCGTTAACACCGTCAAGCGTTTGGACATAGGTCCCAGATCCTTGGCCTGATGTTCAGCATGCATGGCCAATGTGACATGAGGTATAGCTTCTTCAGACATCTCATACCATTCCAATTGTTCTGCAGTTAATTCAACCACACCTGCCACACCTTCGTTTCCAAGCAGAATGCAACTGGAAGAAATATCCCATTGAGTCCCTTCTAAGAGCTGATAGAATGCATGCTGATAGATTTCATTATCATCTCTATCATAATATAAAGTAACATGAAGGGGATCTGCAGGAGGAGCATAGGGATGCAACATCTGAACCCAGGGTCGCCATTGACTGTATAAAGACTGTATGCCGTTGTTTTGCCTGTTTTCGGGTTCGAGAAGTCCCCAGTATATATCTGCCCACTGCCCTTCTGCCATTGGTGATGTGTCCGGTGATAACATCATTTGGGATCCAGAGTGAATCATTGTCTTAGAACAGTTGACGGAATGGCCATTTGGAAAGGTCACCACCAGTCCGTCTGGTCCGCACAAAACCGAAACCCCGCATCTCACCAGCAAGTCACGTCCCATCAAATTCACGGGGCATGCAGGTGATGAAATATACTGATGACGAAAGGTCTGTCCGGCCACTGATGTGATCAGTGGCGATGTCAAAGGCAGATTTTCTGGTTTACCCGAGAACCCTACTAACTGGACGCTAGAGGATGACATACTTGACCGAGGTATATCACAAGTGATGGTAGAAAATCTTGCACCGGTGTCAACCAAAAAAGACAGATTCTTGTCCATTACCCTCATTTGCATATAGGGGTCTGCCAACCCCACATGCCCCTGGGTTCTCGGGCCCCGTCAATATTCATACCCCTGCCCTTCCAGCATAGTTTGGGGGTACTGTCCTTTCACCGGGGCTGCAGATGCATTTGGGACTTGATAAGGCTGAACAGCCTGTGGAAGAGGAGGCTGACTTGCATGGAGATACCGTCCTCGGATCAATCCCTGGCCTCCCTGGGTTCCCCAGAACATGGGACAATCCCTTCTCCAATGCCCGGGTTGGCCACATTCAAAACAGGTGTTAAGTGGCTGACCTCTAAATCCTCCGTGGCCCCTTCCTCTACCACGCATTCCTCCCGGTACACCTATTGGTCTGCCCCCAGATTGGGGGTAGGGTGGCATCCAATCAGGTGTTGGATCTAAACTTGGCGGATTGTTTTGTGGCAACGGCCGCTGAACCATCTGATTAGTCGTCTTTTGGGAGGCCTTCTTTGTATCATTAGCCTTCCTTCCAGCCTCATCGAGCTGT
This sequence comes from Chiloscyllium plagiosum, assembly GCF_037043375.1. Lineage (NCBI taxonomy): Eukaryota > Metazoa > Chordata > Chondrichthyes > Orectolobiformes > Hemiscylliidae > Chiloscyllium > Chiloscyllium plagiosum. Next base: position 39,150,867 of record NW_028270144.1, read on the forward strand.
AACTTCAGCAACTGCGCTTTAGCTGACTCATTACTCTGTTTATTCTCATCCTGTTTTGTCCTGTAACGTTTCATGTGATGCGTCAAATGTTTTTCCCACTGTTCTGTAGTACAACCTGGGATGTCAGGATTACTCTCCATTGCCTCTTTTACTTCCTTTGGCATCCCTGTCATGATGGCATTCCTAAATAACGTAGTCTGTAGCTGACCTGACCCTGGATGGCTCCCCGCAGTATCTGCCCACGTGTCCTTACACCTAGCCAAAAAGACAGACATATCCTCACCCTCCTTCATTGTGAAGGTGAGTGAGTGCATCGCTCCCGGTGGAATCGGAAACCTATCCCTCATTGCCCTTCCCACACAGGTGGCATGCTGCACAAACGGTTCCGAATCAGGTATTAAGGTGGTCCCTGCAGACGCTTCAATCCGCTGTATTTCCCACATATTCAATTGCTTACCCAGCACCGCTCTCCAATCGCCCATGGCTAACTTGTACCCTAGTGTATATCGAGAAAACTTTACCATCCAGGGCCCACCCCCCCTCCATGGGTGGGGGCATTTTATCCAGGATACAGTTCATATCAGTAAATGTAAAAGGCTGATAGACATTCCCCAGATAAGAGCCTCTGTAAATTAACGGCATTTGGTGGTGCTGATACTTTATAGGTTATCGTAATGTGTCTCTTTGACGCAAGTCGTAACTCAGTTCAGGGAGGGGCTTCAGTGGAGGGCCATGTTCAGTATGCATTGTGAGTGAGCCTTTCAAGGTGACCGGGTAGGTGTTTGGATCATTGTCTGTCAGGGATTCTTCGTCCTCAATATCTATACTACTTTTGGACTCCTCCTCATCCAATTTCTCTCTATCCTGTTCTTCCCTCAAGTCTCTCCTCCTTCTGTCTGAGAACCCATCATCCAATAACTGACCTGAATCATGTAATCTTCCCCTCTTTTCATTCTCAGCACTACATGGTGTTGAATGAGCATCTGGCTCCTGCACTGCAAAACATCTCCCCTGTTTTAGCTGTTCTTTATTCCTACTGTGCATCATTGTCACCCTATTTGCTTCCTCTGCTTCCTTAACCCTCTGATCAACTTTTAGATTAGATTACTTAGATTACTTACAGTGTGGAAACAGGCCCTTCGGCCCAACAAGTCCACACCGACCCGCCGAAGCGCAACCCACCCATACCCCTACATCTACCCCTTTAACCTAACACTACGGGCAATTTAGCATGGCCAATTCACCTGACCCGCACATCTTTGGACTGTGGGAGGAAACCGGAGCACCCGGAGGAAACCCACGCAGACACGGGGAGAATGTGCAAACTCCACACAGTCAGTCGCCTGAGTCGGGAATTGAACCCGGGTCTACAGGCGCTGTGAGGCAGCAGTGCTAACCACTGGGCCACCGTGCCGCCCACCATCTAATGTTAATTTTTCTACTTTTCTAATGCTTTCTTCTACAGCCTCCGCCAGTCTCTGTTTTACTACATTGTACTCTCTTGTTCCTACTTCTCGCATGTCTAACACCCCTTCTTGAACATACATAAGTGGCATTTGTATTACAGGATATGGAGGCGGTGATTGTACCACAGGCAATTTAGGATATAATGGCGCAGATGGTCCTGCCTTTCCTATCTCCTTTGTCAAATCTGTTGTGAAGGTACCACCTACTCCCTTTTGTAATGTTTCTACCGCCATACAGGCTAACGTCATGTTGTGCAGATGAATCCTCCTCTCTTCTTTCTCCCCGCCTTCTTTTGTCCACTTTCTTCTAACTAATATTGACCCTTTCTTTCCCTTCATGTGCTCTTCTACTTCTAATTTAGCTTGCTCTTCTGCTTTTTCTAAAAACAGTGACAATTTCTTCTTCTCCTCATCTTTAGGGACTTTGCCTTGTTTCTGTAATTCCTCCCAAATCTTATCATATTTCTCCATCATTGTTTTTTGTTTATTCTTTGCAAGCCCACTGACTAACTGACTTCTGGCTTTACCCCACTGCTGCTTTATGGGCAACATTAAATCGGAAGAACATCCTCCATATTCTTCACACTCTTTATCAAACTCCCCTTCCATTTTATGTATTTTTATTTTAATCCTCCCGTCCAGTAGTCAGTTAGTTTAGATATAAATATCACCAAACAACCAACCCAATCAAAGACAAAGCCGGTGGCTGGTCAGTTTGGATGAAATACACCCAAGCAACTGACCCTTTCAGCGAGATTTATCAGCAGTTTCGTTGTCACCGTTAGGTTTCCACTACCAACTCTCTCTCACTGAAACACCACCGTCTTGGTCTTCAAAACGCTACTGGCTTTTCTTCCACCCTCCATACATTCCCCAATATAATTTCTAAAACTTACAAAACATCAATCATACATCAAAATTTGTGAGCGTTACTTTTATGAAATCCTACTCAATGGACTTTAAACCTCCTCACATTTACATACCTTGCTGCTTTTATGGGGACTCTAACCCCAAAGGACTTTAAACCCGTACGTACCTTGCTGCTTTTATGGGGACTCTAACCCCAAGGGACTTTAAACCCGTACGTACCTTGCTGCTTTTATGGGGACTCTAACCCCAAGGGACTTTAAACCCATACGTACCTTATCAATGCTTTGTCCACTTACTATTACTCGGACACTTGCAGTATAATGACAACAATCAATTTAGTATCTCCAATTGCAGAATTTTGATATAAACAGGCGTCTGCTCACCTTTTTTTATGCGGCGCCGCTTGTTGTTGTCATCAAACGTCAGTCGTCCGTTGTTTCTATTTTTCTCTCTTTCCGTCACTTCTCCGTCTTCATCACGTCGGGGTCACCAAATTGTTGGACTTTGGCTCAATCTACAACTTACTTTCTTCTATGTGTGAGCCAAGTCCTGCGTGTTCTTTTAAATGAAGCAATAGGAGAAGATATTCGGTCTCACACTCTTAATTTATTTTACACAATAAGTGAACAAAGCATTCAGAGCTCTGGGTCTAAACCTCTTGGTCCCTGACAAACTACAAAAGTGTGCCAGTTCAAAAAGAAAGACCTTGTTTTGTCCCTGCCCCAGTCTTTTATACAATAAAAAACGTCATATAAACACTGAGGTAGAATTATCTTCTGATTGGGTGTTAGTCTGATTCCATTCCCCGCCTTCTTGCATTCCTAGCTGTCCGACCCCACGTGACCTTCTTTTGCCCGCAAAATGGGGCATCACGTGGCCTCCTCGACCCACTTCCGAGGCGCGAAACGGGACGTCACGTGATCGCCCGCCCTCTTCCGGGGCGCGAAACGGGACGTCACGTGACCGCCCCGCGCTCTTCCGGGGCGCGAAACGGGACGCCACGTGGCCGCTCCGCACTCTTCCGAGTGCAAGACGGGGACGTCACGTGGCCACGCCCCTTGCTTGGGTTACAGAGTCACCACAGGGTTTTGAGTGCTGAATCCATCCAGAGTCACAGCCAGCCTTCTGTTTTTAAAGTAAGGAATATATTTACACAGTCAAGATTAGAGTGGAGCAGAAAGCCCTTTCCTGATGAAGGGCTTTTACCTGAAACATCTATTTTTTTGCTCCTCGCATGCCTGCCTGACCTGCTGTGTGTTTCCAGCACTGCTCTAGTCTTGACTCTAATCTCCAGCATCGGCAGTACCCACCTCCACACAGTTCCAGACATGTCTGGTTTCAATTGGAAGTTGAATACCCAAGGCTTAGCTGCATGCATACTGTCTGTTCAAGCCCTGCAGTTTAATAGCAGAGTCTGGCTAGGTTTAAATTTGGCTTCCACATTGCAAGGTTTTTGTCTATATGTCCACTTTCTTGTAACAATCCTGAGGGTTATGGGTTACCTGATCACACTCCCTCCTGCTAATTTAGTGAGCATCTAACAGCTTGGATCACAACATTATCCAAGCTTTTGCATGGAAATCGACCAGTTTACAAGCAAAGCATCCAAATACCTAACACTAACCTCCACTCTTTTACAATGATACTGTGAATAAAATGGCAAAGAAAAAAAAAACATTCATTTGTCAGAATGTGTGGTAAGATAGAATCTGTACAGCAGTGGTGATCAAATTACTGACAAGTGCCCAGGAAATTCTGCATGATACATTACTGTACCTGATGTTGGCAGAACACTGCTTTCTACTTGTGTGTGCTCAGCATCATTTCTACATTCAGAATCTTAAAAACCTTAACTGCTGGGATGATTATATATATTAAAGCAAATTGAATGAGAAAAGCAGTGAGGTACGATCGGAGGCAAACCAGAGGGTGAATTTATACATTGGTTTCACAATTCCAAAAGTCTTCCCACCAATTGTTGACTTCAACTTCTTTAATATTCTCTTGTACTTGCTCTGTCTGTTGCACTACAGTAGCAAAGATTTTGTTTGCCAATTGTATCCAGACCTTTCGAAATCTTTCTGGATTGGAGTGCAACACCAGCGATCTATTTTTCCAAATTCTCTCCTAAAGTCTGTCAGAGTTCATCACTGATAGTAACAAAGGTTTGACTTCTATGTATTTTTGAGTTCAGTAAGACCTATCCTGGCTGTTACATGGGGCCTAATGCAGAATGTGGTATTGTGGATGTCACAAGTAAAGATTCTGTATTGATAATGTTTTAGGGATGTTGTGATGCAGTTAACAGCTATTTGCAATATTGGAGTGTCTCTTCCCACAGAATTAGTGCTGTAGTTGCGTGTCACTGATCCAAGATAGAACCTGTCCCTAAATAGTTTGATCAAAGTTCTCCCCCAACTATTCCATTGCATAGCATTCATGGGCAGTGGATAATGTTCAATTCTGTTGCCTGATGTTGTGATCTATTTTTCTTTGGATGATCTCATTTATTGAGTGGATGTGCCCTTCTAGTACCATGTACCAAGTGTTGGCTAGCCTGACTCTCCTCTCATTTCCTTTTGGTATCTTGCCAACTGTTTTGATTTTGTCCAAGGACTTTTTGTTCAGTTTAAAATCCTGAGCTTATTATCAAACTTAACCAAATCAAGGGTATTGACTATGAGCTGTCCTGCTCCATAAGATGTTTATAAATGATTAATTATGTTTCTTTTGCTGTGTCCTGCTGGCATAGGCCTTGCCCATATCAATTCCTGTTCTTTTGTCCCAATAACGATCCATACTAAATGTAAGTACAGCTCATGTGCAATGTGACATGTACAAATTCATGGTGTTAGTCATACAAAAGTTTGCTTTTATGTGATCCATTTTTATGCTTCTGGGGTAGTTCTTGGCCAAGCGTAAAGAAGTGCGCTTATGGCTGATTTTGGTCTGATCCTTGTTTCATATACAAAGGATATACTGTCTATGGTTCCTGGGACACCTTTTGACCTGACTGCAATCCTTTTTCTGGATCCATTGCCAAACATCTCATGCAACCACTGGTGGAGAATCCCCATCAATTACCTGTGGGTTCAATAATTGTACAACAATACCCTGAACTCTTATTTACTCTCCTAGACACTGCTCACTGACTGTGTCACATCGATACTTCATAGTGTTGTCCGGATGGACCTACAGAATACCATCATGGCACACAGCCGCTGTGTCAGGAAAGACCCACACGTAGACCAGGTAATTCTTTTCTGGTTCGACTGGTCACCTGAAAATGATTTGAAGAATAACCAGAAGGGTTGTCTACAGCATGCCACTCAAATCCTGAAGGTAGCATCTATTACTATCTTTCTTTATACCAATGGATTACCATGATACAGCATTCCCATTCATGGAGATATACTGATATACAGTTGACCCATACTACTTGATCTAATATTTTGCCCCACTAATTTAATTATGTTCTTCAAGAATTGGTTCCTCCCAAAACCCCTTTCTATTAAATAATCACTAATTCTGATCAGGTACTAATTTCTCCTGACCAGTCCTTCAAGGATTTAACCCAGATGTTGGGGTTGGACTAGGTTGGTGTGTGGACAAGTGTTTTTTTGAGGAAAAATGGTGTTAAATCCATAGGCACCAGAATGGTGAGAATGATGAAAAGTGTCTGAGATTTTTAAAATTCACTGAATCCCACAGACATGGGACTGTTTATAACCTCTCAACACAGTCTGCAGAGGTTTACAGACTTCATAAGCGTTCATAGTTATGATGGTGGCCAATTATACTGTACCATGATGTGGCTTGCTGATAATCGATACCGATCACACTTGGGTAATATGGTGGCAGGCTGTGAGAGCAGGTGCACATGTATTTCAGTACCATGATAGTGTCAGTGGCTAGATTGAGCTCACTGTGCCCATATGTATGTTGAGGGAGGCCCCCGGTCTAAGTGGGAGGACTCTTGACTTGTTTCTTCACAATTTCTTGGCTGGAGTGCTGCAGTGAGTGCCTCAGTAAAGAGACTGTGTTTCTTTTACTGCCTCTGGGCTAGAGCACTGCGCTGGATGCTTCCTCTGGTAGACTACATTCATCCACTTTCATGTCAGGGCTGTTGCCTGAGACGTTACTCACATGGCTGGGGCCAGCTGTGAGTTAGGTCCTGAGGTCTATCCCTCAAAGAACAGTGTTCAGGGTCAGGTCTGGATCAGTGATTGGGACTTGCCTGGGATCAGGATCAGAGACTTGCATTGGATTAGCAGGCACCACAAGAGTAGGATCGGGATATTCTTCCAATCCCTTAAAACAGATGGAACTGGTTGCTATTGCTTTGGATTTTGTATGCTGTTAATTGGTTCACATGATACCATCCAGTCTTCCCAGGGTCCAGTAAAATGTAATACACTGGGCTTGCCTTGTCCACAACAGAATGGAGATCTGGATACCTGAGGGGCAGGAATGTTGCTGGCTGAATACTTTGTATTCCACTGGGTTCACTTTCCCATTAAATAGTTGCTCCTTTGTGTGCAGCCTATACCTTGTTGAGTAGGGTTTTAGTTTTCTTGTGGCTAATGGCTTTGACCTTCAGCTCTAACAAGTCTGGTCCTGGTGAAGGTTCTGTACCTGTGTTAAGAAGATGTGGGTGTACTATACCTTTGAGAGTAAAAGTTAGCAATGACAGCACTGAGTGTTCTCAATAAAACTCAATGTAATGTACTCCAGCTACTGGGGTAGCTGTTTGCTTGAAAACAACAAAAAACAGATTCGAATTAGGCCAATCAGTTTAAATTAGACCCTGAAAACTACCAAATTCCAATCAAGTTTGAATTGAGTATATCAACAATCTTAAAAGCCAATGACACAATCCGGTGCTTTGCTTTGAGGTATAAGACCGGGGAAATTGATCATTTAGGCGACCTGCCACCAGACCAACAGCTGTTGACTGCTGGTCAGAACTCCAAGAGATATTTGTCTAGTGAAGGAGTTTGCACAGAGAAAAACCTCAACATTGACCTAACAAATCTACCAACTAAGATAGAGAAGATTTGGCTGCTGTCTGGTTTTAAAATTTGAATCTTCTGTAATACTTAATTGGGAGTTTTATTGGACTAGTATTATAGAAGGGAAGGTAAAAGATAGGTTAGAGGAAGGAATTGTAAACAGTCACTAGTTAATTATTCTGTTATACTTTGAGAAATAAAGTTGCTAGTTTTTACTTTAAATAGTCCTTGGCGACTCAAATTTTACAGATTACTGCATGGGATAAATCTTTTCTCTGTTGCTGGTTTTAAATTAAGCAGGAAGGTTTACTCCTTGTCGTAAAAACTTCTCATGGGTCCAATCATTAAGTCATAAGTTAGAGACATTAGGGACATTTAAGCGACTGTGGGACAAGCACATGGATGGCAGTAAATTGGTTGTGTAGGTTAGATTGATCTTAGATTAATGTAAATGTTCAGCACAACATAGTGGGCTGAAGGGCTGTACTGTTCTATCTTTCTAAGTTCTATTATTAGTGAATAGAAAATTGAAACATATGTTCAGCTGGAAGGGTGGGTTCCATTAGGATTGTGAGGAGAAAGGTCAAGACTATGTTCTAGGTTGAGTTATAGTCATAGAGAGGTACAGCATGGCAACAGACCTTTCTATCCAACTCATTCATGCTGACCAGATATCCTAACCTAATATAGTTCCATTTGACAGCATTTGGCCCATATCCTGCTAAACCTCTACATCTACCCATCCAAATGACTTTTTAAATGTTGTAATTGTACCAGCCTCCTCCACTTCCTCTGGCAGCTCATTCCATAAATGCACCACCCTCTGCATGAAAAAGTTCCCCCTTTGCTCCATTTTAATCTTTCCCCTCTCACCCTAAACGTATGCCCTCTAGTTCTGGACTCCTCCCACCCCAACCTTGTCAATTTACTCTGACTATGCCCCTCACGGTTGTAAAAACCTCCTATAAGGTCAGCACTCAATCTCTGTTCCAGGGAAAACAGCACCATCCTATTCAGCCTTGCCCTGTAGCTCAAACACTCCAACCTGGCAACAACCTTGTAAATCTTTTCTGAACACTTTCAAGTTTCAACCACATCGTTCCTATAGCAGGGGGAATTAGAATTGCATACAATATTCCAAAAATGGCCGAAGCAATGTCCTGTACAGCGCCAACATGACGTCCCAATTCCTGTACTCCATGCTCTCACCAATAAAGAAAAGCATATCAAACACCTGGGCGGCACGGTGGCACAGTGGTTAGCACTGCTGCCTCACAGCGCCAGAGACCCGGGTTCAATTCCCGCCTCAGGCGACTGACTGTCTGGAGTTTGCACATTCTCCCCGTGTCTGCGTGGGTTTCCTCTGGGTACTCCGGTTTCCTCCCACAGTCCAAAAATGTGCAGGTCAGGTGAATTGGCCGTGCTAAATTGCCCGTAGTGTTAGGTGCAGGGGTAAATGTAGGGGAATGGGTCTGGGTGGGTTGCACTTCGGCGGGTCGGTGTGGACTTGTTGGGCCGAAGGGCCTGTTTCCACACTGTAAAGTAATCTAATCTAATCTAAAACCACTTTCATCATTTTATCTACCTGCGACTCCACTTTCAAGAAATTGTGAACCTGTACTCCAAGGTCTCTTTGTTCGCAACACTCCCCAGGACCTTGCCATTAAGTGTATAAGTCTTGCTAAGATTTGCTTTTCCAAAATGCAGCACCTTCCAATTACCTAAATTAAACTCCATCTGCCACTCCTCAACCCATTGGCCCATCTCATCAAGATCCCGTTGTACTCAGACGTAACTTTTGCTGTCCACTACACCTCCAATTTGGTGTCATCTGCAAAATTACTAACACTTCCTCCTATATTCACATTCAAATCATTTATATAAATGATAAAATACAGTGGTCCCAGCACACCACTGGTCACGGGCCTCCAGTCTGAAAAGCAACCGTCCACCACCACCCTCTGTTTTCCACCTTTGAGCCAGTTCTGTATCCAAATAGTTAGTTCTCCCTATATTCCATGAGATCCAACTTGCTAACCAGTCTACCATGAGGAACCTTTTTATCGAATGTCTTACTGAAGTCCACATAGATCATGTCCATAGCTCTGCCTCATTAATCCTCTTATTCACTTCTTCAAAGAACTTGATTAAGTTAGTGAGACATGGTTTCCCATGTACAAAGCCATGTTTACTATCCCTAATCAGTTCTTGCCTTTCCAAATATGTAAAAACTGTCCTTTAGGATTACCTCCGATAACTTGCCCACCATTGATATCAGGCTCACCAGTCTATAGTTCCCTGACGTTTCCTTAACATTTTTCTTTACTGACACTGTGTTAGTCAAACTCGTCATCTTCACCTCACCTGTGATTATCAATGATCCAAATATCTCCGCAATGGACTCGTCAATCACTTCCCTAGCTTCACACAGAATTCTAGGGTACACCTGATCATTATTTTGCTGGATGACCTTTCTCAATCTCCTTTGAGGATGTAGTTTATTCACTCTCCATCCCGCTGGATTGAGGATGTTAGTCAATGTGAAACCTTTTACCTGATATCAAATTCATCACCACTTGTGTTACTTGGGCTGTGAAGTGGGCACCTGATCATCGTGAGATTGATAAATTAGCTGGTTTTAGTCTTGGATTGGTACTGTGTAACATGCATCTTTAAGGACAAGCCTATCTTTTGTAGTCAACGTGTCTTTCCATTTATTATAGGTGGTGGAGTGTGTTCCTTCCTGTATTACTTCAAATCGTTGTTGCTGCTCTGAGTCTTTATAAGATCCTCAGCTGCAGTTTGGGTCACAGAGACAAGGGATTCCAGGACAAGAGTTGTCATGATTCTCCCACATGAGCACCCTGCTTGGCCAATTCATTTTTCTTTTCATATTCTCAAATGGAGGAAGTTCCATGATGGACCCTAACTTTAATAACACCCACCTTCTCCGCTTGGGCAGCCTGGAAATACATTTCAGCAAGGGTGTAAGTGGAACAGGTTTTCCATCTATGTCACAAATCCTCTAGCTTCCCAAAGGGGCAGGAAGCCAGTTACACTGGTGCAGACATATATGCTGTGAGAGTACCTGTCAGCCCTTGGGAAGATCTTGTCAGGGTGGGCTGAAAATATAGTCTATGGCTGCTAGTTCAACAGCTTGAGAGTGCCTTTTTATGTGAGAGTTCTGGTGCTAATTACCCTAGCAATTTGCTTCTATGGTTCTCCATACATATGCCACATTGTGTCTTTATGTCCATCCTCCACCTTAGAGGATCTGTCTCTCTGCTCCTCAGATTTCCTTGGGTCCCCCCTGTTTTGTTTTGACATAAATGGTCCTTTAGGATCTTTCAAGAGTATAAAGGCAGGTGGGGTATACTGAAGAAGGAAATCAGGAGGGCAAGAAAGGGACATGAGATAGCTTTTGGTGAGTACGGTTACAGGGAGAATCCAGAGGGATTCTACAAATACATTAAGGACAGAAGGGTGACTAGGGAGAGGATAGAGCCCCTTAAAGATCAGCAAGACTGCCTATGTTTGGAACTGCAGGTGATAGAGATACTAAATGAGTGTTTTGCATTAGTGTTTACTGTGGAGAAGGATATGGAAGACAATGTTGGGAAATAAATAGCTGCTTCTTGAAAAATGTCCACATTAGAAGCAGAGATGCTGGACGTCTTAAAATGCATAAAGATGGATAAATCCCGAGGACCTGATCAGGTGTACCCTATAGCTTTGTGGGAAGCTAGGGAAGCGATTGTTGGACCACTTGCTGATATATTTATATCATTGATAGCCAGGAATGTGAGGTGCTGCAAGATGAGAGGTTGGCTAACATGGAGCCACTATTTATGAAAGGTGGTAACGAAAAGCCATGCAACTGTACACGGATGGGAGTCTGACATTGGTGGTGGGCAAGTTGTTGATATTTGGAAAGGCAGGGACTGATTAGGGATTGTCAACATGGCTTTGTGCATGGGAAACCATGTCTTACAAATTTGATTGAGATTTTTGAAGTAACAAAGAGAATTGATAAGGGCAAAGCAGTGGATATGATCCATATAGACTCCAGTAAGATATTCAAGATTCCTCATAGTAGGCTAGTTGTTAGCAAGGTTTTATCGCATGGAATATAGAGAAAACTAACCATTTGGATACAGCACTGTCTCTACTTTAGAAGGCAGAGGATAGTGGTGGTGGAGGGTTGCTTTTCAGACTGGAGATCTGTGACCAGTGGTGTGCCACAAGAATCCGTGCTGGCTCCACTGCTTTTTGTCATTTATATAAATGATTTGGATGTGAACATTAGAAGTATGGTTACTAAGCTGCAGGTGACACCAAAATAGGAGATATAGTGACCAGCGAAGAAAGTTACCTCGGTACAGTAGGATCTTGATGAGATGGGTCAATGGGCTGAGGACTGGCAAATGGAGTTTAGTTTGGATAAATGTGAGTTGCTGCAATTTGGAAAGGCAAATCAGCACAGGACTTTTACACAGTCCTGGGGAGTATTGCTGAATAAAGAGACTTTGGAATGCAGGTTCCTAGTTCCTTGTAAGTGGAGGTGCAGGTAGGCAGGACAATGAAGAAGTGGCATGCTTTCCTTTATTGGTCAGATTATTGAGTATCAGAGTTGGGAGGTCATGTTGCAACATTACAGGACATTGGTTAGGTCACTTTTGGAATATTGTGTTCAATTCTGGTCTCCATGCTATAGATTAGATTCCCTACAGTGTGGAAACAGGCTCTTCGGCCCAACCAGTCCACACCGACCCTCCAAAGAGTAACCCACCCAGACCCATTTCCGTCTGACTAATGCACCTAGCACAATGGGCAATTTAGCATGGCCAATTCACCTGACCTGCACATCTTTGGACTGTGGAAGGAAACTGGAGTATCCAGAGGAAGCCACGCAGACACGGGGAGAATGTGCAAACTCCACACAGACAGTTGTCCGAGGTGGGAAATGAACCTGGGACCCTGGTGCTGTGAGGCAGCAGTGCTAACCACTGAGCCACCGTGCCGCCCCAAGGAAGGATGTTGTGAAACTTGAAAGGGTTCAGAAAAGATGTATAAGAATGTTGCCAGGGTTGGAGGGTTTTGAGGTATGGGGAGAGTTTGAATATACTGGGGCTATTTTCTCTGGAGCATTGGAGGTTGAGGGATGACCTTTTTATAGAAGTTTATAAAATCATGAGGGGCATGAATAGGGTGAATAGATAAGGCTATTTTCCCTGGGGTAGGGTGCCTAGAACTAGAGGGCATAGAATCAGAGTCACAAAGATGTAGAACACAGAAATAGATATCCTTCAGTCCAACTCATCCATGCCAAGCAGATATCTTAACCTAATCCACTCCCATTTGCTAGCATTAGTCCCATATCCCTTTAAACCCTTCCCATTTATATACCCATCCAGATGCCTTTTAAATGCTGTAATTGTACCAGCCTCTCCCACTTTCTCTAGCAGCTCATTCCATATACACACCACCGTTTGCAAGAAAACGTTGCCCATTAGGTCCTTTATTTTTAGTATCTTTCCCCTTTCACCCTAAACATATGTTGTCTAGTTCTGGGCTTCCCCAAGCCAGAAAAAAGACCTTTTGTCTATTTCCCCTATCTATGCCCCTCATGATTTTATAAACTTTTATAAGTTCACCTGTCAGCCTCTGATGCTTCAGGAAAAACTGCTCCAGTCTATTCAACCTCTTCCGATAGCTCAAATCCTCCAACCCTGGCAGCATCCTTGTAAATCTTTTCTGAACCCTTTCAAGTTTCACAATATCCTTCCAATAGGAAGGAGACTAGAATTGCATGCAATATTCCAAAAGTGACCTAACCAATGTCTTGTACAGCTGCAACATGACCTCCCAACTCCTGTACTCAATATTCTGACCATTAAAAGAAAGCATACCAAACGCTTTCTTCACTATCCTATCTATCTGTGACTCCACTTTCAAGGAGCTATGGGCCTGCACTCCAAGGTCTTTTTGTTCAGCAACACTCCCCTGGACCTTCCCATTAAGTGTAAAAGTTCTGCCCTGATTTGCCTCTCCAAAATGCAGCACCTCACGTTTATCTAAATTAATCTCCATCTGCCACTCCTCAGCCCATTGGCCCATCTGACCAAGATCCCATTGTACTCTGAGATAATCTTCTTTGCTGTCCACTACACCTCCAATTTTAGTGTCATTTGCAAATGTACTAACCTCCTATATTCACATCCAAATCATTTTCATATAAATGACAAAAAGCAATATACTCAGCACCGATCCTTGTAGGGGAGATGATGACCTGGTGGTATTATCGCTCAACTATTAATCCAAAAACCCAGAATAATGTTCTGGGGATCTGGGTTTGAATCCGGCCATGAAAGATGGTGAAATTTGAATTCAATTTTTTAAAAAACTGGAATTAACAGTCGACTGATGACCATGAAACAATTGTCAATTGTTGGAAAAAACCCATCTGGTTCACTAATGTCCTTGAGGGAAGAAAATCTGGTCTGGCTTACATGTGACTCTAGAGCCACAGTAATGTGGTTGACTCTCAACTGCCCTCTGAAATGGCCCAACATGCCACTTTGTTGCAACTTTCTAATGATTGATACAACTAAGAAATGAAACCAGTTGGGCCACCTGGCATCGACCTTGGAACTGGAAAAGCAACAGCTCTGTTGATCAGGCAAAGTCCTCCTTAGCAACATCTGGGGGCCAGTGCTGAAATTGGGAGAGCTGTCTCAGACCTTCAGGCCGTTGCTTGACTAGTCATTCTTATGAATCATACCTTACTGTAACACCCCAGACAGCACCACCTGAGACAGGACAGACCCAGCAGAGGTGGTGACACAATGGTATACAGGCAGGAGGGCATTCACCTAGGAGTCCTTGACATCAACTCCAGACCCCATAAAGTCTCATGGCTTCAGGTTAAACATGTGCGAGGAAACCTCTTACTGGTTACCACTTATCATGATCCTTCAGCTGCCTATCAGTATTCCATGTTGGACAACACTTGGAGGAAGCTCTGAGGGTGGCAAGGACATAAAATGTAATCTGTGTGGGAGATTTCAATGGCCACCACCAAGAGTGGCTCAACAGCAGCATTACTGATTGAGTTGGTTGGGTCCTAAAAGGATATAAATGCTGAATTGGGTCTGCAGCAGGTGGTGAAGGAACCAATGAGGGAAAAAAAGTACTTGACTGCATCCTTACTAATCTGCTGGCTGCAGAAACATCTGTCCATGACAGTAAAAGTGACCACCACACTGTCCTTGTGGAGATGAAGTGCCACCTTCACATTGAGAATAGCCTCCATAGTGTTATGTGATACTATCACCGTGCTAAATGGAACAGACTTTGTACTGATCTAGCAGCTCAAGACTGGGCATCCATGAGGTGCTATGAGCCATAAACAGCAGCAGCACTGTACTCCTCCAGCACAATCTGTAACCTCATGGCCTGGCATATCCCCCCACTCAATCATTACCATCAAGCCAGGGCATCAACCTTGGTTCAATGGAGAATGCAGGAGGGAATGCCAGGACCAGCATCAGGCACACCTAAAAATGAGGTATCAACCTGGTGAACCTACCAAACAGGACTATTTGCTTGCCAAACAGCAAGCGGTAAACAGAGCTAAGCGACGCCACAACCAATGGATCAGACCTAAACTCTGCAGTCCTTCCATATTCCAGTTGTGAATGGTGTTGGACACTTAAACGACTCACTGGAGGAGGAGGCTCCACAAATATCCCCATCCTCAAAGATTGAGGAGCCCAGCCCATCAGTGCAAAAGATAAGGCTGATGCATTCGCAACAATCTTCTGTCAGATGTGCCAAGTTGATGTTCCATCTTGGGCTCCTCCAGTGGTGCCCAGCATCACAGATACCAGTCTCCAGCCAATTTGATTCACTCCACATGATATCAAGAAACAGCTGGAGGCACTAGGTACTGCAAAGGCAATGGGCCTGATAATCCGGCATTAGTACCGAAGATGTGTGCTCCAGACCTTGCTGCTCCCCTAGCCAAACTCTTCCAGTACAATTACAACGCTGGCATCTACCCGATAATATGGAAAATTGCTCAGGTATTTCACGTACACAGTAAGCAGAACAAATCCAACCTGGCCAATTACCCCTTCAATCAGTCCAATCTCCATCATCAATAAAGTGATGGAAGAGGTCATTAACAGTGCTATCAAGCAGCACCTGCTCAGCAACAACCTGCTCAGTGATGCCCAGTTTGGATTTCGCTAGGATCACTCAACTCCTGATCTCATTTCAGCCTTGGCTCAAACATGGACAAAACAGCTGAATTCCAAATTTGAGGTGAGAGTGACAGCCCTTGACTTGAAGGCCACATTTGACTGAGTATGGCATCAAGGAGCCCTGGCAAAACTGGAATCAATCGGTTTTGGGGGCAAGCCCTCCAGTGTTTAGTCATACCTGGCACAAAGGAAGATGGATGTGGTTATGGAGTGTTAGCCATCTCAGCTCCAGGACATTTCTGCAGGACTGTTTCCTCGGCTCAACTGTCTTCAGCTGCTTCATCAACGACATTCTCTCTGTCATAAGGTCAGAAGTGGGGATGTTTGCCAATGATTGCACAGTGTTCAGCACAGTTTGCAACTCCTCAGATACTGAAGTAGTCCATGCTCAAATGCAACAAGATCTGGACAATATCCAGGCTTGGACTGACAAGTAGCAAGTGACATTTGTGCCATACAAATGCAAGACAATAACCATCACGAATAAGAGACACTCTAACAACTGCCCCATGACATTCAATGATATTATAATCACTGAATCCCCCACTGTCAATATCCTTGGGGTTACCATTGACCAGAAACTCAACTGGACTCACCACATTAACACAGTGGCTACAAGAGAAGGTCAGAGACTAGGGATACCGTGGCAAGTAACTCACCACCTGACACCCCAAAGTCCATCCACCATCTACAAGGTACCATTCAGCAGTGTGATGGAATACTCCCTATGTGCCTGGATGGGTGCAGCTCCAACAACATTCAAGAAGCTTGACACCATTCAGGACAAAGAAATCTGCTTGATTGGCACCACATCTACAACATTCAATTTCATTCAGCAGTGTGTACTATCTACAAGATGCACTGCAGAAATTCACCAATGATCCTTATACAGCACCTTCCAAACCCATGACTACTTATATCTAGAAGGACAAGGGCAGCAGACACTTGGGAACACCATCTGCAAGTTCCCCTCCAAGCCACTCACCACCCTGACTTTGAAATATACTGCAGTTCCTTCAGGCTTTTGGTCAAAACCCTGAAATTCTCTCTCTATTGGCATTATGGGTCAACCCACAGCAAATGGACTGCAGTGATTCAAGAAGGCAGCTCACCACCACCTTCTCAAGGGCAAATAGGGATGGTCTATTAATGTCGGCCAGCCTGCAATGACAAAGTCCCACAATGAATTTAAAAAAAAACACACCACTGGTCACAAGTCTCCAGTCTGAAAAGCATCCCTCCACCACCACCACCCTCAGCTTTCTACCTCTGAGCCAGTTCTGTAATCAAATGGCTAGTTCTCCTGTATTCTGTGAACTAACCTTGCTAACCAGTCTACCTGGAGGAACCTTGTTGAATGCCTTACTGAAGTCTGGGTTGAATGGATGGTGAGTGCCTGGAATGAGCTGCCAGAGGAAGTGGTGGAGGCTGGTACAATTACAACGTTTTAAAAGGTATCTGGATGGGTACCTGAATAGGAAGGGTTTAGAGGGAAATGGGCCATGTACTGGCAAATGGGACTAGATTAATTTAGTATACCTGATTGGCATGGACAAGTTGGCTGAAGGGTCTGTGCCCATGCTGTACATGTCTATGACTCTATGCTTCAATTTGTTTCCACTACCTAACACTCATGGTGCTTCTCCCTCATGGCTGACCATTGTTCGGGAATCAACAGAAGGTGGATGGGGGTGCATTTTGTGAGGGTGGAGAAGGGTTTCAGGACAATGATACAGGTGAAGTGGTTTGCCACCTAGAACGTGCTTAACAAGCTCACCCACTGAGAAGCCCTCTTCTATTGAAGTAAGGAGCTAGAAGGCAAAGGCTACCGGGCCAAGTCTGTTTTGGCACTCTTGAAGGAGCAAGGCTGTGAGTGTGACTACAACTTCCAAAGGGATGGAAAGCTCTGAGTTGGATACTTGCAGCGCGGGGATCTTCACTATGGCCTGCTTCTGTTCTGAGACTGCATTTGTGTGCAGCTTGGTCCATTCCCATAGCGCATCCTTTTTAAGGAGGTCAGACAAAAGTGCACCTTTGAGTGGCAAAACCAATGAGCTTTCAGCAATATCTCACTAGGAATGAATGCTTCAAGCTTGGATCCCTAGGCAGGAACAAATGGGCTATTTTCTCTATGCACTTTTCTATCCCGTGTTTCCTATAGCTTATCACGGTTCCCAAGTATAAGACCTGGAATTTGTGCCATCTTTGCATTTAACTTTTCCCACGGGTTAACAGTTTCTTCAGTAATTCTAAATTTTCAGTCATCTATGTATCATATTCAGCTGATCAATAGGGAAAACACTTCCAGCCCTTTCGACAATTTCTGAAAGTTAACGTTGCCGTAACTACCCCTCCTAGGGCTATGAATACTACTGATCCTGGAAAGTAAAAATAAATTTACACTGGTATTGCCTATGAAATGGTATAATGTCAAAGATTGCTTGTAGGACTTGTCGCATATCTTCCCTCCCCTTGTTCTATGTTTAGGATGTTCTAACTGCTAGACATCGTTCTCTCAGGCCCTGAGCATCCTTCTAACTCCCCAAGCCTCAGTGGGGGCATCATCAGCTGTGTTGAAACTATCACATGCCTTCTTTGCTCCTCCATGTTGTGTGAAACAAGCATCTGGGTCCAGTTGGCCCTGTGTGGTACTGTTAGCATGGCTCCGTTCATGTCACCCAAGTCTCCTGTGAACTGCGTCCACAGTCAAATAATGTTGATCTTGGTAATGTTGACTTTATCTAGTGCACACCTTGTGCAATGTAATCTGTATAACTCTGTCTTTTTAATCTGTACATCCTTGCTTACTATGATTTGCCTGGACTGCTCAAAAACAAAGTTTCTTCACTGTACTTCAGTACATGTGACAGTAAATTGTTCAGGGTAAAAACGAGGACTGCAGATGCTGGAAACCAAACTCTAGATTAGAGTGGTGCTAGAAAAGCACAGTAGTTCAGGCAGCATCAAAGGAGCAGTAAAATCGACGTTTCGGCCAAAAGCCCTTCTGCTCTGAGGCGGAAGGTGAGGCGTTCTTCCTCCAGGCGTCTGGTGGTAAGGGAGCAGCGGTGAAGGAGGCCCAGGACCTCCATGTCCTTGGCAGAGTTGGAGGGGAATTGAAATGTTGGACCACAGGGCGGTGTGGTTGATTGGTGCGAGTGTCCCAGAGATGTTCCCTAAAGCGCTCTGCTAGGAGGCACCCAGTCTCCCCAATGTAGAGGAGACCGCATCAGGAGCAACTGATACAAAAAATTATATTGGTGGATGTGCAGGTAAAACTTTGATGGATGTGGAAGGCTCCTTTAGGGCCTTGGATGGAGGTAAGGGAGGAGGTGTGGGTGCAGGTTTTGCAATTCCTGCGGTGGCAGGGGAAAGTGCCAGGATGGGAGGGTGGGTTGTAAGGGAGGCGTGGACCTGACCAGGTAGTCACGGAGGAAACGGTCTTTGCGGAAAGCAGAAAGGGGTGGGGAAGGAAATATATCCCTGGTGGTGGGGTCCATTTGGAGGTGGCGGAAATGTCGGCGGATGATTTGGTTTATGCGAAGGTTGGTAGGGTGGAAGGTGAGCACCAGGGGCGTTCTGTCCTTGTTACGGTTGGAAGGGTGGGGTCTGAGGGCGGAGGTGCGGATTTGGACGAGATGCGTTGGAGGGCATCTTTAACCACGTGGGAACAGAAATTGCGGTCTCTAAAGGTGTGTTCTGTGGTGGAACTGGTCCTCCTGGGAGCAGATACAGCAGAGGCAGAGGAATTGGGAATACAGGATGGCATTTTTGCAGGAGGTAGGTTGGTAAGAGGTGTAATCCAGGTAGCTGTGGGAGTCGGTGGGTTTGTAAAAAATGTCAGTGTCAAGTCGGTCATCATTAATGGAGATGGAGAAGTCCAGGAAGGGGAGGAAGGTGTCAGAGATGGTTCAGGTAAATTTAAAGTCAGGGTGAAATGTGTTGGTGAAGTTGATGAATTGCTCAACCTCCTCGCGGGAGCACGAGGTGGCGCCAATGCAGTCATCAACATTGCGGAGGAAGAGGTGGGGAGTGGTGCCAGTGTAGTTACGGAAGATGGACTGTTCCACTTAGCCAACACAGAGACAGGCATAGCTGGGGCCCATATGGGTTCCCATGGCTACCCCTTTGGTCTGGAGGAAGTGGGATGATTCAAAGGAGAAATTGTTAAGGGTGAGGACCAGTTCGGCCAAACGAATGAGAGTGTCAGTGGAAGGGTACTGTTGGGGACATCAAGCGAGGAAGAAACAGAGGGCTTGGAGGCACTGGTCATGGCGGATGGAGGCGTAGAGTGATTGGATATCCATGATGAAGATGAGGTGTTGGGGCGGGGAAATGGAAGTCTTGGAGGAGGTGGAGGGTGTGGGTGGTGTCTTGAACGTATGTGGGGAGTTCCTGGACTAAGGGGGATAGGACAGTGTCGAGGTAGGTAGAAATGAGTTCAGTGGGGCAGGAGCATGCTGAGACAATGGGTCGACCAGGGTGGTCAGGCTTGAGGATTTTGGGAAGGAGGTAGAACCTGGCAGTGTGAGGTTCCCGGACTATGAAGTTGGAAGCTGTGGGTGGGAGATCTCTTGAGGTGATGAGGTTCTGTATGGTCTGGGAGATGATGGTTATGTGATGTGGGGTGTAGAGGTCAGTGCGCCAGACTACCACTGCGCCTCCTTTATCTGCTGGCTTGATGGTGAGGTCAGGATTGGAGCAGAGGGATTGGAGGCCTGCGTGTTGTGAGGGTGAGAGGTTGGAGTGGGGGAGGGGGGTAGATAGGTTGAGGTGGTTAATGCCCTGGCGGCAGTTGGAAATGAAGAGGTCGAGGGCAGGTAATAGGCCAGCGCGGGGTGTCCAGGTGGATGCAGTGTGTTGGAGGCAGGTGAAGGGGTCCTCGGAAGGTGGGCGGGAGTCCTGATTGTGAAAGTAAGCTCGGAGGCAGAGGTAGTGGGAGAAGTGTTCGACGTCACGGCTGGTATTAAATTCATTGATGCGTGGGCTGAGGGGGATGAAGGTGAGTCCTTTGCT
Organism: Chiloscyllium plagiosum; assembly: GCF_037043375.1. Classification (NCBI taxonomy): domain Eukaryota; kingdom Metazoa; phylum Chordata; class Chondrichthyes; order Orectolobiformes; family Hemiscylliidae; genus Chiloscyllium; species Chiloscyllium plagiosum. The sequence continues at coordinate 39,171,492 of NW_028270144.1, forward strand.
GAGGACTGAATGTTCATCCTCAGTGAGGGGGAGGTCTGGAGGGATGGTGAAAACTCAGCAGGGCTGGGAGCTGGGATCTGGTGTGGGTGTGGAGCTGGGAGTGGGGGCGGAGTCTGTAACTGGAGTGGGTGTGGTGGTGGGGGGAATGGGGGTGGAGTCATGAGCAGGGGTGGTGTTCCCCTCAGAGTTCTAGGGGGCGGGGATGGTGACAGTGGGATCTGTGGGGGGGCATGTCAGCAGAATGCAGGTGAGTGGCGTTGGTGGGGGCGGAAGTGGTGACAAACATGGCAGTGGAGTGGGCGGAAGTCAATGAGCGTGTGACATCAGCGATGATATGAGGTGCGGAAGTGATGTCACGTGTGGTGCATGAGGAATTGTGAGGGGCGGAAGTTGCTGTGGAAGTGACATCATCAATCAGCGTGGGGGTGGCAGCTGCACCAGCCGCATGGCTAGTGGCGTCCGAGCAGTTCCAGAGGCCGGGGAATCTGCTGGAATGTTTGAGGAGCGCTGGTTATGGAGGGATGGAGTCTGAGGGCGGTGGTGCGGGATGTGGACGAGATGCGTTGGAGGGCATCTTTAACCACGTGGGAAGGGAAATTGCAGTCTCTAAAGAAGGAGGCCATCTGGTGTGTTCTGTGGTGGAACTAGTCCTCCTGGGAGCAGATACGGCGGAGGTGGAGGAATTGGAAATACAGAATGGCATTTTTGCAGGAGGTAGGTTGGGATGAGGTGTAAACCAGGTAGCTGTGGGAGTCGGTGGGTTTGTAAAAAATGTCGCTGTGAAGTCGGTCGTCATTAATGGAGATGGAGAGGTCCAGGAATTGCAAAACCTGCGCCCACACCTCCTCCCTCACCTAAATCCAAGACCCTAAATGAGCCTTCCATATCCATCAAAGTTTTGCCTGCACATCCACCAATATCATTTATTGTGGGCGGCACCGTGGCACAGTAGTTAGCACTGCTGCCTCACAGCGCCAGAGATCTGGGTTCAATTCCCGCCTCAGGCGACTGACTGTGTGGAGTTTGCACATTCTCCCCGTGTCTGCGTGGGTTTCCTCCGGGTGCTCTGGTTTCCTCCCACAGTCCAAAGATGTGCAGGTCAGCTGAATTGGCCATGCTAAATTGCCCGTAGTGTTAGGTAAGGGGTAAATGTACCTGAATGTACATATCTTAACCATCGGAGGGAAAACTTTGTGGGAAATGTGTGTAAGATGATTCTGAAAGGGTTTATGTTGGAGACTGAATTATGTTCTACCCAAACTGATTATGTCATATCTACTTGCATGGATACAAGATAGAAAAGCTCAGGATTTTGTAGAGTTGAAGACCTATTTCCAAGGTCACTGGTTTTCTATTGTTCATCTTGTTTCAGACATGAGCAACTTCACATGAGGACTTTTACTTGGTGGCAACAAACTATCCCAACCACAAGCTGGTAATATTTGCTTCTTAGAATATTTGACAAATAAAACCTGCTATGATCTGGAGCCAAGTTCATTTGCTCTTGGCTTTAGAATTTAGTTTGACACTTAAATAGTGAAGGGATCCTATTGAAAATACAGGAAGAAAGGGAAAAGCTTGGATTTATAGTGCAATTTTATGACCTCTGGACACTCCAAAGCATGCCATACTTAGTATCTCATCACGGTTGTCATATTGGAAGAGACTAAAAGCATTTCATCATATATTCCATCACTGTAAAAATGAAAAGAGATGTTCTTTTTCATGAATTACTCCTAAGGTGACTGGAAATGCTGTCCAAAGACTTTTCCAAGGACACGAAAGTATTTTTGGATGTGGAAAAGTCATAAAAGATGCTGTATAAAGGAAAGAAAGATTTTCTTTCCTGTTAACATAAGCAAATCCTCTTTTATGAATTTTTGTTAAGAATGCTAATTTGAGAGTCCAGTCTTTGTGATAGTTTGGCACTTTTATGCATCTTCACATATTTTTATATACATTTGGTATCATCTTTGTATCTTCACTTTGAATATACGGAAATCTGTCTTTCATTATTAACTGAATAACTCTAAGTATAGTATTTAATTTTTTCAGGTGATGCAGGTGTTGCTGATAATATCAGGATTTGTTTGCTATAGGAACTCTTATCTTTGAATGCAAACACTTACTAGGCTATTTCTTAGGGCAGTTAAGAATCAAGTGATGTGATTCCAGATCCAATGTGGGCCATATCAGGTAAGGATTACAAGCTTTCTTCCTAAGGACATCAATGAACCCAGCTGGCTTTTGACAATAACTAATTAGTTTCTTTGCCATTACTGATACAGGCTTTCAATTCCACATTTTGCTAATTGAATTGAACTTCTACCAAACGACATTTAAACACATTGGCTCTGAGCATTAGTCTGGTGACATTTACTGCTACAGCAGCATCCACCATCTTCCCAATAACTTAGATTCAAATTTTCTGAATAGTGGCAGTCCTGATCAGAAGCACTTCAGTTTTATAGTTGACCAGATAGCAGGTTTTAATTCCTCTAACGTTTTGCTGCGTAACTATTAAGAAAAGTAATTCCTCCAAATTCTCCAACTCCAACTCTGAGCTGAGAACTTTCTGTCAGATATTTCCAAACATGACAATTGTCCTTTTCTGGAAGTTTAAACTTCTGGTGATTACCACATATCCCGTACGTTGGTATGTCTGAGAAGTCCTGTAACTCATCTCAAAGGGTGCATTTGTATTGAGTAAAGACCGGAAGATCTGGGATATTATTAAGGTTGAAATATATACAGTCATATATTTCATATCCTCAATAAATGGTCACATTTTGACAATTCAAATTTAAACCATAAAACTGTACAGAACAAATGTTATTGAAATTGGCACTGCAAATTATATATGGGCTCAAGATATATTTTCAATACCCTGTTTAAAGCCAAACTAGTGCCTTTTAATGTGATTATTAGAGAAAAGCTAACAGATTTTCTCATTTTGCCCATGCATTTATAGAACAATACAATTTCAAGTTGTTTAATGTAGCATCTTCTCAGAATTCAATGCAGTTATTTCACATCATGTGGGAACCCTTATAAGAAACATGACCAACTAATTATTTAATTATACTGTTTCAGTCTGTGTTTCAAATCTATTTGATCTATAATTCTTCTTATGTTCGAATACAATCTCTTTATCAAATAGCCTGAAAACTACCAATGTCAAGGTCTTTGAATTAACTTAAAAATTTCCCTCCAGGCATCCTTCAAAACTGAAACTTTCCATAGAACTCCTTTGAGAATTTTCAACAAGCGTGTTTGTATGTGTACAGCTTAAATTGTGTGTGGTTAGGTTTCATTTGTCTTGTAGAAGCCTCTGGGTTGGTCAAACTGCAAGGGATTTTGGGTACATAGGCCAAATAAAACTCTGAAGTCTCAAAATTTAGACATCAGACACAGTGCAACAAATTACCCAGGTGCTAATGATATTAGCATAATAAAAAGGCAACCGTTTCCTAATAAAGTTGGGGTTGTTTTGCATTGGTACAGGTTTGTGCTTGTAGTGATTTGACCACTTTAGTATTGTGGGCACCTGAGCAAATTCAAGCATAACATTCAGGTTGGAGTTGTCTCACTGTTTTAAGGACGAATTAGAAAAGAGTCTCCAAACTAAACTAATTTCTCAGATTTGTAACTAATTTTCCATTCAGAAGTATAGTCAAAATTCAAATTTACTTTGGAATAGCTACAAAAGATCAGGATGGATAGGTAGAAAGGTGTGTAAGGCAGTGGAGGAGATGCTGGGTAACGTTTTATTGCTCGTATGTATTGGGAAAAGTTTTTTATTCCAGATATCAGTGCATTTGTCTCACTTCAGACATACAAATTTGGAGCAGGGGTTGGCCACTCAGCCCTTTTGACCCTGTTCTACTATTCAAAAAGATCATGGCTTCCCTGATAATCATTCTTATTCATGTTTCACCTATTGCCATTCATCAGATTCCTTGAGAAGTGCACTGGGTTGTAACTGCAAGTTTCAGGTGAATGTCTCATTATGTAATGTTCTGCAGTCTGTTTCTTATGGAGGTCTTTTTGAGCAATGTCACTTCTGCTGATCGCTACTACCCTACAGTCATCTCTCCCATCACTGTTTATCTCTCAATTTGCATCTCACTTGCTTTGGATTTCCTGTGCTCTAATTGTTGAAGTGTCTGAGCACCATCTATTACGAGTATGGAAAGTTTGAGTTATAAAGAGAGGCTGGGTGCTTTTTTTCACTGGAGCATAGGAGGTTAAGAGGCAACCTGATAGAAGTTTCTAAAATAATGAGGCATAGATAGAGTTAATGGTAATTGTCTTTTATCTAGGATGGGGGATTTCAATACTAGGGGGACACTTTTTAAGGTGAGGAGAGAGAGATGTAAAGACATGAGGGACATTTTTTTTATACAGGTGGTTGAGGCAGTGATGGATGTGGGTACAATTACAATGTCTAAAAGACTTTTGGTTAGATATGAATATGAAAAGTTTGGAAGGATATGGGCCAGGAGCGGGCAGGTGGGACTAGTTTCATTTGGATTGTGTTTGGCATGGACTGATTGGACCAAAAGGTCTGTTTCCGTGCTGTACGACTCTGACTCTCTGACTCTTGTCAATCTTATGTAAGATACCTCGACGACTTAATGTATTATTTATCAAGAACATTGGAAAGCATTGATACTTCTATGTTTAATTTCTCTTCCCATATTTAGCTGTGACCCTGTTAAGTTGCTTTTCCTGACATTTTCAACTATTTCAATTGCTTCTAGGAAAAGGTATTTGCATTTTATGCCTTTCAACATTCAGATGCGATAGGCTACAGGATGATTAAGGTCTGTAGATTCTTTGACTCTTCCATTCATGGATGGTCTGTCCCCACACACACACACACACACACACCTGCAACAGAGTGTTGGTGACCAAATGCCATTCACCTTCAAGTGCATGATCATCATGGTCACT